>NC_090400.1:0-331833 GCF_036365525.1 Heterodontus francisci
TAACAAGGGGCTATTTAGACAGTGTCCTACAGTAAACAGGGGCTATTTAGACAGTGTCCTACAGTAAACAGGGGCTATTTAGACAGTGTCCTGCAATAAACAGGGGCTATTTAGACAGTGTCCTGCAGTAAACAGGGGCTATTTAGACAGTGTCCTACAGTAAACAGGGGCTATTTAGACAGTGTCCTGCAATAAACAGGGGCTATTTAGACAGTGTCCTGCAGTAAACAGGGGCTATTTAGACAGTGTCCTGCAATAAACAGGGGCTATTTAGACAGTGTCCTGCAATAAACAGGAGCTATTTAGACAGTGTCCTGCAGTGAACAGGGATATTTAGACAGTGTCCTACAGTAAACAGGAGCTATTTAGACAGTGTCCTGCAATAAACAGGGGCTATTTAGACAGTGTCCTGCAATAAACAGGAGCTATTTAGACAGTGTCCTGCAGTGAACAGGGGGCTATTTAGACAGTGTCCTACATTAAACAGGGGCTATTTAGACAGTGTCCTGCAATAAACAGGAGCTATTTAGACAGTGTCCTGCAATAAACAGGGGCTATTTAGACAGTGTCCTGCAATAAACAGGAGCTATTTAGACAGTGTCCTGCAGTGAACAGGGGCTATTTAGACAGTGTCCTACAGTAAACAGGGGCTATTTAGACAGTGTCCTACAGTAAACAGGGGCTATTTAGACAGTGTCCTACAGTAAACAGGAGCTATTTAAACAGTATCCTGCAGTAAACAGGGGCTATTTAGACAGTGTCCGACAGTAAACAGGAGCTATTTAAACAGTATCCTAAAGGAAACAGGGGCTATTTAGACAGTGTCCGACAGTAAACAGGGGCTATTTAGACAGTGTCCTGCTGTAAACAGGGGCTATTTAGACAATGTCCTACAGTAAACAGGGGCTATTTAGACAGTGTCCTGCAGTAAACAGGAGCTATTTAAACAGTATCCTGCAGTAAACAGGGGCTATTTAGACAGTGTCCGACAGTAAACAGGGGCTATTTAGACAGTGTCCTGCAGTAAACAGGGGCTATTTAGACAGTGTCCGACAGTAAACAGGGGCTATTTAGACAGTGTCCTACAGTAAACAGGGGCTATTTAGACAGTGTCCTGCAGTAAACAGGGGCTATTTAGACAGTGTCCTACAGTAAACAGGAGCTATTTAAACAGTATCCTGCTGTAAACAGGGGCTATTTAGACAGTGTCCGACAGTAAACAGGGGCTATTTAGACAGTGTCCTACAGTAAACAGGGGCTATTTAGACAGTGTCCGACAGTAAACAGGGGCTATTTAGACAGTGTCCTACAGTAAACAGGGGCTATTTAGACAGTGTCCTACAGTAAACAGGGGCTATTTAGACAGTGTCCTGCAGTAAACAGGGGCTATTTAGACAGTGTCCTGCAATAAACAGGAGCTATTTAGACAGTGTCCCTGCAGTAAACAGGGGCTATTTAGACAGTGTCCTGCAATAAACAGGGGCTATTTAGACAGTGTCCTACAGTAAACAGGGGCTATTTAGACAGAGTCCTGCAGTAAACAGGGGCTATTTAGACAGTGTCCTGCAATAAACAGGGTCTATTTAGACAGTGTCCGACAGTAAACAGGGGCTATTTAGACAGTGTCCTACAGTAAACAGGGGCTATTTAGACAGTGTCCTAAAGTAAACAGGGGCTATTTAGACAGTGTCCGACAGTAAACAGGGGCTATTTAGACAGTGTCCTGCAATAAACAGGGGCTATTTAGACAGTGTCCTACAGTAAACAGGGGCTATTTAGACAGTGTCCGACAGTAAACAGGGGCTATTTAGACAGTGTCCTACAGTAAACAGGGGCTATTTAGACAGTGTCCTGCAGTAAACAGGGGCTATTTAGACAGTGTCCTGCAATAAACAGGGGCTATTTAGACAGCGTCCTACAGTAAACAGGGGCTATTTAGACAGTGTCCTACAGTAAACAGGGGCTATTTAGACAGTGTCCTGCAATCAACAGGGGCTATTTAGACAGTGTCCTGCAATCAACAGGGGCTATTTAGACAGTGTCCTGCAATAAACAGGGGCTATTTAGACAGTGTCCTACAGTAAACAGGGGCTATTTAGACAGTGTCCTACAGTAAACAGGGGCTATTTAGACAGTGTCCTGCAGTAAACAGGGCTATTTAGACAGTGTCCGACAGTAAACAGGGGCTATTTAGACAGTGTCCTGCAGTAAACAGGGGCTATTTAGACAGTGTCCGACAGTAAACAGGGGCTATTTAGACAGTGTCCTACAGTAAACAGGGGCTATTTAGACAATGTCCTGCAGTAAACAGGGGCTATTTAGACAGTGTCCTACAGTAAACAGGAGCTATTTAAACAGTATCCTGCAGTAAACAGGGCTATTTAGACAGTGTCCTGCAGTAAACAGGGCTATTTAGACAGTGTCCTACAGTAAACAGGGGCTATTTAGACAGTGTCCTACAGTAAACAGGGGCTATTTAGACAGTGTCCTGCAGTAAACAGGGGCTATTTAGACAGTGTCCTGCAATAAACAGGAGCTATTTAGACAGTGTCCTGCAGTAAACAGGGGCTATTTAGACAGTGTCCTGCAATAAACAGGGGCTATTTAGACAGTGTCCTACAGTAAACAGGGGCTATTTAAACAGTGTCCTGCAGTAAACAGGGGCTATTTAGACAGTGTCCTGCAATAAACAGGGGCTATTTAGACAGTGTCCGACAGTAAACAGGGGTTATTTAGACAGTGTCCTACAGTAAACAGGGGCTATTTAGACAGTGTCCTACAGTAAACAGGGGCTATTTAGACAGTGTCCGACAGTAAACAGGGGCTATTTAGACAGTGTCCTGCAATAAACAGGGGCTATTTAGACAGTGTCCTACAGTAAACAGGGGCTATTTAGACAGTGTCCGACAGTAAACAGGGGCTATTTAGACAGTGTCCTACAGTTAACAGGGGCTATTTAGACAGTGTCCCTACAGTAAACAGGGGCTATTTAGACAGTGTCCTGCAGTAAACAGGGGCTATTTAGACAGTGTCCTGCAATAAACAGGGGCTATTTAGACAGTGTCCTAGAGTAAACAGGGGCTTTTTAGACAGTGTCCTACAGTAAACAGGGGCTATTTAGACAGTGTCCTGCAATCAACAGGGGCTATTTAGACAGTGTCCTGCAATCAACAGGGGCTATTTAGACAGTGTCCTGCAATAAACAGGGGCTATTTAGACAGTGTCCTACAGTAAACAGGGGCTATTTAGACAGTGTCCTACAGTAAACAGGGGCTATTTAGACATTGTCCTGCAGTAAACAGGGGCTATTTGGACAGTGTCCTGCAATAAACAGGGGCTATTTAGACAGTGTCCGACAGTACACAGGGGCTATTTAGACAGTGTCCTGCAATAAACAGGGGCTATTTAGACAGTGTCCTGCAATAAACAGGGGCTATTTAAACAGTATCCTGCAGTAAACAGGGCTATTTAGACAGTGTCTGACAGTAAACAGGGGCTATTTAGACAGTGTCCTGCAATAAACAGGGGCTATTTAGACAGTGTCCTGCAATAAACAGGGGCATTTTAAACAGTATCCTGCAGTAAACAGGGCTATTTAGACAGTGTCTGACAGTAAACAGGGGCTATTTAGACCGTGTCCTGCAATAAACAGGGGCTATTTTAGACAGTGTCCTGCAATAAACGGGGGCTATTTAGACAGTGTCCTGCAGTAAACAGGGGCTATTTAGACAGTGTCCTACAGTAAACAGGGGCTATTTAGACAGTGTCCTACAATAAACAGGGGCTATTTAGACAGTGTCCTGCAATAAACGGGGGCTATTTAGACAGTGTCCTACAGTAAACAGGGGCTATTTAGACAGTGTCCTGCAATAAACAGGGGCTATTTAGACAGTGTCCTGCAATAAACGGGGGCTATTTAGACAGTGTCCTGCAGTAAACAGGGCTATTTAGACAGTGTCCTGCAATAAACGGGGGCTATTTAGACAGTGTCCTGCAGTAAACAGGGCTATTTAGACAGTGTCTGACAGTAAACAGGGGCTATTTAGACCGTGTCCTGCAATAAACAGGGGCTATTTAGACAGTGTCCTGCAATAAACAGGGGCTATTTAGACAGTGTCCTGCAGTAAACAGGGGCTATTTAGACAGTGTCCTACAGTAAACAGGGGCTATTTAGACAGTGTCCTACAATAAACAGGGGCTATTTAGACAGTGCCCTGCAATAAACGGGGGCTATTTAGACAGTGTCCTACAGTAAACAGGGCTATTTAGACAGTGTCCTACAGTAAACAGGGGCTATTTAGACAGTGTCCTGCAATAAACAGGGGCTATTTAGACAGTGTCCTACAGTAAACAGGGGCTATTTAGACAGTGTCCTGCAGTAAACAGGGGCTATTTAGACAGTGTCCTACAGTAAACAGGGGCTATTTAGACAGTGTCCTACAGTAAACAGGGGCTATTTAGACAGTGTCCTACAGTAAACAGGGGCTATTTAGACAGTGTCCTACAGTAAACAGGGGCTATTTAGACAGTGTCCTACAGTAAACAGGGGCTATTTAGACAGTGTCCTACAGTAAACAGGGGCTATTTAGACAGTGTCCTGCAATAAACAGGGGCTATTTAGACAGTGTCCTGCAATAAACAGGGGCTATTTAGACAGTGTCCTGCAGTAAACAGGGGCTATTTAGACAGTGTCCTGCAATAAACAGGGGCTATTTAGACAGTGTCCTGCAGTAAACAGGGGCTATTTAGACAGTGTCCTGCAATAAACAGGGGCTCTTTAGACAGTGTCATACAGTAAACAGGGGCTATTTAGACAGTGTCCTGCAGTAAACAGGGGCTATTTAGACAGTGTCCTACAGTAAACAGGGGCTATTTAGACAGTGTCCTGCAGTAAACAGGGGCTATTTAGACAGTGTCCTGCAATAAACAGGGGCTCTTTAGACAGTGTCCTACAGAAAACAGGGACTATTTAGACAGTGTCCTACAGAAAACAGGGACTATTTAGACAATGTCCTACAGTAAACAGGGGCTATTTAGACAGTGTCCTACAGTAAACAGGGGCTATTTAGACAGTGTCCTGCAATAAACAGGGGCTATTTAGACAGTGTCCTACAGTAAACAGGGGCTATTTCGACAGTGTCCTACAGTAAACAGGGGCTATTTAGACAGTGTCCTACAGTAAACAGGGCTATTTAGACAGTGTCCTGCAGTAAACAGGGGCTATTTAGACAGTGTCCTACAGTAAACAGGGGTTATTTAGACAGTGTCCCTACAGTAAACAGGGGCTATTTAGACAGTGTCCTACAGTAAACAGGGGCTATTTAGAGACTGTCCTGCAATAAACAGGGGCTATTTAGACAGTGTCCTACAGTAAACAGGGGCTATTTAGACAGTGTCCTACAGTAAACAGGGGCTATTTAGAGAGTGTCCTGCAATAAACAGGGGCTATTTAGAGAGTGTCCTGCAATAAACAGGGGCTATTTAGACAGTGTCCTGCAATAAACAGGGGCTATTTAGACAGTGTCCTGCTGTAAACAGGGGCTATTTAGACAGTGTCCTGCAATAAACAGGGGCCATTTAGACAGTGTCCTGCAGTAAACAGGGGCTATTTAGACAGTGTCCTACAGTAAACAGGGGCTATTTAGACAGTGTCCTGCAATAAACAGGGGCTATTTAGACAGTGTCCTGCAGGAAACAGGGGCTATTTAGACAGTGTCCTACAGTAAACAGGGGCTATTTAGACAGTGTCCGACAGTAAACAAGGGCTATTTAGACAGTGTCCTGCAATAAACAGGGGCTATTTAGACAGTGTCCTACAGTAAACAGGGGCTATTTAGACAGTGTCCTACAGTAAACAGGGGCTATTTAGACAGTGTCCTACAGTAAACAGGGGCTATTTAGACAGTGTCCTGCAATAAACAGGGGCTATTTAGACAGTGTCCTGCTGTAAACAGGGGCTATTTAGACAGTGTCCTGCAGTAAACAGGGGCTATTTAGACAGTGTCCTACAGTAAACAGGGGCTATTTAGACAGTGTCCTACAGTAAACAGGGCTATTTAGACAGTGTCCTGCAATAAACAGGGGCTATTTAGACAGTGTCCTGCTGTAAACAGGGGCTATTTAGACAGTGTCCTGCAGTAAACAGGGGCTATTTAGACAGTGTCCTACAGTAAACAGGGGCTATTTAGACAGTGTCCTACAGTAAACAGGGGCTATTTAGACAGTGTCCTACAGTAAACAGGGGCTATTTAGACAGTGTCCTGCAATAAACAGGGGCTATTTAGACAGTGTCCTACAGTAAACAGGGGCTATTTAGACAGTGTCCTGCAATAAACAGGGCTATTTAGACAGTGTCCTACAGTAAACAGGGGCTATTTAGAGAGTGTCCTGCAATAAACAGGGGCTATTTAGAGAGTGTCCTGCAATAAACAGGGGCTATTTAGACAGTGTCCTGCAATAAACAGGGGCTATTTAGACAGTTTCCTACAGTAAACAGGGGCTATTTAGACAGTGTCCTACAGTAAACAGGGGCTATTTAGACAGTGTCCTGCAATAAACAGGGGCTATTTAGACAGTGTCCTACAGTAAACAGGGGCTATTTAGACAGTGTCCTGCATAAACAGGGGCTATTTAGACATTGTCCTGCTGTAAACAGGGGCTATTTAGACAGTGTCCTGCAGTAAACAGGGGCTATTTAGACAGTGTCCTGCAATAAACAGGGGCTATTTAGACAGTGTCCTACAGTAAACAGGGGCTATTTAGACAATGTCCTACAGTAAACAGGGGCTATTTAGACAGTGTCCGACAGTAAACAGGGGCTATTTAGACAGTGTCCTGCAATAAACAGGGGCTATTTAGACAGTGTCCTGCAATTAACAGGGGCTATTTAAACAGTATCCTGCAGTAAACAGGGCTATTTAGACAGTGTCTGACAGTAAACAGGGGCTATTTAGACAGTGTCCTGCAATAAACAGGGGCTATTTAGACAGTGTCCTGCAATAAACAGGGGCTATTTAGACAGTGTCCTGCAGTAAACAGGGGCTATTTAGACAGTGTCCTGCAGTAAACAGGGGCTATTTAGACAGTATTCCTGCATAAACAGGAGCTATTTAGACAGTGTCCTGCAGTAAACAGGGGCTATTTAGACAGTGTCCTGCAATAAACAGGGGCTATTTAGACAGTGTCCTGCAATCAACAGGGCTATTTAGACAGTGTCCTGCAATAAACAGGGGCTATTTAAACAGTATCCTGCAGTAAACAGGGGCTATTTAGACAGTGTCCTGCAATAAACAGGGGCTATTTAGACAGTGTCCTGCAATAAACAGGGCTATTTAAACAGTATCCTGCAGTAAACAGGGCTATTTAGACAGTGTCTGACAGTAAACAGGGCTATTTAGACAGTGTCCTGCAATAAACAGGGGCTATTTAGACAGTGTCCTGCAATAAACAGGGGGCTATTTAGACAGTTTCCTGCAGTAAACAGGGGCTATTTAGACAGTGTACTACAGTAAACAGGGGCTATTTAGACAGTGTCCTACAATAAACAGGGGCTATTTAGACAGTGTCCTGCAATAAACGGGGCTATTTAGACAGTTGTCCTACATTAAACAGAGGCTATTTAGACAGTGTCCTGCAATAAACAGGGGCTATTTAGACAGTGTCTGCAATAAACGGGGCTATTTAGACAGTGTCCTACAGTAAACAGGGGCTATTTAGACAGTGTCCTACAGTCAACAGGGGCTATTTAGACGGTGTCCTGCAATAAACAGGGGCTATTTAAACAGCATCCTGCAGTAAACAGGGGCTATTTGCACAGTGTCCTGCAGTGAACAGGGGCTATTTAGACAGTGTCCGACAGAAAACTGGAGCTATTTAGACAGTGTCCTACAGTAAACAGGAGCTATTTAGACAGTGTCCTGCAGTAAACAGGGGCTATTTAGACAGTGTCCCACAGTAAACAGGGGCTATTTAGACAGTGTCCTACAGTAAACAGGAGCTATTTAGACAGTGTCCTGCAGTAAACAGGGGCTATTTAGACAGTGTCCCACAGTAAACAGGGGCTATTTAGACAGTGTCCTACAGTAAACAGGAGTTATTTAGACAGTGTCCTACAGTAAACAGGGGCTATTTAGACAGTGTCCTACAGCAAACAGGGGCTATTTAGACAGTGTCCTAGAGCAAACAGGGGCTATTTTGACAGTGTCCTACAGCAAACAGGGGCTATTTAGACAGTGTCCTACAGTAAACAGGGGCTATTTAGACAGTGTCCTACAGTAAACAGGGGCTATTTAGACAGTGTCCTACAGCAAACAGGGGCTATTTAGACAGTGTCCTGCAGTAAACAGGGGATATTTAGACAGTATCCTGCAATAAACAGGAGCTATTTAGACAGTGTCCTACAGTAAACAGGAGCTATTTAAACAGTATCCTGCAGTAAACAGGGGCTATTTAGACAGTGTCCTACAGTAAACGGGGCCTATTTAGACAGTGTCCTGCAATAAACAGGGGCTATTTAGACAGTGTCCTGCAGTAAACAGGGGCTATTTAGACAGTGTCCTGCAGTAAACAGGGGCTATTTAGACAGTGTCCTGCTGTAAACAGGGCCTATTTAGACAGTGTCCTGCAATAAACAGGGGCTATTTAAACAGTATCCTGCAGTAAACAGGGGCTATTTAGACAGTGTCCTACAGTAAACAGGGGCTATTTAGACAATGTCCTGCAATAAACAGGGGCTATTTAAACAGTATCCTGCAGGAAACAGGGGCTATTTAGACAGTGTCCGACAGTAAACAGGGGCTATTTAGACAGTGTCCTACAGTAAACAGGGGCTATTTAGACAGTGTCCTACAGTAAACAGGGGCTATTTAGACAATGTCCTGCAATAAACAGGGGCTATTTAAACAGTATCCTGCAATAAACAGGGGCTATTTAGACAGTGTCCTACAGTAAACAGGGGCTATTTCGACAATGTCCTGCAATAAACAGGGGCTATTTAAACATTATCCTGCAGGAAACAGGGGCTATTTAGACAGTGTCCTACAGTAAACAGGGGCTATTTAGACAGTGTCCTGCAGTAAACAGCGGCTATTTAAACAGTATCCTGCAGTAAACAGGGGCTATTTAGACAGTGTCCGACAGTAAACAGGGGCTATTTAAACAGTATCCTGCAGTAAACAGGGGCTATTTAGACAGTGTCCTGCTGTAAACAGGGGCTATTTAGACTGTGCACTACAGTAAACAGGGACTATTTAGACATTGTCCTGCAATAAACAGGGGCCATTTAGACAGTGTCCAACAGTAAACAGGGGCGATTTAGACAGTGTCTCGCAGAAATCTGGAGCTATTTAAACAGTTTCCGACAGTAAACAGGGGATATTTAGACAGTGTCCTACAGTTCACAATGGCTATTTAGACAGTCTTAAAGTAAACAAGTACCACTTAGACAGTCCTGCAGTACAGGGGCTATTTAGACAGTGCCCTACAGTAAACAGGTACTATTTAGGCAGTCCTGCAGTACAGGGGCTATTTAGACAGTGTCCAACAGTAAACAGGGGCGACTTAGACAGTGTCTTGCAGAAAACTGGAGCTATTTAAACAGTGTCCAACAGTAAACAGGAGCTATTAAGACAGTTTCCGACAGTAAACAGGGGATATTTAGACAGTGTCCTACAGTTCACAGGAGCTATTTAGACAGTCTTAAAGTAAACAGGTACCACTTAGTGCAGGGGCTATTTAGACAGTGCCCTCCAGTAAACAGGTACTATTTAGGCAGTCCTGCAGTACAAGGGCTATTTAGACAGTGTCCGACAGAAAACTGGAGCTATTTAGACTGCGTCCTGCTGTAAACAGGTACTATTTAGACAGTTCTTCAGTACAGGGGCTATTTAGACAGTGTCCGACAGAAAACTGGAACTATTTAGACAGCGTCCTGCAGTGAACAGGGGCTATTTAGACAGTGTCCGACAGAAAACTGGAGCTATTTAGACAGTGTCTGACAGTAAACAGGGGCTATTTAGACAATGTCCTACAGTAAACAGGGACTATTTAGACAATGTCCTACAGTAAACAGGGACTATTTAGACAATGTCCTACAGTAAACAGGGACTATTTAGACAATGTCCTACAGTAAACAGGGACTATTTGGACTGTGTCCTACAGTAAACAGGGGCTATTTAGACAGTGTCCTACAGTAAACAGGGGCTATTTAGACAATGTCCTACAGTAAACATGGGCTATTTAGACAGTGTCCGACAGTAAACAGGGGCTATTTAGACAATGTCCTACAGTAAACAGGGGCTATTTAGACAGTATCCTGCAATAAACAGGGGCTATTTAGACAGTGTCCTGCAATAAACAGGGGCTATTTAGACAGTGTCCTACAGTAAACAGGGGCTATTTAGACAGTGTCCTGCAATAAACAGGGGATATTTAGACAGTGTCCTGCAATAAACAGGGGCTATTTAGACAGTGTCCTACAGTAAACAGGGGCTATTTATACAGTGTCCTGCAATAAACAGGGGCTATTTAGACAGTGTCCTACAGTAAACAGGGGCTATTTAGACAGTGTCCTGCAATAAACAGGGGCTATTTAGACAGTGTCCTACAGTAAACAGGGGCTATTTAGACAGTGTCCTACAGCAAACAGGGGCTATTTAGACAGTGTCCTGCAGTAAAGAGGGGCTATTTAGACAGTGTCCTGCAATAAACAGGGGCTATTTAGACAGTGTCCTACAGTAAACAGGGGCTATTTAGACAGTGTCCTACAGCAAACAGGGGCTATTTAGACAGTGTCCTGCAGTAAACAGGGGATATTTAGACAGTGTCCTGCAATAAACAGGGGCTATTTAGACAGTGTCCTACAGTAAACAGGGGCTATTTAGACAGTGTCCTACAGCAAACAGGGGCTATTTAGACAGTGTCCTGCAGTAAACAGGGGCTATTTAGACAGTGTCCTACAGCAAACAGGGGCTATTTAGACAGTGTCCAACAGTAAACAGGGGCTATTTAGACAATGTCCTACAGTAAACAGGGGCTATTTAGACAGTATCCTGCAATAAACAGGAGCTATTTAGAGTGTCCTACAGCAAACAGGGGCTATTTAGACAGTGTCCTACAGTAAACAGGGGCTATTTAGACAATGTCCTACAGTAAACAGGGGCTATTTAAACAGTATCCTGCAGTAAACAGGGGCTATTTCGACAGTGTCCGACAGTAAACAGGGGCTATTTAGACAGTGTCCTGCAATCAACAGGGGCTATTTAGACAGTGTCCTGCAATCAACAGGGGCTATTTAGACAGTGTCCTGCAATCAACAGGGGCTATTTAGACAGTGTCCTGCAATAAACGGGCTATTTAAACAGTATCCTGCAGTAAACAGGGGCTATTTCGACAGTGTCCAACAGTAAACAGGGGCTATTTAGACAGTGTCCTGCAATAAACAGGGGCTATTTAGACAGTGTCCTGCAATAAACAGGGGCTATTTAAACAGTATCCTGCAGTAATCAGGGGCTATTTAGACAGTGTCCTGCAATAAACAGGGGCTATTTAGACAGTGTCCTGCAATAAACAGGGGCTATTTAGACAGTGTCCTGCAATAAACAGGGGCTATTTAAACAGTATCCTGCAGTAAACAGGGGCTATTTCGACAGTGTCCGACAGTAAACAGGGGCTATTTAGACAGTGTCCTGCAATAAACAGGCGCTATTTAGACAGTGTCCTGCAATAAACAGGGGCTATTTAAACAGTATCCTGCAGTAAACAGGGGCTATTTAGACAGTGTCCTGCAATAAACAGGGGCTATTTAGACAGTGTCCTGCAATAAACAGGGGCTATTTGGACAGTGTCCTACAGTAAACAGGGGCTATTTAGACAGTGTCCTACAGTAAACAGGGGCTATTTAGACAGTGTCCTGCAATAAACAGGGGCTATTTAGACAGTGTCCTGCATCAAACGGGGGCTATTTAGACAGTGTCCTACAGTAAACAGGGGCTATTTAGACAGTGTCCTACAGTAAACAGGGGCTATTTAGACAGTGTCCTGCAATAAACAGGGGCTATTTAAACAGTATCCTGCAGTAAACAGGGGCTATTTAGACAGTGTCCTGCAATAAACAGGGGCTATTTAAACAGTATCCTGCAGTAAACAGGGGCTATTTAGACAGTGTCCTACAGTAAACGGGGGCTATTTAGACAGTGTCCTGCAATAAACAGGGGCTATTTAGACAGTGTCCTGCAGCAAACAGGGGCTATTTAGACAGTGTCCTGCTGTAAACAGGGGCTATTTAGACAGTGTCCTGCAATAAACAGGGGCTATTTAAACGGTATCCTGCAGTAAACAGGGGCTATTTAGACAGTGTCCTACAGTAAACAGGGGCTATTTCGACAGTGTCCTGCAATAAACAGGGGCTATTTAGACAGTGTCCTGCAATAAACAGGGGCTATTTCGACAGTGTCCTACAGTAAACAGGGGCTATTTCGACAATGTCCTGCAATAAACAGGGGCTATTTAAACAGTATCCTGCAGGAAACAGGGGCTATGTAGACAGTGTCCTACAGTAAACAGGGGCTATTTAGACAGTGTCCTGCAGTAAACAGCGGCTATTTAAACAGTATCCTGCAGTAAACAGGGGCTATTTAGACAGTGTCCGACAGTAAACAGGGGCTATTTAAACAGTATCCTCCATTAAACAGGGGCTTTTTAGACAGTGTCCGACAGAAAACTGGAGCTATTTAGACAGTGTCTGACAGTAAACAGGGGCTATTTACACAATGTCCTACAGTAAACAGGGACTATTTAGACAATGTCCTACAGTAAACAGGGACTATTTGGACTGTGTCCTACAGTAAACAGGGGCTATTTAGACAGTGTCCTACAGTAAACAGGGGCTATTTAGACAATGTCCTACAGTAAACAGGGACTATTTAGACAATGTCCTACAGTAAACAGGGACTATTTGGACTGTGTCCTACAGTAAACAGGGGCTATTTAGACAGTGTCCTACAGTAAACAGGTGCTATTTAGACAGTGTCCTACAGTAAACAGGGGCTATTTAGACAGTATCCTGCAATAAACAGGGGCTATTTAGACAGTGTCCTGCAATAAACAGGGGCTATTTAGACAGTGTCCTACAGTAAACAGGGGCTATTTAGACAGTGTCCTATAGTAAACAGGGGCTATTTAGACAGTGTCCTGCAATAAACAGGGGCTATTTAGACAGTGTCCTACAGTAAACAGGGGCTATTTAGACAGTGTCCTGCAGTAAACAGGGGCTATTTAGACAGTGTCCTACAGTAAACAGGGGCTATTTAGACAGTGTCCTATAGTAAACAGGGGCTATTTAGACAGTGTCCTGCAATAAACAGGGGCTATTTAGACAGTGTCCTACAGTAAACAGGGGCTATTTAGACAGTGTCCTGCAGTAAACAGGGGCTATTTAGACAGTGTCCTATAGTAAACAGGTGCTATTTAGACAGTGTCCTGCAATAAACAGGGGCTATTTAGACAGTGTCCTACAGTAAACAGGGGCTATTTAGACAGTGTCCTGCAATAAACAGGGGCTATTTAGACAGTGTCCTACAGTAAACAGGGGCTATTTAGACAGTGTCCTACAGTAAACAGGGGCTATTTAGACAGTGTCCTGCAATAAACAGGGGCTATTTAAACGGTATCCTGCAGTAAACAGGGGCTATTTAGACAGTGTCCTACAGTAAACAGGGGCTATTTCGACAGTGTCCTGCAATAAACAGGGGCTATTTAGACAGTGTCCTACAGTAAACAGGGGCTATTTAGACAGTGTCCTGCTGTAAACAGGGGCTATTTAGACAGTGTCCTGCAATAAACAGGGGCTATTTAAACGGTATCCTGCAGTAAACAGGGGCTATTTAGACAGTGTCCTACAGTAAACAGGGGCTATTTCGACAGTGTCCTGCAATAAACAGGGGCTATTTAGACAGTGTCCTGCAATAAACAGGGGCTATGTAGACAGTGTCCTACAGTAAACAGGGGCTATTTCGACAATGTCCTGCAATAAACAGGGGCTATTTAAACAGTATCCTGCAGGAAACAGGGGCTATGTAGACAGTGTCCTACAGTAAACAGGGGCTATTTAGACAGTGTCCTGCAGTAAACAGCGGCTATTTAAACAGTATCCTGCAGTAAACAGGGGCTATTTAGACAGTGTCCTACAGTAAACAGGGGCTATTTAGACAGTGTCCTGCAATAAACAGGGGCTATTTAGACAGTGTCCTACAGTAAACAGGGGCTATTTAGACAGTGTCCTACAGTAAACAGGGGCTATTTAGACAGTGTCCTGCAATAAACAGGGGCTATTTAAACGGTATCCTGCAGTAAACAGGGGCTATTTAGACAGTGTCCTACAGTAAACAGGGGCTATTTCGACAGTGTCCTGCAATAAACAGGGGCTATTTAGACAGTGTCCTACAGTAAACAGGGGCTATTTAGACAGGGTCCTGCTGTAAACAGGGGCTATTTAGACAGTGTCCTGCAATAAACAGGGGCTATTTAAACGGTATCCTGCAGTAAACAGGGGCTATTTAGACAGTGTCCTACAGTAAACAGGGGCTATTTCGACAGTGTCCTGCAATAAACAGGGGCTATTTAGACAGTGTCCTGCAATAAACAGGGGCTATGTAGACAGTGTCCTAGAGTAAACAGGGGCTATTTCGACAATGTCCTGCAATAAACAGGGGCTATTTAAACAGTATCCTGCAGGAAACAGGGGCTATGTAGACAGTGTCCTACAGTAAACAGGGGCTATTTAGACAGTGTCCTGCAGTAAACAGCGGCTATTTAAACAGTATCCTGCAGTAAACAGGGGCTATTTAGACAGTGTCCGACAGTAAACAGGGGCTATTTAAACAGTATCCTGCAGTAAACAGGGGCTTTTTAGACAGTGTCCTACCGTAAACAGGGGCTATTTAGACAGTGTCCTGCAATAAACAGGGGCTATTTAGACAGTGTCCTGCTGTAAACAGGGGCTATTTAGACAGTGCGCTACAGTAAACAGGGACTATTTAGACAGTGTCCTGCAATAAACAGGGGCCATTTAGACAGTGCCCTGCAGTAAACAGGGGCTATTTAGACAGTGTCCAACAGTAAACAGGGGCGATTTAGACAGTGTCTTGCAGAAAACTGGAGCTATTTAAACAGTGTCCGACAGTAAACAGGGGCTATTAAGACAGTTTCCGACAGTAAACAGGGGATATTTAGACAGTGTCCTACAGTTCACAGGGGCTATTTAGACAGTCTTAAAGTAAACAGGTACCACTTAGACAGTCCTGCAGTACAGGGGCTATTTAGACAGTGCCCTACAGTAAACAGATACTATTTAGGCAGTCCTGCAGTACAAGGGCTATTTAGACAGTGTCCAACAGTAAACAGGGGCGATTTAGACAGCGTCTTGCAGAAAACTGGAGCTATTTAAACAGTGTCCGACAGTAAACAGGGGCTATTAAGACAGTTTCCGACAGTAAACAGGGGATATTTAGACAGTGTCCTACAGTTCACAGGGGCTATTTAGACAGTCTTAAAGTAAACAGGTACCACTTAGACAGTCCTGCAGTACAGGGGCTATTTAGACAGTGCCCTACAGTAAACAGATACTATTTAGGCAGTCCTGCAGTACAAGGGCTATTTAGACAGTGTCCGACAGAAAACTGGAGCTATTTAGACAGCGTCCTGCTGTAAACTGGGGCTATTTAGACATTGTCTTACAGAAACCTGGAGCTATTTAGACAGTGTCTGACAGTAAACAGGGGCTATTTAGACAGTGCCCTACTGTAAACAGGTACTATTTAGACAGTTCTTCAGTACAGGGGCTATTTAGACAGTGTCCGACAGAAAACTGGAACTATTTAGACAGCGTCCTGCAGTGAACAGGGGCTATTTAGACAGTGTCCGACAGAAAACTGGAGCTATTTAGACAGTGTCTGACAGTAAACAGGGGCTATTTACACAATGTCCTACAGTAAACAGGGACTATTTAGACAATGTCCTACAGTAAACAGGGACTATTTGGACTGTGTCCTACAGTAAACAGGGGCTATTTAGACAGTGTCCTACAGTAAACAGGGGCTATTTAGACAATGTCCTACAGTAAACAGGGACTATTTAGACAATGTCCTACAGTAAACAGGGACTATTTGGACTGTGTCCTACAGTAAACAGGGGCTATTTAGACAGTGTCCTACAGTAAACAGGTGCTATTTAGACAGTGTCCTACAGTAAACAGGGGCTATTTAGACAGTATCCTGCAATAAACAGGGGCTATTTAGACAGTGTCCTGCAATAAACAGGGGCTATTTAGACAGTGTCCTACAGTAAACAGGGGCTATTTAGACAGTGTCCGAGAGTAAACAGGGGCTATTTAGACAGTGTCCTGCAATAAACAGGGGCTATTTAGACAGTGTCCTACAGTAAACAGGGGCTATTTAGACAGTGTCCTGCAGTAAACAGGGGCTATTTAGACAGTGTCCTACAGTAAACAGGGGCTATTTAGACAGTGTCCTATAGTAAACAGGGGCTATTTAGACAGTGTCCTGCAATAAACAGGGGCTATTTAGACAGTGTCCTACAGTAAACAGGGGCTATTTAGACAGTGTCCTGCAGTAAACAGGGGCTATTTAGACAGTGTCCTATAGTAAACAGGTGCTATTTAGACAGTGTCCTGCAATAAACAGGGGCTATTTAGACAGTGTCCTACAGTAAACAGGGGCTATTTAGACAGTGTCCTGCAATAAACAGGGGCTATTTAGACAGTGTCCTACAGTAAACAGGGGCTATTTAGACAGTGTCCTACAGTAAACAGGGGCTATTTAGACAGTGTCCTACAGCAAACAGGGACTATTTACACAGTGTCCTACAGTAAACAGGGGCTATTTAGACAGTGTCCTACAGTAAACAGGGGATATTTACACCGTGTCCTGCTGTGAACAGGGGCTATTTAGACAGTGTCCTACAGTAAACAGGGGATATTTACACCGTGTCCTGCTGTGAACAGGGGCTATTTAGACCGTGTCCGACAGAAAACTGGAGCTATTTAGACAGTGTCCTACAGTAAACAGGGGCTATTTAGACAGTATCCTGCAATAAACAGGAGCTATTTAGACAGTGTCCTACAGTAAACAGGGGCTATTTAGACACTGTCCTGCAATAAACAGGGGCTATTTAGACAGTGTCCTACAGTAAACAGGGGCTATTTAGACAGTATCCTGCAATAAAATGGAGCTATTTAGACAGTGTCCTGCAATAAACAGGGGCTATTTAGACAGTGTCCTACAGAAAACAGGGGCTATTTAGACAGTGTCCTGCAATAAACAGGGGCTATTTAGACAGTGTCCTACAGTAAACAGGGGCTATTTAGACAGTGTCCAACAGTAAACAGGGGCTATTTAGACAGTGTCCTACAGTAAACAGGGGCTATTTAGACAGTGTCCTGCAATAAACAGGGGCTATTTAGACAGTGTCCTACAGTAAACAGGGGCTATTTAGACAGTGTCCTACAATAAACAGGGGCTATTTAGAAAGTGTCCTGCAGTGAACAGGGGCTATTTAGACAGTGTCCGACAGAAAACTGGAGCTATTTAGACAGAGTCCGACAGTAAACAGGGGCTATTTAGACAGTATCCTGCAATAAACAGGAGCTATTTAGACAGTGTCCTACAGTAAACAGGGGATATTTACACAGTGTCCTGCAGTGAACAGGGGCTATTTAGACAGTGTCCGACAGAAAACTGGAGCTATTTAGACAGTGTCCTGCAGTGAACAGGGGCTATTTAGACAGTGTCCTGCAATAAACAGGAGCTATTTAGACAGTGTCCTGCAGTAAACAGGGGCTGTTTAGACAGTGTCCTACAGTAAACAGGGGATATTTACACAGTGTCCTGCAGTGAACAGGGGCTATTTAGACAGTGTCCGACAGAAAACTGGAGCTATTTAGACAGTGTCCTGCAGTGAACAGGGGCTATTTAGACAGTGTCCGACAGAAAACCGGAGCTATTTAGACAGTGTCCTGCAGTGAACAGGGGCTATTTAGACAGTGTCCGACAGAAAACTGGAGCTACTTAGACAGTGTCCTACAGTAAACAGGGGCTATTTAGACAGTATCCTGCAATAAACAGGAGCTATTTAGACAGTGTCCTGCAGTAAACAGGGGCTATTTAGACAGTGTCCGACAGAAAACTGGAGCTATTTAGACAGTGTCCTACAGTAAACAGGGGCTATTTAGACAGTATCCTGCAATAAACAGGAGGTATTTAGACAGTGTCCTGCAGTAAACAGGGGCTATTTAGACAATGTCCTACAGTAAACTGGAGCTATTTAGACAGTGTCCTACAGTAAACAGGGGCTATTTAGACAGTATCCTGCAATAAACAGGAGCTATTTAGACAGTGTCCTGCAGTAAACAGGGGCTATTTAGACAATGTCCTACAGTAAACAGGGGCTATTTAGACAATGTCCTACAGTAAACAGGAGCTATTTAGACAGTGTCCTGCAGTAAACAGGGGCTATTTAGACAATGTCCTACAGTAAACAGGGGCTATTTAGACAGTGTCCTACATTAAACAGGGGCTATTTAGACAGTGTCCTACAGTAAACAGGGGCTATTTAGACAGTGTCCTACAGTAAACAGGAGTTATTTAGACAGTGTCCTACAGTAAACAGTGGCTATTTAGACAGTGTCCTACAGCAAACAGGGGCTATTTAGACAGTGTCCTACAGTCAACAGGAGTTATTTAGACAGTGTCCTACAGTAAACAGGGGCTATTTAGACAATGTCCTACAGTAAACAGGGGCTATTTAGACAATGTCCTACAGTAAACAGGGGCTATTTTGACAATGTCCTACAGTAAACAGGGGCTATTTAGACAGTGTCCTGCAGTAAACATGGGCTATTTAGACAGTGTCCGACAGTAAACAGGAACAGATGAAGCACTTGAGGAATATAAAGACAGTCGGAAGGAACTTGAGCAAGGAGTCAGAAGAAATTGCTGGGGCCTTGACAGAAATCTTTGCATCCTCATTGGCTACAGGTGAGGTCCCAAAGGACTGGAGAATAGCCAATGTTGTTCCTTTGTTTAAGAAGGGTGGTAAGGATAATCCAGGAAATTATAGGCCGGTGAGCCTTACATCAGTGGTAGGGAAACTATTAGAGAGGATTCTTCCGGACAGGATTTACTCCCGTTTGGAAACAAAGAAACTTATTAGCGAGAGACAGCATGGTTTTGTGAAGGGGAGGTCGTGTCTCACTTATTTGATTGAGTTTTTTGAGAAAGTGACGAAGGTGATTGATGAGGGAAGGGCGGTGGATGTTGTCTATATGGACTTTGTTAAAGCCTTTGGCAAGGTCCCGCATGGCAGACTGGTGCAAAAGGTGAAGTCACACAGGATCAGAGGTGAGCTGGCAAGATGGATATGGAACTGGCTCAGTCACAGAAGACAGAGGGTAACAGTGGATGGGTGTTTTTCTGAATGGAGGGATGTGACTAGTGGTATTCCACAGGGATCAGTGCTGGGACCTTTGCTGTTTGTAGTATATTTAAATGATTTGGAGGAAAATATAGCTGGTTTGATTATTAAGTTTGCGGACGACACAAAGGTTGGTGGAGTTGCGGATAATGATGAGGATTGTCAGAGGATACAGCAGGATATAGATCGGTTGGAGACTTGGGCGGAGAAATGGCAGATGGAGTTTAATCCGGACAAATGTGAGGTAATGCATTTTGGAAGGTCTAATGCAGGTGGGAGGTATACAGTAAATGGCAGAACCCTTCGGAGTATTGACAGGCAGAGAGATCTGGGCGTACAGGTCCACAGGTCACTTAAAGTGGCAACGCAGGTGGATAAGGTAGTCAAGAAGGCATACGGCATGCTTGCCTTCATCGGTCGGGGCATAAAGTATAAAAATTGGCAAGTCATGTTGCAGATGTACAGAACCTTAGTTAGGCCACACTTAGAATGTTGCATGCAATTCTGGTCACCACACTACCAGAAGTGGCTTTGCAGAGGGTACAGAGGTGGTTTACCAGGATGTTGCCTGGTCTGGAGGGCATTAGCTATGAAGAGAGGTTGGAAAACCTGGATTGTTTTCACTGGAACGATGGAGGTGGAGGGGCGATATGATAGAGGTTTCCAAAGTTATGAGCGGCATGGACAGAGTGGATAGTCAGAAGCTTTTTCCCAGGTTGGAAGAGTCAGTTACTAGGGGACATAGGTTTAAGGTGCGAGGGGCAAAGTTTAGAGGGGATATGCGAGGCAAGTGTTTTTACACAGAGGATGGTGAGTGCCTGGAACTTTATGCCAGGGAAGGTGGTGGAAGCAGATACGATAGCGACGTTTAAGGGACATCTTGACAATTATATGAATAGGAAGGGAATAGAGGGATCTAGGCCCCGGAAGTGCAGAAGGTGTTAGTTTAGTCAGGCATCAAGATCGGCGCAGGCTTGGAGGGCCGAATGGCCTGTTGCTGTGCTGTACTGTTCTTTGTTCTCACGGAATTATACCTTAAAGACAATGCCCCAGACACATGCCAAACTGCGTAAGCAGCATGCAATAGACAGAGCTAAGCGATCCCATAACCAACGGATCAGATCTAAGCTCTGCAGTCCTGCCAAATCCAGCCGTCAATGGTGATGGACAATGAAACAACTAACTGGAGGAGGTGGCTCCACAAATATCCCAATCCTCAATGATGGGGGAGTCCAGCACATCAGTGTGAAAGATAAGGCTGAAGCCATTTAAACAATCTTCAGTCAGAAGTGCTGAGTGGATGATCCTCTCGGCCTCCTCCTGAAGTCCCCAGCATCACAGATGCCAGTTTTCAGCCAATTTGATTCACTCTACATGATATCAAGAAACGACTGAGGGAACTGGATATTGCAAAGGCGATGGGCCCTGACAATATTCTGGCTATAGTACTAAAGACCTGAACTCCCGAACTTGCCGCATCCCTAGCCAAGCTGTTCCTGTACAGCTACAGTACTGGCATCTATTCAGCAATGTGGAAAATTGGACAGCTATGTCCTGTACACAAAAAGCAGGACAACTCCAACCCGGCCAATTACTGCTCCATCAGTCTACTCTCAATCATCAGGAAAGTGATGGAAGGTGTCATTGACAGTGCTATCAAGCGGCACTTGCTTAGCAATAACCTGCTCAGTTTGGGTTCCGCCTGGGCCACTCAGCTCCTGACCTCATTACAGCCTTGGTTCAAACATGGACAAAAGAGCTGAAGTCAAGAGGTGAGGTGAGAGTGACTGCCCTTGACATCAAGTCAGTATTTTACCGAGTATGGCATCAAGGAGCTCTAGAAAAACTGGAGTCAATGGGAATCAGGGGGAAAACTCTCCGCTGGTTGGAGTCATACCTAGCACAAAGGAAGATGCTTGTGGTTGTTGGAGGTCAATCATCTGAGCTCCAGGACATCACTGCAGGAGTTCCTCAGGGTAGTCTCCGAGACCCAACCATCTTCAGCTGCTTCATCAATGACGTTCCTTCAATCATAAGGTCAAAAGTGGGGATGTTCGCTGATGATTGCACAAGGTTCAGCACATTCGCCATTCCTCAGATACTGAAACAGTCCGTGTAGAAATGTAGCAAGAGCTGGACAATATCCAGGCTTGGGCTGATAAGTGGCAAGTAACATTCGCACCACAAAAGTGCCAGGCAATGACCATCTCCAAGAACAGAGAATCAAACCATCTCCCCTTGACATTCAACAGCATTACCATCGCTAAATCCCCCACTGTCAACATCCTAGGGTGTTATCATTGACCAGAAACTGAACTGGATTAACCATATAAATACCGTGGCTACAAGGGTATGGGGCGAAACTGGGAGCAGGTTACTGAGTTGGATGATCAACCATGATCATAATGAATGACAGAGTTGACACGAATGGCCGAATAGCCTGCTCCTGCTCTTATTTTCTATGTTTCTATGATGTATTTGGGGATTGGGAAAGATTGGGAAATGATAAATCCCCAGGGCCTGATAATCTACATCCCAGAGTACTTAAGGAAGTGGCCCTAGAAATAGAATATTGAAAAATGACCAGCAATGCATCAACTATCAACTCTGGAACAGTTCCGACAGATTGGTGGGCAATGTAACCCCACTATTTAAAAAGGTCGAGAGAAACCAGGGAATTATAGACCGGTTAGCCAGACATCAGTAGTAGGGAAAATGCTAGAGTCCATTATAAAAGATGTAATCGAAGAGCACTTAGAAAACAGTGACAGGATCGACAAAGTCAACATGGATTTACAAAATCCATTTTACGATTTGATTGACAAATCTACTGGAATTTCTTTGAGGATGTAACCAGTAGAATAGATAAGGGAGAACCAGTGGATGTGGTGGATTTGGACTTTCAGAAGGCTTTCAATAAGGTCCCACATAAGAGATTAGTGTGCAAAATTAAAGCACATGGAATTGGGGATAAGGTACTGACATGGATAGAGAACTAGTTGGGAGAAAGGAAACAAAGAGTAGGAATAAACGAGTCTTTTTCCGAGTGGCAGGCAGTGAGTAGAGGGGTACCACAGGGATCAGTGCTAGGACCCCACAAAGCTTGGTGGGAATGTGAGCTGTGAGGAGGATGCAGAGAAGCTCCAGTGTGATTTGGACAGGTTGAGTGAATGAAGACAAATACATGGCAGATACAGTATAATGTGGATAAATCTGTGTTATTCATTTTGGTGGCAAAAACAGGAAGGCAGATTATCATAACAGTGAGAGATTGGGAAAGGGGGAGGCGCAGCGAGACCTGGGTGTCCTTGTGCACCCGTCGCTGAAAGTAAGCATGCAGGTGTAGCAGGCAGTTAAGAAAACAAATGGTATGTTGGCCATCATAGCGAGAGGATTCGAGTACAGGAGCAAGGATGTCTTGCTGCAATTGTACAAGGCCTTGGTGAGACCACATCTGGAGTATTGTGTGCAGTTTTGGTCTCCGTATCTGACGAAGGATGTTCTTGCTATAGAGGGAGTGCAGCGAAGGTTCACCAGACTGATTTCTGGGATGGCAGGACTGATGTATGACGAGAGATTGGGTCGATTAGGCTTGTATTCACAAGAGTTCAGAAGAATGAGAGGGGATCTCATAGAAACCTACAAAATTCTAACAGGACTGGACAGACTAGATGCAGGAAGGATGTTCCCGATTGCAGAGGTGTCCATGACCAGGGGTCACAATGCAACAATAAGAGTTAAGCCACTGAGGACTGAGATGAGGAGAGATTTCTTCACCCAGAGAGTGGTGAACCTGTGGAATTCTTTACCACAGAAAGCAGTTGAGGCCAAATCATTGAATATATTCAAGAAAGAGTTAGATAAAGTTCTGAGGTCGAATGGGATCAAGGGATATGGGGAGAAAAGGGGAACAGGTTACAGAGTTTGGATGATCAGCCATGATCGTATTGAATGGCGGAGCAGGCTCAAAAGACAGAATGGCCGACTCCGGCTGCTATTATTCCATGTTTCTATGTAACACCAGTCAGTGTATCGAAACCTCCCTAGGAGAGGGACGGCGCGAAACAGGCCAGGTTATAGATATCTCCCTGAACGAGAGGGACTCAGAGACACCAGTCAGTGCACAGATATCTCCCTGGGAGAGAGAGACTGAGAGACACCAGACACGGTAGCGATTTCTTCCTGAGAGTGAGAGACTGAGACACACTCGTCAGTGTACAGATATCTCCGAGAGTGAGGATTTGACAGACATCAGTCACTGTACCTGACATCTCCCTGAGACAGACGGGACTCAGAATGGCCTGTAGTATACAGATATCACCCTGAGTGAGAGGGAACTGAGAGACACCAGTCAGTGTACAGATATCTCCCTGAGAGTGAGACTGAGAGATACCAGACATTGTCGCGATTGCCCCCTGACAGTGAGAGACTGAGAGACACCATTCAGTGTACAGATATCTCCCTGAGAGAGAGAGGGACTGAGAGATAACAGTCAGTGTACAGATATCTCCTTGAGACAGTGAGACTGAGAGATACCAGACACTGTAGCGATTGCTCCCTGAGAGTGAGAGAGTGAGAGACAGCCGTCAGTAAATAGATATCACCCTGAGTGAGAGGGAACTAAGAGACACCAGGCAGCGTACAGATATCTCTTGAGAGAGGGACAGACAGACACCTGTCACTGAACCTGACATCTACCTGAGACAGAGGGGATTATGAAAGGCCTGTGCTGTCCAGATATCTCCCTGCGAGAAGGGGACTGAGAGACACCATTCAGTGTACAGATATCTCCCAGAAATAAGGGGACTGAGAGACATCAGTCAGTGTACAGACATCTCCCTGAGAGAGGTGGACTGAGAGACACCAGTCAGTGTACAGATATCTCCCTGAGAGTGAGACTGAGAGATACCAGACATTGTCGCGATTGCCCCCTGACAGTGAGAGACTGAGAGACATCAGTCAGTGTACAGACATCTCCCTGAGAGAGGTGGGACAGAGAGACACTATTCAGTGTACAGATATCTCCCTGAGAATGAGACTGAGAGATACCAGACACTGTCTCCCTGAGACAGAGGGACAGACAGACAACTGTCACTAAACCTGATATCTCCTTGAGACAGAAGGGACACAGAAAGGCCTCTAGTATACAGATATCTCCCTGGGAGAGATTGACTGAGAGACACCACTCAGTGTGCAGATATTTTCCTGAGAATGAGACTGACAGTCATCAGACACCATAGTGATTTCTTCCAGAGACAAAGGGAACGACAGACACCTGTCACTGAACCTGATACCTCCCTGAGACAGACGGGGCTCAGATAGGCCTGTGGAAGACAGATATCTCCCTGAGTGAGAGGGAACTGAGAAACACCAGTCAGTGTACAGATATCTCCCTGAGAGTGAGACTGAGAGATACCAGACATTGTCGCGATTGCCCCCTGACAGTGAGAGACTGAGAGACACCATTCAGTGTACAGATATCTTCCTGAGAGAGAGAGAGGGACTGAGAGATAACAGTCAGTGTACAGATATCTCCCTGAGACAGTGAGACTGAGAGATACCAGACACTGTAGCGATTGCTCCCTGAGAGTGAGAGAGTGAGAGACAGCCGTCAGTATACAGATATCACCCTGAGTGAGAGGGAACTAAGAGACACCAGGCAGCGTACAGATATTTCCCTGAGGGAGATGGACTGAGAGACACCAGTCAGTGTACAGATATCTCTTGAGAGAGGGACAGACAGACACCTGTCACTGAACCTGACATCTACCTGAGACAGAGGGGATTATGAAAGGCCTGTGCTGTACAGATATCTCCCTGCGAGAAGGGGACTGAGAGACACCATTCAGTGTACAGATATCTCCCTGAGAGAGAGAGAGGGACTGAGAGATAACAGTCAGTGTACAGATATCTCCCTGAGACAGTGAGACTGAGAGATACCAGACACTGTAGCGATTGCTCCCTGAGAGTGAGAGAGTGAGAGACAGCCGTCAGTATACAGATATCACCCTGAGTGAGAGGGAACTAAGAGACACCAGGCAGCGTACAGATATTTCCCTGAGGGAGATGGACTGAGAGACACCAGTCAGTGTACAGATATCTCTTGAGAGAGGGACAGACAGACACCTGTCACTGAACCTGACATCTACCTGAGACAGAGGGGATTATGAAAGGCCTGTGCTGTACAGATATCTCCCTGCGAGAAGGGGACTGAGAGACACCATTCAGTGTACAGATATCTCCCAGAAATAAGGGGACTGAGAGACATCAGTCAGTGTACAGACATCTCCCTGAGAGAGGTGGGACAGAGAGACACTATTCAGTGTACAGATATCTCCCTGAGAATGAGACTGAGAGATACCAGACACTGTCTCCCTGAGACAGAGGGACAGACAGACAACTGTCACTAAACCTGAAATCTCCTTGAGACAGAAGGGACACAGAAAGGCCTCTAGTATACAGATATCCCCCGGGAAAGATTGACTGAGAGACACCACTCGGTGTGCAGATATTTTCCTGAGAATGAGACTGACAGTCATCAGACACCGTAGTGATTTCTTCCAGAGACAAAGGGAACGACAGACACCTGTTACTGAACCTGATACCTCCCTGAGACAGACGGGGCTCAGATAGGCCTGTGGTCTACAGATATCTCCCTGAGAGAGAGGGAATGAGAGACACCATTCAGTGTACAGATATCACCCTGAGCGCAATGGATGGAGAGACACGAGTCAGTGTAGAGATATCCCCCTGAAAGAAAGGGACTGGGAAACAGCAGTCAGTGTACAGATATCCCCCTGAAAGAAGAGGAGTGACAGACACCAGTCAGTGTACAGATAGCTCCCTGAGAGTGAGGGAACAGAGAGACACCAGTCAGTGTACAGATATCTCCCTGCGAGTGAGACTGAGAGATGCCAGACACTGTACCGATATCTGCCTGAGAGTGAGAGACACCTGTCAGCGATATCTCCATGAGAGAGGGGGAACTGAGAGACACCAGTCACTGTACAGATATCTCCCTGCGAGTGAGACTGAGAGATACCAGACACTGTACCGATATCTGCCTGAGAGTGAGAGACACCTGTCAGCGATATCTCCATGAGAGAGTTGAAACTGAGAGTCACCAGTCAGAGATATCTCCATGAGAGAGAAGGACAGAGAAACACCAGTCACTGTAAAGATATCACCCTGAGAGAGAGGGAACTGAGAGACACCAGTCAGTGTACAGATATCTCCCTGAAAGAAGGGGAGTGAGAGACACCAGTCTGTGTACAGATACCAGGCTGAGAAACGGGGACTGAGACACCAAACAGTGCAGAGATATCTCCATGAGAGAGAGGGACAGAGAGACACCAGTCAGTGTACAGATATCTCCCTGCGAGTGAGACTGAGAGATACCAGACACTGTACCGATAACTGCCTGAGAGTGAGAGACACCTGTCAGCGATATCTCCATGAGAGAGGGGGAATTGAGAGACACCAGTCAGTGTACTGATATCTCCCTAAGAGTGAGAGACTGAGAGACACCAGTCACTGTACAGATATCACCCTGAGCGAGATGGATGGAGAGACTCCAGTCAGTGTAGAGATATCCCCCTGAAAGAAAGGGACTGAGAAACAGCTGTCAGTGTACAGATATCCCCCTGAAAGAAGAGGAGTGACAGACACCAGTCAGTGTACAGATATCCCCCTGAAAGAAGGGGAGTGAGAGACACCAGTCTGTGTACAGATACCTGGCTGAGAAACAGGGACTGAGACACCAAACAGTGCAGAGATATCTCCATGAGAGAGAGGGACAGAGAATACACCAGTCAATGTACAGATATCTCCCTGCGAGTGAGACTGAGAGATACCAGACACTGTACCGATATCTGCCTGAGAGCGAGAGACACCAGACAGTGTACAGATATCACCCTGAGAGTGAGACTGAGAGACACTCATCAGTGTACAGATAGTGTCTCCCCTGACAAAGAGGAATTGGGAGACACCAGTCTGTGAACAGATATCTCCCTGAGAGTGAGAGACACCAGTCACTATACAGACATCGCCCTGAGAGTGAGAGACTGAGAGACACCAGTCAGTGAACAGATATCACCCTGAGAGAAGGGGACAGAGAGACACGTCACTGAACCTGATATCTCCCTGAGACAGAGGGGACTCAGAAAGCCCTGTCGTGTACAGATATCTCCCAGCGAGAGAGGGACTGAGAGACACCAGTCAGTGTACAGATACCCCGCCCCCCTTAAAAAGAGGAACTGGGAGACACCAGTCAGTGTACATAACTGAGAAACAGGGAATGAGAAACCAAACGGTGTAAATATATTTCCAAAAGGTGAGAGTGACTGAGAGACACCAGACACTGTAACGATATCTGCCTGAGAGTGAGAGACATCAGTCTGTGTACAGATATCTCCCTGAGAGGATGGGACTGAGAAATGCCAGTCACTGAACCTGATATCTCCCTGAGACAGAGGCGACTCAGAAACGTCTGTCTCATACTGTTATCTCCCTGAGAGTGAGAGAATGAGACACACCAGTCAATGTACAGATATCTCCCTGAGAGTGAGAGATTGAGAGACACCAGTCAGTGACAAGATATCTCCCAGAGAACAGGGAACTGAGAGACACCAGTCAGTGTACAGATATGTCCGTGAGAGAGAGGGACTGAGAGACACCAGGAAGTGTACAGATATCTCCCTGACACTGAGACTGAGACACCGAACTCTTTAACTATATCTCCCTGAGAGACACGTCACTGAACCTGATGTCTCCCTGAGACAGAGGGAATTCAGAAAGCCCCGTAGTATACAGATATCTCCAAGAGAGAGGGACTGACTAACACTCCTTACAGATCCTGATATCACCCTGAGAGTGAGAGAGTGAGAGACACCAGCCAATGTACAGATATCTCCCTGAGAACAGGGGACTGAGAGACACCAGTCAGTGTACAGTTATCTTGGTGACTGAGAGGGACTGAGGGACTCCAGTCAGTGTACAGATATCTCCCTGAGGCAGAGAGATTGAGACACACCAGTCAGTGTACAGATATCTCCCTGAAACTGAGAGACACCTGTCACTGCACAGATAACCCCCTGAAAGTGAGAGACTGAGAGACACGTCACTGAACCTGATATCTCCCTGATACAAAGGAGACTCAGAAAGCCCCGTAGTATCCAGATATCACCCTGACTGAGAGACACCAGTCAGTGTACAGTTACCACCCTGAGAGTGAGACTGAGAGACACCAGTCCGTGTACAGATATCTCCCTGCGAGTGAGACTGAGAGATACCAGACACTGTACCGATATCTGCCTGAGAGCGAGAGACACCAGACAGTGTACAGATATCACCCTGAGAGTGACTGAGAGACACCAGTCAGTGTACAGATACCACCCTGAGAGTGAGACTGAGAGACACTTGGATCAGAAATTGGCTAGCTGAAAGAAGACAGAGGGTGGTGATTGATGGCAAATGTTCATCCTGGAGTTTAGTTACTAGTGGTGTACCACAAGGATCTGTTCTGGGGCCACTGCTGTTTGTCATTTTTATAAATGACCTGGAAGAGGGTGTAGAAGGGTGGGTTAGTAAATCTGCGGATGACACTAAGGTCGGTGGAGTTGTGGATAGTGCCGAAGGATGTTGTAGGGTACAGAGGGACATAGATAGGCTGCAGAGCTGGGCTGAGAGATGGCAAATGGAGTTTAATGCGGAAAAGTGCGAGGTGATTCACTTCGGAAGGAGTAACAGGAATGCAGAGTACTGGGCTAATGGAAAGATTCTTGGTAGTGTAGATGAACAGAGAGATCTTGGTGTCCAGGTACATAAATCCCTGAAAGTTGCTACCCAGGTTAATAGGGCTGTTAAGAAGGCATATGGTGTGTTAGCTTTTATTAGTAGGGGATCGAGTTTCGGAGCCACGAGGTCATGATGCAGCTGTACAAAACTCTGGTGAGACCGCACCTGGAGTATTGCGTGCAGTTCTGGTCACCGCATTATAGGAAGGATGTGGAAGCTATGGAAAGGGTGCAGAGGAGATTTACTAGGATGTTGCCTGGTATGGAGGGAAGGTCTTACGAGGAAAGGCTGAGGGACTTGAGGTTGTTTTCGTTGGAGAGAAGGAGGAGGAGAGGTGACTTAATAGAGACATATAAGATAATCAGAGGGTTAGATAGGGTGGATAGTGAGAGTCTTTTTCCTCGGATGGTGATGGCAAACACGAGGGGACATAGCTTTAAGTTGAGGGGTGATAGATATAGGGCAGATGTCAGAGGTAGTTTCTTTACTCAGAGAGTAGTAAGGGCGTGGAACGCCCTGCCTGCAGCAGTAGTAGACTCGCCAACATTAAGGGCATTTAAGTGGTCATTGGATAGACATATGGATGAAAATGGAATAGTGTAGGTCAGATGGTTTCACAGGTCGGCGCAACATCGAGGGCCGAAGGGCCTGTACTGCGCTGTAATGTTCTAATTCTAATTCTAATTCTAACACCAGTCTGTGTACAGATATCTCCCTGAGAGAGAGGGATGAGAGACACCAGTCTGTGTACAGATATCTCCTTGAAAGGGAGGGACTGACAGACACCAGTCAGTGTACAGATATCTCCCTGAGAACAGGGGTCTGAGAGATACCAGTCCCTGAACCTGATATCTCCTTGAGACAGAGGGGACTCAGAAAAGTCTGTAGTATACAGGTATCTCCCTGATAGTGACAGACTGAGAGACACCTTCAGTGTACAGATATCACTCTGAGAGAGAGGGACTGAGAGACAGCAGTCAGTGTACAGATATCTCCCTGAGAGGGAAGGATGAGAGACACCAGTCTGTGCACAGATATCTCCCAGCGAGAGTGGGACTGAGAGACACCAGTCAGTGTACAGATACCCCGCCCCCCTGAAAAAGAGGAACTGGGAGACATCAGTCAGTGTACATAACTGAGAAACAGGGAATGAGAAACCAAACGGTGTAAATATATTTCCAAAATGTGAGAGTGACTGAGAGACACCAGACACTGTAACGATATCTGCCTGAGAGTGAGAGACATCAGTCTGTGTACAGATATCTCCCTGTGAGACAGGGACTGAGAGACACCAGTCAGTGCACAGATATCTCCCTGAGAGGGAGGGACTGAGAGATGCCAGTCACTGAACCTGATATCTCCCTGAGACAGAGGGGACTCAGAAACGACTGTCTCATACTGTTATCTCCCTGAGAGTGAGAGAATGAGACACACCAGTCAATGTACAGATATCTCCCTGAGAGTGAGAGACTGAGAAACACCAGTCAGTGTACAGATATCTCCCTGAGAGTGAGACTGAGAGATACCAGACATTGTCGCGATTGCCCCCTGACAGTGAGAGACTGAGAGACACCATTCAGTGTACAGATATCTCCCTGAGAGAGAGAGAGGGACTGAGAGATAACAGTCAGTGTACAGATATCTCCCTGAGACAGTGAGACTGAGAGATACCAGACACTGTAGCGATTGCTCCCTGAGAGTGAGAGAGTGAGAGACAGCCGTCAGTATACAGATATCACCCTGAGTGAGAGGGAACTAAGAGACACCAGGCAGCGTACAGATATTTCCCTGAGGGAGATGGACTGAGAGACACCAGTCAGTGTACAGATATCTCTTGAGAGAGGGACAGACAGACACCTGTCACTGAACCTGACATCTACCTGAGACAGAGGGGATTATGAAAGGCCTGTGCTGTACAGATATCTCCCTGCGAGAAGGGGACTGAGAGACACCATTCAGTGTACAGATATCTCCCTGAGAGAGAGAGAGGGACTGAGAGATAACAGTCAGTGTACAGATATCTCCCTGAGACAGTGAGACTGAGAGATACCAGACACTGTAGCGATTGCTCCCTGAGAGTGAGAGAGTGAGAGACAGCCGTCAGTATACAGATATCACCCTGAGTGAGAGGGAACTAAGAGACACCAGGCAGCGTACAGATATTTCCCTGAGGGAGATGGACTGAGAGACACCAGTCAGTGTACAGATATCTCTTGAGAGAGGGACAGACAGACACCTGTCACTGAACCTGACATCTACCTGAGACAGAGGGGATTATGAAAGGCCTGTGCTGTACAGTATATCTCCCTGCGAGAAGGGGACTGAGAGACACCATTCAGTGTACAGATATCTCCCAGAAATAAGGGGACTGAGAGACATCAGTCAGTGTACAGACATCTCCCTGAGAGAGGTGGGACAGAGAGACACTATTCAGTGTACAGATATCTCCCTGAGAATGAGACTGAGAGATACCAGACACTGTCTCCCTGAGACAGAGGGACAGACAGACAACTGTCACTAAACCTGAAATCTCCTTGAGACAGAAGGGACACAGAAAGGCCTCTAGTATACAGATATCCCCCGGGAAAGATTGACTGAGAGACACCACTCGGTGTGCAGATATTTTCCTGAGAATGAGACTGACAGTCATCAGACACCGTAGTGATTTCTTCCAGAGACAAAGGGAACGACAGACACCTGTTACTGAACCTGATACCTCCCTGAGACAGACGGGGCTCAGATAGGCCTGTGGTCTACAGATATCTCCCTGAGAGAGAGGGAATGAGAGACACCATTCAGTGTACAGATATCACCCTGAGCGCAATGGATGGAGAGACACGAGTCAGTGTAGAGATATCCCCCTGAAAGAAAGGGACTGGGAAACAGCAGTCAGTGTACAGATATCCCCCTGAAAGAAGAGGAGTGACAGACACCAGTCAGTGTACAGATAGCTCCCTGAGAGTGAGGGAACAGAGAGACACCAGTCAGTGTACAGATATCTCCCTGCGAGTGAGACTGAGAGATGCCAGACACTGTACCGATATCTGCCTGAGAGTGAGAGACACCTGTCAGCGATATCTCCATGAGAGAGGGGGAACTGAGAGACACCAGTCACTGTACAGATATCTCCCTGCGAGTGAGACTGAGAGATACCAGACACTGTACCGATATCTGCCTGAGAGTGAGAGACACCTGTCAGCGATATCTCCATGAGAGAGTTGAAACTGAGAGTCACCAGTCAGAGATATCTCCATGAGAGAGAAGGACAGAGAAACACCAGTCACTGTAAAGATATCACCCTGAGAGAGAGGGAACTGAGAGACACCAGTCAGTGTACAGATATCTCCCTGAAAGAAGGGGAGTGAGAGACACCAGTCTGTGTACAGATACCAGGCTGAGAAACGGGGACTGAGACACCAAACAGTGCAGAGATATCTCCATGAGAGAGAGGGACAGAGAGACACCAGTCAGTGTACGGATATCTCCCTGCGAGTGAGACTGAGAGATACCAGACACTGTACCGATAACTGCCTGAGAGTGAGAGACACCTGTCAGCGATATCTCCATGAGAGAGGGGGAATTGAGAGACACCAGTCAGTGTACTGATATCTCCCTAAGAGTGAGAGACTGAGAGACACCAGTCACTGTACAGATATCACCCTGAGCGAGATGGATGGAGAGACTCCAGTCAGTGTAGAGATATCCCCCTGAAAGAAAGGGACTGAGAAACAGCTGTCAGTGTACAGATATCCCCCTGAAAGAAGAGGAGTGACAGACACCAGTCAGTGTACAGATATCCCCCTGAAAGAAGGGGAGTGAGAGACACCAGTCTGTGTACAGATACCTGGCTGAGAAACAGGGACTGAGACACCAAACAGTGCAGAGATATCTCCATGAGAGAGAGGGACAGAGAATACACCAGTCAATGTACAGATATCTCCCTGCGAGTGAGACTGAGAGATACCAGACACTGTACCGATATCTGCCTGAGAGCGAGAGACACCAGACAGTGTACAGATATCACCCTGAGAGTGAGACTGAGAGACACTCATCAGTGTACAGATAGTGTCTCCCCTGACAAAGAGGAATTGGGAGACACCAGTCTGTGAACAGATATCTCCCTGAGAGTGAGAGACACCAGTCACTATACAGACATCGCCCTGAGAGTGAGAGACTGAGAGACACCAGTCAGTGAACAGATATCACCCTGAGAGAAGGGGACAGAGAGACACGTCACTGAACCTGATATCTCCCTGAGACAGAGGGGACTCAGAAAGCCCTGTCGTGTACAGATATCTCCCAGCGAGAGAGGGACTGAGAGACACCAGTCAGTGTACAGATACCCCGCCCCCCTTAAAAAGAGGAACTGGGAGACACCAGTCAGTGTACATAACTGAGAAACAGGGAATGAGAAACCAAACGGTGTAAATATATTTCCAAAAGGTGAGAGTGACTGAGAGACACCAGACACTGTAACGATATCTGCCTGAGAGTGAGAGACATCAGTCTGTGTACAGATATCTCCCTGAGAGGGAGGGACTGAGAAATGCCAGTCACTGAACCTGATATCTCCCTGAGACAGAGGCGACTCAGAAACGTCTGTCTCATACTGTTATCTCCCTGAGAGTGAGAGAATGAGACACACCAGTCAATGTACAGATATCTCCCTGAGAGTGAGAGATTGAGAGACACCAGTCAGTGACAAGATATCTCCCAGAGAACAGGGAACTGAGATACACCAGTCAGTGTACAGATATGTCCGTGAGAGAGAGGGACTGAGAGACACCAGGAAGTGTAGAGATATCTCCCTGACACTGAGACTGAGACACCGAACTCTTTAACTATATCTCCCTGAGAGACACGTCACTGAACCTGATGTCTCCCTGAGACAGAGGGAATTCAGAAAGCCCCATAGTATACAGATATCTCCAAGAGAGAGGGACTGACTAACACTCCTTACAGATCCTGATATCACCCTGAGAGTGAGAGAGTGAGAGACACCAGCCAATGTACAGATATCTCCCTGAGAACAGGGGACTGAGAGACACCAGTCAGTGTACAGTTATCTTGGTGACTGAGAGGGACTGAGGGACTCCAGTCAGTGTACAGATATCTCCCTGAGGCAGAGAGATTGAGACACACCAGTCAGTGTACAGATATCTCCCTGAAACTGAGAGACACCTGTCACTGCACAGATAACCCCCTGAAAGTGAGAGACTGAGAGACACGTCACTGAACCTGATATCTCCCTGATACAAAGGAGACTCAGAAAGCCCCGTAGTATCCAGATATCACCCTGACTGAGAGACACCAGTCAGTGTACAGTTACCACCCTGAGAGTGAGACTGAGAGACACCAGTCCGTGTACAGATATCTCCCTGCGAGTGAGACTGAGAGATACCAGACACTGTACCGATATCTGCCTGAGAGCGAGAGACACCAGACAGTGTACAGATATCACCCTGAGAGTGACTGAGAGACACCAGTCAGTGTACAGATACCACCCTGAGAGTGAGACTGAGAGACACTTGGATCAGAAATTGGCTAGCTGAAAGAAGACAGAGGGTGGTGATTGATGGCAAATGTTCATCCTGGAGTTTAGTTACTAGTGGTGTACCACAAGGATCTGTTCTGGGGCCACTGCTGTTTGTCATTTTTATAAATGACCTGGAAGAGGGTGTAGAAGGGTGGGTTAGTAAATCTGCGGATGACACTAAGGTCGGTGGAGTTGTGGATAGTGCCGAAGGATGTTGTAGGGTACAGAGGGACATAGATAGGCTGCAGAGCTGGGCTGAGAGATGGCAAATGGAGTTTAATGCGGAAAAGTGCGAGGTGATTCACTTCGGAAGGAGTAACAGGAATGCAGAGTACTGGGCTAATGGAAAGATTCTTGGTAGTGTAGATGAACAGAGAGATCTTGGTGTCCAGGTACATAAATCCCTGAAAGTTGCTACCCAGGTTAATAGGGCTGTTAAGAAGGCATATGGTGTGTTAGCTTTTATTAGTAGGGGATCGAGTTTCGGAGCCACGAGGTCATGATGCAGCTGTACAAAACTCTGGTGAGACCGCACCTGGAGTATTGCGTGCAGTTCTGGTCACCGCATTATAGGAAGGATGTGGCAGCTATGGAAAGGGTGCAGAGGAGATTTACTAGGATGTTGCCTGGTATGGAGGGAAGGTCTTACGAGGAAAGGCTGAGGAACTTGAGGTTGTTTTCGTTGGAGAGAAGGAGGAGGAGAGGTGACTTAATAGAGACATATAAGATAATCAGAGGGTTAGATAGGGTGGATAGTGAGAGTCTTTTTCCTCGGATGGTGATGGCAAACACGAGGGGACATAGCTTTAAGTTGAGGGGTGATAGATATAGGGCAGATGTCAGAGGTAGTTTCTTTACTCAGAGAGTAGTAAGGGCGTGGAACGCCCTGCCTGCAGCAGTAGTAGACTCGCCAACATTAAGGGCATTTAAGTGGTCATTGGATAGACATATGGATGAAAATGGAATAGTGTAGGTCAGATGGTTTCACAGGTCGGCGCAACATCGAGGGCCGAAGGGCCTGTACTGCGCTGTAATGTTCTAATTCTAATTCTAATTCTAACACCAGTCTGTGTACAGATATCTCCCTGAGAGAGAGGGATGAGAGACACCAGTCTGTGTACAGATATCTCCTTGAAAGGGAGGGACTGACAGACACCAGTCAGTGTACAGATATCTCCCTGAGAACAGGGGTCTGAGAGATACCAGTCCCTGAACCTGATATCTCCTTGAGACAGAGGGGACTCAGAAAAGTCTGTAGTATACAGGTATCTCCCTGATAGTGACAGACTGAGAGACACCTTCAGTGTACAGATATCACTCTGAGAGAGAGGGACTGAGAGACAGCAGTCAGTGTACAGATATCTCCCTGAGAGGGAAGGATGAGAGACACCAGTCTGTGCACAGATATCTCCCAGCGAGAGTGGGACTGAGAGACACCAGTCAGTGTACAGATACCCCGCCCCCCTGAAAAAGAGGAACTGGGAGACATCAGTCAGTGTACATAACTGAGAAACAGGGAATGAGAAACCAAACGGTGTAAATATATTTCCAAAATGTGAGAGTGACTGAGAGACACCAGACACTGTAACGATATCTGCCTGAGAGTGAGAGACATCAGTCTGTGTACAGATATCTCCCTGTGAGACAGGGACTGAGAGACACCAGTCAGTGCACAGATATCTCCCTGAGAGGGAGGGACTGAGAGATGCCAGTCACTGAACCTGATATCTCCCTGAGACAGAGGGGACTCAGAAACGACTGTCTCATACTGTTATCTCCCTGAGAGTGAGAGAATGAGACACACCAGTCAATGTACAGATATCTCCCTGAGAGTGAGAGACTGAGAAACACCAGTCAGTGTACAGATATCTCCCTGAGAGTGAGACTGAGAGATACCAGACATTGTCGCGATTGCCCCCTGACAGTGAGAGACTGAGAGACACCATTCAGTGTACAGATATCTCCCTGAGAGAGAGAGAGGGACTGAGAGATAACAGTCAGTGTACAGATATCTCCCTGAGACAGTGAGACTGAGAGATACCAGACACTGTAGCGATTGCTCCCTGAGAGTGAGAGAGTGAGAGACAGCCGTCAGTATACAGATATCACCCTGAGTGAGAGGGAACTAAGAGACACCAGGCAGCGTACAGATATTTCCCTGAGGGAGATGGACTGAGAGACACCAGTCAGTGTACAGATATCTCTTGAGAGAGGGACAGACAGACACCTGTCACTGAACCTGACATCTACCTGAGACAGAGGGGATTATGAAAGGCCTGTGCTGTACAGATATCTCCCTGCGAGAAGGGGACTGAGAGACACCATTCAGTGTACAGATATCTCCCTGAGAGAGAGAGAGGGACTGAGAGATAACAGTCAGTGTACAGATATCTCCCTGAGACAGTGAGACTGAGAGATACCAGACACTGTAGCGATTGCTCCCTGAGAGTGAGAGAGTGAGAGACAGCCGTCAGTATACAGATATCACCCTGAGTGAGAGGGAACTAAGAGACACCAGGCAGCGTACAGATATTTCCCTGAGGGAGATGGACTGAGAGACACCAGTCAGTGTACAGATATCTCTTGAGAGAGGGACAGACAGACACCTGTCACTGAACCTGACATCTACCTGAGACAGAGGGGATTATGAAAGGCCTGTGCTGTACAGTATATCTCCCTGCGAGAAGGGGACTGAGAGACACCATTCAGTGTACAGATATCTCCCAGAAATAAGGGGACTGAGAGACATCAGTCAGTGTACAGACATCTCCCTGAGAGAGGTGGGACAGAGAGACACTATTCAGTGTACAGATATCTCCCTGAGAATGAGACTGAGAGATACCAGACACTGTCTCCCTGAGACAGAGGGACAGACAGACAACTGTCACTAAACCTGAAATCTCCTTGAGACAGAAGGGACACAGAAAGGCCTCTAGTATACAGATATCCCCCGGGAAAGATTGACTGAGAGACACCACTCGGTGTGCAGATATTTTCCTGAGAATGAGACTGACAGTCATCAGACACCGTAGTGATTTCTTCCAGAGACAAAGGGAACGACAGACACCTGTTACTGAACCTGATACCTCCCTGAGACAGACGGGGCTCAGATAGGCCTGTGGTCTACAGATATCTCCCTGAGAGAGAGGGAATGAGAGACACCATTCAGTGTACAGATATCACCCTGAGCGCAATGGATGGAGAGACACGAGTCAGTGTAGAGATATCCCCCTGAAAGAAAGGGACTGGGAAACAGCAGTCAGTGTACAGATATCCCCCTGAAAGAAGAGGAGTGACAGACACCAGTCAGTGTACAGATAGCTCCCTGAGAGTGAGGGAACAGAGAGACACCAGTCAGTGTACAGATATCTCCCTGCGAGTGAGACTGAGAGATGCCAGACACTGTACCGATATCTGCCTGAGAGTGAGAGACACCTGTCAGCGATATCTCCATGAGAGAGGGGGAACTGAGAGACACCAGTCACTGTACAGATATCTCCCTGCGAGTGAGACTGAGAGATACCAGACACTGTACCGATATCTGCCTGAGAGTGAGAGACACCTGTCAGCGATATCTCCATGAGAGAGTTGAAACTGAGAGTCACCAGTCAGAGATATCTCCATGAGAGAGAAGGACAGAGAAACACCAGTCACTGTAAAGATATCACCCTGAGAGAGAGGGAACTGAGAGACACCAGTCAGTGTACAGATATCTCCCTGAAAGAAGGGGAGTGAGAGACACCAGTCTGTGTACAGATACCAGGCTGAGAAACGGGGACTGAGACACCAAACAGTGCAGAGATATCTCCATGAGAGAGAGGGACAGAGAGACACCAGTCAGTGTACAGATATCTCCCTGCGAGTGAGACTGAGAGATACCAGACACTGTACCGATAACTGCCTGAGAGTGAGAGACACCTGTCAGCGATATCTCCATGAGAGAGGGGGAATTGAGAGACACCAGTCAGTGTACTGATATCTCCCTAAGAGTGAGAGACTGAGAGACACCAGTCACTGTACAGATATCACCCTGAGCGAGATGGATGGAGAGACTCCAGTCAGTGTAGAGATATCCCCCTGAAAGAAAGGGACTGAGAAACAGCTGTCAGTGTACAGATATCCCCCTGAAAGAAGAGGAGTGACAGACACCAGTCAGTGTACAGATATCCCCCTGAAAGAAGGGGAGTGAGAGACACCAGTCTGTGTACAGATACCTGGCTGAGAAACAGGGACTGAGACACCAAACAGTGCAGAGATATCTCCATGAGAGAGAGGGACAGAGAATACACCAGTCAATGTACAGATATCTCCCTGCGAGTGAGACTGAGAGATACCAGACACTGTACCGATATCTGCCTGAGAGCGAGAGACACCAGACAGTGTACAGATATCACCCTGAGAGTGAGACTGAGAGACACTCATCAGTGTACAGATAGTGTCTCCCCTGACAAAGAGGAATTGGGAGACACCAGTCTGTGAACAGATATCTCCCTGAGAGTGAGAGACACCAGTCACTATACAGACATCGCCCTGAGAGTGAGAGACTGAGAGACACCAGTCAGTGAACAGATATCACCCTGAGAGAAGGGGACAGAGAGACACGTCACTGAACCTGATATCTCCCTGAGACAGAGGGGACTCAGAAAGCCCTGTCGTGTACAGATATCTCCCAGCGAGAGAGGGACTGAGAGACACCAGTCAGTGTACAGATACCCCGCCCCCCTTAAAAAGAGGAACTGGGAGACACCAGTCAGTGTACATAACTGAGAAACAGGGAATGAGAAACCAAACGGTGTAAATATATTTCCAAAAGGTGAGAGTGACTGAGAGACACCAGACACTGTAACGATATCTGCCTGAGAGTGAGAGACATCAGTCTGTGTACAGATATCTCCCTGAGAGGGAGGGACTGAGAAATGCCAGTCACTGAACCTGATATCTCCCTGAGACAGAGGCGACTCAGAAACGTCTGTCTCATACTGTTATCTCCCTGAGAGTGAGAGAATGAGACACACCAGTCAATGTACAGATATCTCCCTGAGAGTGAGAGATTGAGAGACACCAGTCAGTGACAAGATATCTCCCAGAGAACAGGGAACTGAGAGACACCAGTCAGTGTACAGATATGTCCGTGAGAGAGAGGGACTGAGAGACACCAGGAAGTGTACAGATATCTCCCTGACACTGAGACTGAGACACCGAACTCTTTAACTATATCTCCCTGAGAGACACGTCACTGAACCTGATGTCTCCCTGAGACAGAGGGAATTCAGAAAGCCCCGTAGTATACAGATATCTCCAAGAGAGAGGGACTGACTAACACTCCTTACAGATCCTGATATCACCCTGAGAGTGAGAGAGTGAGAGACACCAGCCAATGTACAGATATCTCCCTGAGAACAGGGGACTGAGAGACACCAGTCAGTGTACAGTTATCTTGGTGACTGAGAGGGACTGAGGGACTCCAGTCAGTGTACAGATATCTCCCTGAGGCAGAGAGATTGAGACACACCAGTCAGTGTACAGATATCTCCCTGAAACTGAGAGACACCTGTCACTGCACAGATAACCCCCTGAAAGTGAGAGACTGAGAGACACGTCACTGAACCTGATATCTCCCTGATACAAAGGAGACTCAGAAAGCCCCGTAGTATCCAGATATCACCCTGACTGAGAGACACCAGTCAGTGTACAGTTACCACCCTGAGAGTGAGACTGAGAGACACCAGTCCGTGTACAGATATCTCCCTGCGAGTGAGACTGAGAGATACCAGACACTGTACCGATATCTGCCTGAGAGCGAGAGACACCAGACAGTGTACAGATATCACCCTGAGAGTGACTGAGAGACACCAGTCAGTGTACAGATACCACCCTGAGAGTGAGACTGAGAGACACTTGGATCAGAAATTGGCTAGCTGAAAGAAGACAGAGGGTGGTGATTGATGGCAAATGTTCATCCTGGAGTTTAGTTACTAGTGGTGTACCACAAGGATCTGTTCTGGGGCCACTGCTGTTTGTCATTTTTATAAATGACCTGGAAGAGGGTGTAGAAGGGTGGGTTAGTAAATCTGCGGATGACACTAAGGTCGGTGGAGTTGTGGATAGTGCCGAAGGATGTTGTAGGGTACAGAGGGACATAGATAGGCTGCAGAGCTGGGCTGAGAGATGGCAAATGGAGTTTAATGCGGAAAAGTGCGAGGTGATTCACTTCGGAAGGAGTAACAGGAATGCAGAGTACTGGGCTAATGGAAAGATTCTTGGTAGTGTAGATGAACAGAGAGATCTTGGTGTCCAGGTACATAAATCCCTGAAAGTTGCTACCCAGGTTAATAGGGCTGTTAAGAAGGCATATGGTGTGTTAGCTTTTATTAGTAGGGGATCGAGTTTCGGAGCCACGAGGTCATGATGCAGCTGTACAAAACTCTGGTGAGACCGCACCTGGAGTATTGCGTGCAGTTCTGGTCACCGCATTATAGGAAGGATGTGGAAGCTATGGAAAGGGTGCAGAGGAGATTTACTAGGATGTTGCCTGGTATGGAGGGAAGGTCTTACGAGGAAAGGCTGAGGGACTTGAGGTTGTTTTCGTTGGAGAGAAGGAGGAGGAGAGGTGACTTAATAGAGACATATAAGATAATCAGAGGGTTAGATAGGGTGGATAGTGAGAGTCTTTTTCCTCGGATGGTGATGGCAAACACGAGGGGACATAGCTTTAAGTTGAGGGGTGATAGATATAGGGCAGATGTCAGAGGTAGTTTCTTTACTCAGAGAGTAGTAAGGGCGTGGAACGCCCTGCCTGCAGCAGTAGTAGACTCGCCAACATTAAGGGCATTTAAGTGGTCATTGGATAGACATATGGATGAAAATGGAATAGTGTAGGTCAGATGGTTTCACAGGTCGGCGCAACATCGAGGGCCGAAGGGCCTGTACTGCGCTGTAATGTTCTAATTCTAATTCTAATTCTAACACCAGTCTGTGTACAGATATCTCCCTGAGAGAGAGGGATGAGAGACACCAGTCTGTGTACAGATATCTCCTTGAAAGGGAGGGACTGACAGACACCAGTCAGTGTACAGATATCTCCCTGAGAACAGGGGTCTGAGAGATACCAGTCCCTGAACCTGATATCTCCTTGAGACAGAGGGGACTCAGAAAAGTCTGTAGTATACAGGTATCTCCCTGATAGTGACAGACTGAGAGACACCTTCAGTGTACAGATATCACTCTGAGAGAGAGGGACTGAGAGACAGCAGTCAGTGTACAGATATCTCCCTGAGAGGGAAGGATGAGAGACACCAGTCTGTGCACAGATATCTCCCAGCGAGAGTGGGACTGAGAGACACCAGTCAGTGTACAGATACCCCGCCCCCCTGAAAAAGAGGAACTGGGAGACATCAGTCAGTGTACATAACTGAGAAACAGGGAATGAGAAACCAAACGGTGTAAATATATTTCCAAAATGTGAGAGTGACTGAGAGACACCAGACACTGTAACGATATCTGCCTGAGAGTGAGAGACATCAGTCTGTGTACAGATATCTCCCTGTGAGACAGGGACTGAGAGACACCAGTCAGTGCACAGATATCTCCCTGAGAGGGAGGGACTGAGAGATGCCAGTCACTGAACCTGATATCTCCCTGAGACAGAGGGGACTCAGAAACGACTGTCTCATACTGTTATCTCCCTGAGAGTGAGAGAATGAGACACACCAGTCAATGTACAGATATCTCCCTGAGAGTGAGAGACTGAGAAACACCAGTCAGTGTACAGATATCTCCCTGAGAGTGAGACTGAGAGATACCAGACATTGTCGCGATTGCCCCCTGACAGTGAGAGACTGAGAGACACCATTCAGTGTACAGATATCTCCCTGAGAGAGAGAGAGGGACTGAGAGATAACAGTCAGTGTACAGATATCTCCCTGAGACAGTGAGACTGAGAGATACCAGACACTGTAGCGATTGCTCCCTGAGAGTGAGAGAGTGAGAGACAGCCGTCAGTATACAGATATCACCCTGAGTGAGAGGGAACTAAGAGACACCAGGCAGCGTACAGATATTTCCCTGAGGGAGATGGACTGAGAGACACCAGTCAGTGTACAGATATCTCTTGAGAGAGGGACAGACAGACACCTGTCACTGAACCTGACATCTACCTGAGACAGAGGGGATTATGAAAGGCCTGTGCTGTACAGATATCTCCCTGCGAGAAGGGGACTGAGAGACACCATTCAGTGTACAGATATCTCCCTGAGAGAGAGAGAGGGACTGAGAGATAACAGTCAGTGTACAGATATCTCCCTGAGACAGTGAGACTGAGAGATACCAGACACTGTAGCGATTGCTCCCTGAGAGTGAGAGAGTGAGAGACAGCCGTCAGTATACAGATATCACCCTGAGTGAGAGGGAACTAAGAGACACCAGGCAGCGTACAGATATTTCCCTGAGGGAGATGGACTGAGAGACACCAGTCAGTGTACAGATATCTCTTGAGAGAGGGACAGACAGACACCTGTCACTGAACCTGACATCTACCTGAGACAGAGGGGATTATGAAAGGCCTGTGCTGTACAGTATATCTCCCTGCGAGAAGGGGACTGAGAGACACCATTCAGTGTACAGATATCTCCCAGAAATAAGGGGACTGAGAGACATCAGTCAGTGTACAGACATCTCCCTGAGAGAGGTGGGACAGAGAGACACTATTCAGTGTACAGATATCTCCCTGAGAATGAGACTGAGAGATACCAGACACTGTCTCCCTGAGACAGAGGGACAGACAGACAACTGTCACTAAACCTGAAATCTCCTTGAGACAGAAGGGACACAGAAAGGCCTCTAGTATACAGATATCCCCCGGGAAAGATTGACTGAGAGACACCACTCGGTGTGCAGATATTTTCCTGAGAATGAGACTGACAGTCATCAGACACCGTAGTGATTTCTTCCAGAGACAAAGGGAACGACAGACACCTGTTACTGAACCTGATACCTCCCTGAGACAGACGGGGCTCAGATAGGCCTGTGGTCTACAGATATCTCCCTGAGAGAGAGGGAATGAGAGACACCATTCAGTGTACAGATATCACCCTGAGCGCAATGGATGGAGAGACACGAGTCAGTGTAGAGATATCCCCCTGAAAGAAAGGGACTGGGAAACAGCAGTCAGTGTACAGATATCCCCCTGAAAGAAGAGGAGTGACAGACACCAGTCAGTGTACAGATAGCTCCCTGAGAGTGAGGGAACAGAGAGACACCAGTCAGTGTACAGATATCTCCCTGCGAGTGAGACTGAGAGATGCCAGACACTGTACCGATATCTGCCTGAGAGTGAGAGACACCTGTCAGCGATATCTCCATGAGAGAGGGGGAACTGAGAGACACCAGTCACTGTACAGATATCTCCCTGCGAGTGAGACTGAGAGATACCAGACACTGTACCGATATCTGCCTGAGAGTGAGAGACACCTGTCAGCGATATCTCCATGAGAGAGTTGAAACTGAGAGTCACCAGTCAGAGATATCTCCATGAGAGAGAAGGACAGAGAAACACCAGTCACTGTAAAGATATCACCCTGAGAGAGAGGGAACTGAGAGACACCAGTCAGTGTACAGATATCTCCCTGAAAGAAGGGGAGTGAGAGACACCAGTCTGTGTACAGATACCAGGCTGAGAAACGGGGACTGAGACACCAAACAGTGCAGAGATATCTCCATGAGAGAGAGGGACAGAGAGACACCAGTCAGTGTACAGATATCTCCCTGCGAGTGAGACTGAGAGATACCAGACACTGTACCGATAACTGCCTGAGAGTGAGAGACACCTGTCAGCAATATCTCCATGAGAGAGGGGGAATTGAGAGACACCAGTCAGTGTACTGATATCTCCCTAAGAGTGAGAGACTGAGAGACACCAGTCACTGTACAGATATCACCCTGAGCGAGATGGATGGAGAGACTCCAGTCAGTGTAGAGATATCCCCCTGAAAGAAAGGGACTGAGAAACAGCTGTCAGTGTACAGATATCCCCCTGAAAGAAGAGGAGTGACAGACACCAGTCAGTGTACAGATATCCCCCTGAAAGAAGGGGAGTGAGAGACACCAGTCTGTGTACAGATACCTGGCTGAGAAACAGGGACTGAGACACCAAACAGTGCAGAGATATCTCCATGAGAGAGAGGGACAGAGAATACACCAGTCAATGTACAGATATCTCCCTGCGAGTGAGACTGAGAGATACCAGACACTGTACCGATATCTGCCTGAGAGCGAGAGACACCAGACAGTGTACAGATATCACCCTGAGAGTGAGACTGAGAGACACTCATCAGTGTACAGATAGTGTCTCCCCTGACAAAGAGGAATTGGGAGACACCAGTCTGTGAACAGATATCTCCCTGAGAGTGAGAGACACCAGTCACTATACAGACATCGCCCTGAGAGTGAGAGACTGAGAGACACCAGTCAGTGAACAGATATCACCCTGAGAGAAGGGGACAGAGAGACACGTCACTGAACCTGATATCTCCCTGAGACAGAGGGGACTCAGAAAGCCCTGTCGTGTACAGATATCTCCCAGCGAGAGAGGGACTGAGAGACACCAGTCAGTGTACAGATACCCCGCCCCCCTTAAAAAGAGGAACTGGGAGACACCAGTCAGTGTACATAACTGAGAAACAGGGAATGAGAAACCAAACGGTGTAAATATATTTCCAAAAGGTGAGAGTGACTGAGAGACACCAGACACTGTAACGATATCTGCCTGAGAGTGAGAGACATCAGTCTGTGTACAGATATCTCCCTGAGAGGGAGGGACTGAGAAATGCCAGTCACTGAACCTGATATCTCCCTGAGACAGAGGCGACTCAGAAACGTCTGTCTCATACTGTTATCTCCCTGAGAGTGAGAGAATGAGACACACCAGTCAATGTACAGATATCTCCCTGAGAGTGAGAGATTGAGAGACACCAGTCAGTGACAAGATATCTCCCAGAGAACAGGGAACTGAGAGACACCAGTCAGTGTACAGATATGTCCGTGAGAGAGAGGGACTGAGAGACACCAGGAAGTGTACAGATATCTCCCTGACACTGAGACTGAGACACCGAACTCTTTAACTATATCTCCCTGAGAGACACGTCACTGAACCTGATGTCTCCCTGAGACAGAGGGAATTCAGAAAGCCCCGTAGTATACAGATATCTCCAAGAGAGAGGGACTGACTAACACTCCTTACAGATCCTGATATCACCCTGAGAGTGAGAGAGTGAGAGACACCAGCCAATGTACAGATATCTCCCTGAGAACAGGGGACTGAGAGACACCAGTCAGTGTACAGTTATCTTGGTGACTGAGAGGGACTGAGGGACTCCAGTCAGTGTACAGATATCTCCCTGAGGCAGAGAGATTGAGACACACCAGTCAGTGTACAGATATCTCCCTGAAACTGAGAGACACCTGTCACTGCACAGATAACCCCCTGAAAGTGAGAGACTGAGAGACACGTCACTGAACCTGATATCTCCCTGATACAAAGGAGACTCAGAAAGCCCCGTAGTATCCAGATATCACCCTGACTGAGAGACACCAGTCAGTGTACAGTTACCACCCTGAGAGTGAGACTGAGAGACACCAGTCCGTGTACAGATATCTCCCTGCGAGTGAGACTGAGAGATACCAGACACTGTACCGATATCTGCCTGAGAGCGAGAGACACCAGACAGTGTACAGATATCACCCTGAGAGTGACTGAGAGACACCAGTCAGTGTACAGATACCACCCTGAGAGTGAGACTGAGAGACACTTGGATCAGAAATTGGCTAGCTGAAAGAAGACAGAGGGTGGTGATTGATGGCAAATGTTCATCCTGGAGTTTAGTTACTAGTGGTGTACCACAAGGATCTGTTCTGGGGCCACTGCTGTTTGTCATTTTTATAAATGACCTGGAAGAGGGTGTAGAAGGGTGGGTTAGTAAATCTGCGGATGACACTAAGGTCGGTGGAGTTGTGGATAGTGCCGAAGGATGTTGTAGGGTACAGAGGGACATAGATAGGCTGCAGAGCTGGGCTGAGAGATGGCAAATGGAGTTTAATGCGGAAAAGTGCGAGGTGATTCACTTCGGAAGGAGTAACAGGAATGCAGAGTACTGGGCTAATGGAAAGATTCTTGGTAGTGTAGATGAACAGAGAGATCTTGGTGTCCAGGTACATAAATCCCTGAAAGTTGCTACCCAGGTTAATAGGGCTGTTAAGAAGGCATATGGTGTGTTAGCTTTTATTAGTAGGGGATCGAGTTTCGGAGCCACGAGGTCATGATGCAGCTGTACAAAACTCTGGTGAGACCGCACCTGGAGTATTGCGTGCAGTTCTGGTCACCGCATTATAGGAAGGATGTGGAAGCTATGGAAAGGGTGCAGAGGAGATTTACTAGGATGTTGCCTGGTATGGAGGGAAGGTCTTACGAGGAAAGGCTGAGGGACTTGAGGTTGTTTTCGTTGGAGAGAAGGAGGAGGAGAGGTGACTTAATAGAGACATATAAGATAATCAGAGGGTTAGATAGGGTGGATAGTGAGAGTCTTTTTCCTCGGATGGTGATGGCAAACACGAGGGGACATAGCTTTAAGTTGAGGGGTGATAGATATAGGGCAGATGTCAGAGGTAGTTTCTTTACTCAGAGAGTAGTAAGGGCGTGGAACGCCCTGCCTGCAGCAGTAGTAGACTCGCCAACATTAAGGGCATTTAAGTGGTCATTGGATAGACATATGGATGAAAATGGAATAGTGTAGGTCAGATGGTTTCACAGGTCGGCGCAACATCGAGGGCCGAAGGGCCTGTACTGCGCTGTAATGTTCTAATTCTAATTCTAATTCTAACACCAGTCTGTGTACAGATATCTCCCTGAGAGAGAGGGATGAGAGACACCAGTCTGTGTACAGATATCTCCTTGAAAGGGAGGGACTGACAGACACCAGTCAGTGTACAGATATCTCCCTGAGAACAGGGGTCTGAGAGATACCAGTCCCTGAACCTGATATCTCCTTGAGACAGAGGGGACTCAGAAAAGTCTGTAGTATACAGGTATCTCCCTGATAGTGACAGACTGAGAGACACCTTCAGTGTACAGATATCACTCTGAGAGAGAGGGACTGAGAGACAGCAGTCAGTGTACAGATATCTCCCTGAGAGGGAAGGATGAGAGACACCAGTCTGTGCACAGATATCTCCCAGCGAGAGTGGGACTGAGAGACACCAGTCAGTGTACAGATACCCCGCCCCCCTGAAAAAGAGGAACTGGGAGACATCAGTCAGTGTACATAACTGAGAAACAGGGAATGAGAAACCAAACGGTGTAAATATATTTCCAAAATGTGAGAGTGACTGAGAGACACCAGACACTGTAACGATATCTGCCTGAGAGTGAGAGACATCAGTCTGTGTACAGATATCTCCCTGTGAGACAGGGACTGAGAGACACCAGTCAGTGCACAGATATCTCCCTGAGAGGGAGGGACTGAGAGATGCCAGTCACTGAACCTGATATCTCCCTGAGACAGAGGGGACTCAGAAACGACTGTCTCATACTGTTATCTCCCTGAGAGTGAGAGAATGAGACACACCAGTCAATGTACAGATATCTCCCTGAGAGTGAGAGACTGAGAAACACCAGTCAGTGTACAGATATCTCCCTGAGAGTGAGACTGAGAGATACCAGACATTGTCGCGATTGCCCCCTGACAGTGAGAGACTGAGAGACACCATTCAGTGTACAGATATCTCCCTGAGAGAGAGAGAGGGACTGAGAGATAACAGTCAGTGTACAGATATCTCCCTGAGACAGTGAGACTGAGAGATACCAGACACTGTAGCGATTGCTCCCTGAGAGTGAGAGAGTGAGAGACAGCCGTCAGTATACAGATATCACCCTGAGTGAGAGGGAACTAAGAGACACCAGGCAGCGTACAGATATTTCCCTGAGGGAGATGGACTGAGAGACACCAGTCAGTGTACAGATATCTCTTGAGAGAGGGACAGACAGACACCTGTCACTGAACCTGACATCTACCTGAGACAGAGGGGATTATGAAAGGCCTGTGCTGTACAGATATCTCCCTGCGAGAAGGGGACTGAGAGACACCATTCAGTGTACAGATATCTCCCTGAGAGAGAGAGAGGGACTGAGAGATAACAGTCAGTGTACAGATATCTCCCTGAGACAGTGAGACTGAGAGATACCAGACACTGTAGCGATTGCTCCCTGAGAGTGAGAGAGTGAGAGACAGCCGTCAGTATACAGATATCACCCTGAGTGAGAGGGAACTAAGAGACACCAGGCAGCGTACAGATATTTCCCTGAGGGAGATGGACTGAGAGACACCAGTCAGTGTACAGATATCTCTTGAGAGAGGGACAGACAGACACCTGTCACTGAACCTGACATCTACCTGAGACAGAGGGGATTATGAAAGGCCTGTGCTGTACAGTATATCTCCCTGCGAGAAGGGGACTGAGAGACACCATTCAGTGTACAGATATCTCCCAGAAATAAGGGGACTGAGAGACATCAGTCAGTGTACAGACATCTCCCTGAGAGAGGTGGGACAGAGAGACACTATTCAGTGTACAGATATCTCCCTGAGAATGAGACTGAGAGATACCAGACACTGTCTCCCTGAGACAGAGGGACAGACAGACAACTGTCACTAAACCTGAAATCTCCTTGAGACAGAAGGGACACAGAAAGGCCTCTAGTATACAGATATCCCCCGGGAAAGATTGACTGAGAGACACCACTCGGTGTGCAGATATTTTCCTGAGAATGAGACTGACAGTCATCAGACACCGTAGTGATTTCTTCCAGAGACAAAGGGAACGACAGACACCTGTTACTGAACCTGATACCTCCCTGAGACAGACGGGGCTCAGATAGGCCTGTGGTCTACAGATATCTCCCTGAGAGAGAGGGAATGAGAGACACCATTCAGTGTACAGATATCACCCTGAGCGCAATGGATGGAGAGACACGAGTCAGTGTAGAGATATCCCCCTGAAAGAAAGGGACTGGGAAACAGCAGTCAGTGTACAGATATCCCCCTGAAAGAAGAGGAGTGACAGACACCAGTCAGTGTACAGATAGCTCCCTGAGAGTGAGGGAACAGAGAGACACCAGTCAGTGTACAGATATCTCCCTGCGAGTGAGACTGAGAGATGCCAGACACTGTACCGATATCTGCCTGAGAGTGAGAGACACCTGTCAGCGATATCTCCATGAGAGAGGGGGAACTGAGAGACACCAGTCACTGTACAGATATCTCCCTGCGAGTGAGACTGAGAGATACCAGACACTGTACCGATATCTGCCTGAGAGTGAGAGACACCTGTCAGCGATATCTCCATGAGAGAGTTGAAACTGAGAGTCACCAGTCAGAGATATCTCCATGAGAGAGAAGGACAGAGAAACACCAGTCACTGTAAAGATATCACCCTGAGAGAGAGGGAACTGAGAGACACCAGTCAGTGTACAGATATCTCCCTGAAAGAAGGGGAGTGAGAGACACCAGTCTGTGTACAGATACCAGGCTGAGAAACGGGGACTGAGACACCAAACAGTGCAGAGATATCTCCATGAGAGAGAGGGACAGAGAGACACCAGTCAGTGTACAGATATCTCCCTGCGAGTGAGACTGAGAGATATCAGACACTGTACCGATAACTGCCTGAGAGTGAGAGACACCTGTCAGCGATATCTCCATGAGAGAGGGGGAATTGAGAGACACCAGTCAGTGTACTGATATCTCCCTAAGAGTGAGAGACTGAGAGACACCAGTCACTGTACAGATATCACCCTGAGCGAGATGGATGGAGAGACTCCAGTCAGTGTAGAGATATCCCCCTGAAAGAAAGGGACTGAGAAACAGCTGTCAGTGTACAGATATCCCCCTGAAAGAAGAGGAGTGACAGACACCAGTCAGTGTACAGATATCCCCCTGAAAGAAGGGGAGTGAGAGACACCAGTCTGTGTACAGATACCTGGCTGAGAAACAGGGACTGAGACACCAAACAGTGCAGAGATATCTCCATGAGAGAGAGGGACAGAGAATACACCAGTCAATGTACAGATATCTCCCTGCGAGTGAGACTGAGAGATACCAGACACTGTACCGATATCTGCCTGAGAGCGAGAGACACCAGACAGTGTACAGATATCACCCTGAGAGTGAGACTGAGAGACACTCATCAGTGTACAGATAGTGTCTCCCCTGACAAAGAGGAATTGGGAGACACCAGTCTGTGAACAGATATCTCCCTGAGAGTGAGAGACACCAGTCACTATACAGACATCGCCCTGAGAGTGAGAGACTGAGAGACACCAGTCAGTGAACAGATATCACCCTGAGAGAAGGGGACAGAGAGACACGTCACTGAACCTGATATCTCCCTGAGACAGAGGGGACTCAGAAAGCCCTGTCGTGTACAGATATCTCCCAGCGAGAGAGGGACTGAGAGACACCAGTCAGTGTACAGATACCCCGCCCCCCTTAAAAAGAGGAACTGGGAGACACCAGTCAGTGTACATAACTGAGAAACAGGGAATGAGAAACCAAACGGTGTAAATATATTTCCAAAAGGTGAGAGTGACTGAGAGACACCAGACACTGTAACGATATCTGCCTGAGAGTGAGAGACATCAGTCTGTGTACAGATATCTCCCTGAGAGGGAGGGACTGAGAAATGCCAGTCACTGAACCTGATATCTCCCTGAGACAGAGGCGACTCAGAAACGTCTGTCTCATACTGTTATCTCCCTGAGAGTGAGAGAATGAGACACACCAGTCAATGTACAGATATCTCCCTGAGAGTGAGAGATTGAGAGACACCAGTCAGTGACAAGATATCTCCCAGAGAACAGGGAACTGAGAGACACCAGTCAGTGTACAGATATGTCCGTGAGAGAGAGGGACTGAGAGACACCAGGAAGTGTACAGATATCTCCCTGACACTGAGACTGAGACACCGAACTCTTTAACTATATCTCCCTGAGAGACACGTCACTGAACCTGATGTCTCCCTGAGACAGAGGGAATTCAGAAAGCCCCGTAGTATACAGATATCTCCAAGAGAGAGGGACTGACTAACACTCCTTACAGATCCTGATATCACCCTGAGAGTGAGAGAGTGAGAGACACCAGCCAATGTACAGATATCTCCCTGAGAACAGGGGACTGAGAGACACCAGTCAGTGTACAGTTATCTTGGTGACTGAGAGGGACTGAGGGACTCCAGTCAGTGTACAGATATCTCCCTGAGGCAGAGAGATTGAGACACACCAGTCAGTGTACAGATATCTCCCTGAAACTGAGAGACACCTGTCACTGCACAGATAACCCCCTGAAAGTGAGAGACTGAGAGACACGTCACTGAACCTGATATCTCCCTGATACAAAGGAGACTCAGAAAGCCCCGTAGTATCCAGATATCACCCTGACTGAGAGACACCAGTCAGTGTACAGTTACCACCCTGAGAGTGAGACTGAGAGACACCAGTCCGTGTACAGATATCTCCCTGCGAGTGAGACTGAGAGATACCAGACACTGTACCGATATCTGCCTGAGAGCGAGAGACACCAGACAGTGTACAGATATCACCCTGAGAGTGACTGAGAGACACCAGTCAGTGTACAGATACCACCCTGAGAGTGAGACTGAGAGACACTTGGATCAGAAATTGGCTAGCTGAAAGAAGACAGAGGGTGGTGATTGATGGCAAATGTTCATCCTGGAGTTTAGTTACTAGTGGTGTACCACAAGGATCTGTTCTGGGGCCACTGCTGTTTGTCATTTTTATAAATGACCTGGAAGAGGGTGTAGAAGGGTGGGTTAGTAAATCTGCGGATGACACTAAGGTCGGTGGAGTTGTGGATAGTGCCGAAGGATGTTGTAGGGTACAGAGGGACATAGATAGGCTGCAGAGCTGGGCTGAGAGATGGCAAATGGAGTTTAATGCGGAAAAGTGCGAGGTGATTCACTTCGGAAGGAGTAACAGGAATGCAGAGTACTGGGCTAATGGAAAGATTCTTGGTAGTGTAGATGAACAGAGAGATCTTGGTGTCCAGGTACATAAATCCCTGAAAGTTGCTACCCAGGTTAATAGGGCTGTTAAGAAGGCATATGGTGTGTTAGCTTTTATTAGTAGGGGATCGAGTTTCGGAGCCACGAGGTCATGATGCAGCTGTACAAAACTCTGGTGAGACCGCACCTGGAGTATTGCGTGCAGTTCTGGTCACCGCATTATAGGAAGGATGTGGAAGCTATGGAAAGGGTGCAGAGGAGATTTACTAGGATGTTGCCTGGTATGGAGGGAAGGTCTTACGAGGAAAGGCTGAGGGACTTGAGGTTGTTTTCGTTGGAGAGAAGGAGGAGGAGAGGTGACTTAATAGAGACATATAAGATAATCAGAGGGTTAGATAGGGTGGATAGTGAGAGTCTTTTTCCTCGGATGGTGATGGCAAACACGAGGGGACATAGCTTTAAGTTGAGGGGTGATAGATATAGGGCAGATGTCAGAGGTAGTTTCTTTACTCAGAGAGTAGTAAGGGCGTGGAACGCCCTGCCTGCAGCAGTAGTAGACTCGCCAACATTAAGGGCATTTAAGTGGTCATTGGATAGACATATGGATGAAAATGGAATAGTGTAGGTCAGATGGTTTCACAGGTCGGCGCAACATCGAGGGCCGAAGGGCATGTACTGCGCTGTAATGTTCTAATTCTAATTCTAATTCTAACACCAGTCTGTGTACAGATATCTCCCTGAGAGAGAGGAATGAGAGACACCAGTCTGTGTACAGATATCTCCTTGAAAGGGAGGGACTGACAGACACCAGTCAGTGTACAGATATCTCCCTGAGAACAGGGGTCTGAGAGACACCAGTCCCTGAACCTGATATCTCCTTGAGACAGAGGGGACTCAGAAAAGTCTGTAGTATACAGGTATCTCCCTGATAGTGACAGACTGAGAGACACCTTCAGTGTACAGATATCACTCTGAGAGAGAGGGACTGAGAGACAGCAGTCAGTGTACAGATATCTCCCTGAGAGGGAAGGATGAGAGACACCAGTCTGTGCACAGATATCTCCCAGCGAGAGTGGGACTGAGAGACACCAGTCAGTGTACAGATACCCCGCCCCCCTGAAAAAGAGGAACTGGGAGACATCAGTCAGTGTACATAACTGAGAAACAGGGAATGAGAAACCAAACGGTGTAAATATATTTCCAAAATGTGAGAGTGACTGAGAGACACCAGACACTGTAACGATATCTGCCTGAGAGTGAGAGACATCAGTCTGTGTACAGATATCTCCCTGTGAGACAGGGACTGAGAGACACCAGTCAGTGCACAGATATCTCCCTGAGAGGGAGGGACTGAGAGATGCCAGTCACTGAACCTGATATCTCCCTGAGACAGAGGGGACTCAGAAACGACTGTCTCATACTGTTATCTCCCTGAGAGTGAGAGAATGAGACACACCAGTCAATGTACAGATATCTCCCTGAGAGTGAGAGACTGAGAGACACCAGTCAGTGTCCAGATATCTCCCAGAGAACAGGGAACTGAGAGATACCAGTCAGGATACAGATATCTCCCTGTGAGTCAGAGAATGAGAGACACCAGTCAGTATACTGTTATCTCCCTGAGAGAGCGGGACTGAGAGACACCAGTCAGTGTACCGATAACTCCCTGAGAATGAGACTGACAGACACCAGTCAGTACAGATATCTCCCTGCTAGAGATGGATGGAGAGACAACAGTCAGTGTACAGATATCCCACTGAAAGAAAGGGACTGAGAAACACCAGTCAGTGTACAGATATCCCCCTGAAAGAAGAAGAGTGACAGACACCAGACAGTGTACAGATATCTCCCTGAGAATGAGACTGACAGACACCAGACACTGTAGTAATTGCTCCCTGAGAGTGAGAGACTGAGAGTCATCAGTCAGTGTACAGATATCTCCCTGAGAGTGAGAGACACGTCACTGAAGGAGCATCCAGGAGGGTTTTCTAGAGCAGTATGTAAATAGGCCAACTCGGGAAGGGGCCATACTGGACCTGGTGTTGGGGAATGAGCTGGGCCAGGTGGTTGACGTTTCAGTAGGGGACTACTTTGGGAATAGTGATCACAATTCCGTAAGTTTTAGAATACTCATGGACAAAGACGAGAGTGGTCCTAAAGGAAGAGTGCTAAACTGGGGGAAGGCCAACTATCCCAAAATTCGGCAGGAGCTGGGGAATGTAGATTGGGAGCAGCTGTTTGAAGATAAATCCACATTTGATATGTGGGAGGCTTTTAAAGAGAGGTTGATTAGCGTTCAGGAGAGACATGTTCCTGTGAAAATGAGGGGTAGAAATGGCAAGGTTAGGGAACCATGGATGACAGGTGAAATTGTGAGACTAGCTAAGAGGAAAAAGGAAGCATACATAAGGTCTAGGCGGCTGAAGAAAGACGAAGCTTTGAAAGTATATCGGGATTGTAGGCGCAATCTGAAATGAGGAATTAAGAGGGCTAAAAGGGGTCATGAAATATCTTTAGCAAACAGGGTTAAGGAAAATCCCAAAGCCTTTTATTCATATATAAGGAGCAAGAGGGTAACTAGAGAAAGGATTGGCCCACTCAAGGACAAAGGAGGAATGTTATACGTGGAGTCAGAGAAAATGGGTGAGATTCTAAACGAGTACTTTGCATCGGTATTCACCGAGGAGAGGGACATGACGGATGTTGAGGTTAGGGATAGATGTTTGATTACTCTAGGTCAAGTCGGCATAAGGAGAGAGGAAGTGTTGGGTATTCTAAAAGGCATTAAGGTGGACAAGTCCCCAGGTCCGGATGGGATCTATCTCAGTTTACTGAGGGAAGCGAGAGAGGAAATAGCTGGGGTCTTAACAGATATCTTTGCAGCATCCTTAAACATGGGTGAGGTCCCGGAGGACTGGAGAATTGCTAATGTTGTCCCCTTGTTTAAGAAGGGTAGCAGGGATAATCCAGGTAATTATAGACCGGTGAGCCTGACGTCAGTGGTAGGGAAGCTGCTGGAGAAGATACTGAGGGATAGGATCTATTTCCATCTGGAAGAAAATGGGCTTATCAGTGATAGGCAACATGGTTTTGTGCAGGGAAGGTCATGTCTCACCAACTTAATAGAATTCTTTGAGGAAGTGACAAAGTTGATTGATGAGGGAAGAGCTGTAGATGTCGTATACATGGACTTCAGTAAGGCGTTTGATAAGGTTCCCCATGGTAGGCTGATGGAGAAAGTGAAAGCGCATGGGGTCCAAGGTGTACTAGCTAGATGGATAAAGAACTGGCTGGGCAACAGGAGACAGAGAGTAGCAGTGGAAGGGAGTTTCTCAAAATGGAGACGTGTGACCAGTGGTGTTCCACAGGGATCCGTGCTGGGACCACTGTTGTTTGTGATATACATAAATGATTTGGAGGAAAGTATAGGTGGTCTGATTAGCAAGTTTGCAGACGACACTAAGATTGGTGGAGTAGCAGATAGTGAAGGGGACTGTCAGAGAATACAGCAGAATATAGATAGACTGGAGAGTTGGGCAGAGAAATGGCAGATGGAGTTCAATCAGGGCAAATGCGAGGTGATGCATTTTGGAAGATCCAATTCAAGAGTGAACTCTACAATAAATGGAAAAGTCCTGGGGAAAATTGATGTACAGAGAGATTTGGGTGTTCAGGTCCATTGTTCCCTGAAGGTGGCAACGCAGGTCAATAGAGTGGTCAAGAAGGCATACGGCATGCTTTCCTTCATCGGACTGGGTATTGAGTACAAGAGGTGGCAGGTCATGTTACAGTTGTATAGGACTTTGGTTCAGCCACATTTGGAATACTGCGTGCAGTTCTGGTCGCCACATTACCAAAAGGATGTGGATGCTTTGGAGAGGGTGCAGAGGAGGTTCACCAGGATTTTGCCTGGTATGGAGGGCACTAGCTATGAAGAGAGATTGAGTAGATTCGGATTATTTTCATTAGAAAGACGGAGGTTGAGGGGGGACCTGATTGAGGTGTACAAAATCATGAGAGGTATAGACAGGGTGGATAGCAAGAAGCTTTTTCCCAGAGTGGGGGATTCAATTACAAGGGGACACGAGTTCAAAGTGAGAGGGGAAAAGTTTAGGGGGGATATGCGTGGAAAGTTCTTTACGCAGAGGGTGGTGGGTGCATGGAACGCATTGCCAGCAGAGGTGGTAGACGCGGGCACGATAGCGTCTTTTAAGATGTATCTAGACAGATACATGAATGGGCAGGAAGTAAAGAGATACAGACCCTTAGAAAATAGGCGACAGGTTTAGATAGAGGATTTGGATCGGCGCAGGCTTGGAGGGCCGAAGGGCCTGTTCCTCTGCTATAATTTTCTTTGTTCTTTGTTCTTTGAACCTGATATCTCTCTGAGAGAAAGGGGACTCAGTAAGACCCATAGTGTATGGATATCACCCTGAGAGAGAGGGACTGGGTGACACCAGTCAGTGTACAGATATCTCCCTGAGAGTGAGACTGAGAGAGACAAGTTAGTGTACAGATTTCCCCCCTGATAAGTAGGAAATGGGATACACCAGTCAGTGTACAGACATCTCCCTGAGAGTGAGAGACTGACAGACACCAGTCAGTTTAGAGATAAATCCCTGAGAGTGAGAGACACCTGTCACTGTACCGACATCACCCTGAGAGAGACCAGTCAGAGTACAGTTATCTCCGTGAGTGAGAGGGACTGTGAGACACTAGTCAGTGTACAGATATCTCCCTGAGCGTGACAGACTGAGAGACACCTTTCATTGTACAAACATCACGCTGGGAGTGAGAGACTGGGTGACACCAGTCAGTGTACAGATATCTCCCTGAGAGAGAGGGACAGAGAGACACCAGTCAGTCTACAGATATCTCCCTGATAGAGAGGAACTGAGGGACTTTCAAACGGCTTTTAGATAGGTATATGGATAAAGGAGAATGATGGGGTATAGATTAAATTGTCCTTGACAGAGGACAAAGGATCGGCACAACATCGTGGGCCGAAGGGCCTGTTCTGTGCTGTATTTTTCTATGTTCTATGTTCTATCTCCCTGAGTGTGAGGGACTGAGAGACACCAGTCAGTGTACAGATATCTCCCTGAGTGTGAGGGACTGAGAGACACCAGTCAGTATCCAGATATCTCCCTGAGTGTGAGGGACTGAGAGACACCAGTCAGTGTACAGATATCTCCCTGAGACAGAGAGAAGCAGACACAGCAGACAGTGTCCAGATATCTCCCTGAGAGTGAGAGACACCTGTCATTGTCCAGATATCACCCTGGGCGTGAGATACTGAGAGACACCAGTCAGTGTACAGATATCTCCCTGAGTGTGAGGGACTGAGAGACACCAGTCAGTGTACAGATATCTCCCTGAGTGTGAGGGACTGAGAGACACCAGTCAGTATCCAGATATCTCCCTGAGTGTGAGGGACTGAGAGACACCAGTCAGTGTATTGATATCTCCCTCAGAATGAGAGACCTGTCATTGTACAGATATCTCTCTGAGAGTGAGAGACTGTGCGACACCAGTCAGTGTACAGATATCTCCCTGAGAGAGAGAGACACCTGTCACTGTACAGATATCTCTCTGAGAGTGAGAGACTGTGAGACACCAGTCAGTGTACAGATATCTCCCTGAGAGAGAGGAACTGAGAGACACCAGTCAGTGTACAGATATCTCCCTCAGAACAGTGGACTGAGAGAAACCAGTAAGTGTACAGATATCTCATTGAGAGTGAGAGACACCTGTCACTGTACAGACATCACGCTGAGAGTATCAGTGTACAGATATCTCCCTGAGAGGGAGAGATTGAGTGACACCAGTCAATGTACAGATATCTCCATGGGAGTGAGAGACTGACAGACACCAGTCAGTGTACAGATATCTCCCAGACAGTGAGATACCGAGAGACACCAGTCAGTGTATAGCTATCTCCCTGAGAGTGAGAGACTGAGAGACATCAGTCAGTGTACATGTATCCCGCTGAGAGAGAGGAACTGAGAGAAACCAGTCAGTTTAGAGATATCTCCCTGAGTGCGAGAGACTGAGAGACACCAGTCAGTGCACTGGTATCTCACTGAGAGAGAGGAACTGAGAGACACCAGTCCATGCACAGGTATCTCCCTGAGAGTGAGAGACTGAGAGACACCAGTCAGTATCCAAATATCTCCCTGAGCGGGGAACTGAGAGATACCAGTCAGTGTACAGGTATCTCCCTGAGCGGGGAACTGAGAGACACAAGTCAGTGTACAGGTATCTCCCTGAGTGCGAGAGCCTGAGAGACACCAGTCAGTGTACAGATATCTCCCTGAGTGTGAGGGACTGAGAGGCACCAGTCAGTGTACAGGTATCTGACTTAGACAGAGAAGATGAGACACACCAGCCAGTGTACAGGTATCTACCGGAGAGTGAGGGCCTGAGAGACACCAGTCAGTGGACACACATCTCCCTGAGATTGAGACAGAGACACACCCGACTCTGTAACGATATCTCCCTGAGAGTGATAGACTGAGAGACACCAGTCAGTGTACAGAAAACTCCCTGAGCGAGAGGGACTGAGAGACACCAGTCAGTGTACAGATATCACCCTGAGAGAGAGTGACTGAGAGAAACCAGTCAGTGTACAGATCTCACCCAGAGAGTGAGACTGAGAGACGCCAGTCAGTATACAGATTTCCCCCTGACAACAGGGTTCTGAGACACACCAGTCGGTGTACAAATATTGCCTTGGGAGTTAGAGACTGAGAGACACCAGTCAGTGTACAGGTATCTCCCTGAGTCTGAGAGATTGAGAGAAGCCAGTCAGTGTATACTAATCTCCCTGAGAGTGATAGACTGAGAGACATCCAGTCAGTGTACAGGTGTCTCACTGAGAGAGAGGAACTGAGAGACACCAGTCAGTGTACAGATATCTCCCTGAGAGTGAGAGAGTGAGAGACACCAGTCAGTGTACAGGTGTCTCACTGAGAGAGAGGAACTGAGACACACCATTCAGTGTACAGATATCTCCCTGAGAGTGAGAGAGTGAGAGACACCAGTCAGTGTACAGGCATCTCCCTGAGAATGAGAGACTGACAGACACCAGTCACTGTTGAGGTATCTCCCTGAGACCGAGGGACTGAGAGACACCAATCAGTGTACACATATCTCCCTGAGAGCGAGGGACTGAGAGAAACCTGTCAGTGTACAGATATCTCCTTGAGACAGAGAGAATGAAACACACCACTCAGAGTACAGACATCTCCGTGACAGTGAGAGACGCCTGTCACTTTACAGACATCACACTGGGAGTGGGAGACTGAGAGACACCAATCAATGTACAGATATCTCCCTGAGCAAGGAACTGAGAGACACCAGTCAGTGTACAGGTATCTCCGTAAGAAAGAGAGACTTAGAGACGCCAGTCAGTGTACAGGTATAACCCTGAGAGAGAGGAACTGAGAGACACCAGAATATTTACAGATGTCTCCCAGAGTGCGAGTAAATCAGAGACACCAGTCAGTGTACAGCTATCTCTCTGAGAGAGAGGAACTGAGAGACACCAGTCAGTGTACAGGTATCTCCCTGAGAGTGAGAGACTTAGAGACACCAGTCAGTGTACAGGTATCTCCCTGAGTGAGAGGAGCTGGAGCCACCAGGCAATGTACAGATATCTCCCTGAGAGTGAGAGACTGAGAGACACCAGTCAATGTACAGGTATCTCCCTGAGTCTGAGAGACACCCGACTCTGTAACGATATCTCCCTGAGAGTGATAGACTGAGAGACACCAGTCAGTGTACAGAAAACTCCCTGAGCGAGAGGGACTGAGAGACACCAGTCAGTGTACAGATATCACCCTGAGAGAGAGTGACTGAGAGACACCTGTCAGTGTACAGGTATCTCCCAGAGAGTGAGAGACTTAGAGACACCAGTCATTGTACAGGTATCTCCCTGAGAGAGAGGAACTGAGAGACACTAGTCAGTGTACAGGTACCTCCCTGAGAGAGAGGAACCGAGAGACACCAGTGAGTTTACAGATATCTCCCAAAGTGCGACAGACTGAGAGACACTAGTCAGTGTACAGGTACCTCCCTGAGAGAGAGGATCTGAGAGAAACCAGTCAGTGTCCAGGTGTCTCCCTGAGAGAGAGGATCTGAGAGAAACCAGTCAGTGTCCAGGTGTCTCCCTGAGAGAGAGGATCTGAGAGACACCAGTCAGTCTACAGATATCTCCCTGAGAGAGAGGAACTGAGAGCACCAGTCAATTTACAGATAACTCCCTAAGTGCGACAGACTGAGAGACACTAGTCAGTGTACAGGTACCTCCCTGAGAGAGAGGATCTGAGAGAAACCAGTCAGTGTCCAGGTGTCTCCCTGAGAGAGAGGAACTGAGAGACACCAGTCAGTCTACAGATATCTCCCTGAGAGAGAGGAACCGAGAGACACCAGTGAGTTTACAGATATCTCCCTAAGTGCGACAGACTGACAGACACCAGTCAGTGCACAGGTATCTCCCTGAGAGAGAGGAACTGAGAGACACCAGTCAGTGTACAGGTATCGCCCTGAGAGTGAGAGACTCAGAGACACTAGTCAGTGTCCAGGTATCTCGCTGAGAGTGAGAGACTGAGAGGCACTAGTCAGTGTGCAGATGTCTCCCTCAGAACAGGGGTTGAGGACTGAGTGACAGCAGTCAGTGTATAGATATCTCCCTGAGAGCGAGAGACGTCGAGACACAGTCAGTGTACAGATATCTCCCTGAGAGTGAGAGACTGAGAAACACCAGTCACTGTACAGATATCTCCCCGACTGTGAGAGACTGAGAGACACCAGTCAGTGTACAGGTATCTCCCTGAGAGACAGGAAATGTGAGACACCAGTCAGTGTACAGATATCTCCCTGAGAGGGAGGAACAGAGAGACACCACTCAGTGTACAGATATCTCATTAAGAGAGAGGAACTGAGAGACACCAGTCAGTGTACAGATATCTCCCTGAGAGGGAGGAACTGAGAGACACCAGTCAGTGTACAGATATCTCCTTGAGAGAGAGGAACTGAGAGACACCAGTCAGTGCTCAGATATCTCCCTGAGTGAGTGGGACTGAGAGACACCAGTCAGTGTACAGATATCTCCCTGAGAGGGAGGAACTGAGAGACACCAGTCAGTGTACAGGGATCTCCCTGAGAGAAAGGAACCGAGAGACACCAGTGAGTTTACAGATATCTCCCTAAGTGCGACAGACTGAGAGACACTAGTCAGTGTGCAGGTACCTCCCTGAGAGAGAGGAACTGAGAGAAACCAGTCAGTGTCCAGGTGTCTCCCTGAGAGAGAGGAACTGAGAGCCACCAGTCAGTGTACAGGTATCTCCCTGAGAGAGAGGAACTGAGAGCACTAGTCAATTTACAGATAACTCCCTGAGCGCGACAGACTGAGAGACATCAGTCAGTGTACTGGTATCTCTCTGAGAGAGAGGAACTGAGAGACACCAGTCAGTGTACAGATATCTCCCTGAGAGAGAGGAACTGAGAACACCAGTCAATTTACAGATAACTCCCTGAGTGCGACAGACTGAGAGACACCAGTCAGTGTACAGGTATCTCCCTGAGAGAGAGGAACTGAGAGACACCAGTCAGTGTACAGATATCTCCCTGAGAGAGAGGAGCTGTGAGACACCAGTCAGTGTACAGATATCTCGCTGAGAGTGAGAGACTGAGAGGCACCAGTCAGTGTGCAGATGTCTCCCTCAGAACAGGGGTTGAGGACTGAGTGACACCAGTCAGTGTATAGATATCTCCCTGAGAGCGAGAGACGTAGAGACACAGTCAGTGTACAGATATCTCCCTGAGAGTGAGAGACTGAGAGACACCAGTCACTGTACAGATATCTCCCCGACTGCGAGAGACTGAGAGACACCAGTCAGTGTACAGATATCTCCCTGAGAGACAGGAACTGTGAGACACCAGTCAGTGTACAGATATCTCCCTGAGAGAGAGGAGCTGTGAGACACCAGTCAGTGTACAGATATCTCCCTGAGAGAGAGGAGCTGAGAGACACCAGTCAGTGTATAGGTATCTCGCTGAAAGTGAGGAACTGAGTGACACAAGTCAGTTTACAGATATCTCCCTGAGCGATGAACCGAGAGACACCAGTCTGTGTACAGCTATCTCCCTGAGAGTGAGAGACTTAGAATAACCAGTCAGTGTACAGATAGCTCACTAAGAGTGAGGGACTGGGTGACACCAGTCAGTGTACAGATCTCACCCGGAGAGCGAGACTGAGAGACACCAGTCAGTGCTCAGATATCTCCCTGAGTGAGTGGGACTGAGAGACACCAGTCAGTGTACAGGTATCTCCCTGAGAGAGGAACTGAGAGACACCAGTCAGTGTACAGATATCTCCCTGAGAGAGAAGGCCTGCAGACACCAGTCAGTGTACAGATATCCCCCTGAGAGGGAGGAACTGAGAGACACCAGTCAGTGTACAGATCTCACCCGGAGAGTGAGACTGAGAGACACCAGTCAGTGCTCAGATATCTCCCTGAGTGAGTGGGACTGAGAGACACCAGTCAGTGTACAGGTATCTCCCTGAGAGAGGAACTGAGAGACACCAGTCAGTGTACAGATATCTCCCTGAGAGAGAAGGCCTGCAGACACCAGTCAGTGTACAGATATCCCCCTGAGAGAGAGGAACTGAGAGACACCAGTCAGTGCTCAGATATCTCCCTGAGTGAGTGGGCCTGAGAGACACCAGTCAGTGTACTGGTATCTCCCTGAGAGAGAGGAACTGAGAGACAGCAGTCAGCGCTCAGATATCTCCCTGAGTGAGTGGGACTGAGAGACACCAGTCAGTGTACAGGTATCTCCCTGAGAGAGGAACTGAGAGACACCAGTCAGTGTACAGATATCTCCCTGAGAGAGAAGGCCTGCAGACACCAGTCAGTGTACAGATATCCCCCTGAGAGAGAGGAACTGAGAGACACCAGTCAGTGCTCAGATATCTCCCTGAGTGAGTGGGCCTGAGAGACACCAGTCAGTGTACAGATATCTCCCTGAGAGCGAGAGATTTAGAGACTCCAGTCAGTGTACAAGTATCTCCCTGAGAGAGAAGGACTGAGAGACACCAGTCATTGTACAGGTATCTCCCTGAGAGTGAGAGACTGAGAGACACCAGTCAGTGTACAGGTACCTCCCTGAGAGAGAGGAACTGAGAGACACCAGTCAGTGTACAGGTAGCTACCTGAGAGACAGGAACTGTGAGACACCAGTCAGTGTACAGATATCTCCCTGAGAGGGAGGAACAGAGAGACACCACTCAGTGTACAGCAATCTACCTGAGAGAGAGGAACTGAGAGACAGCAGTCAGCGCTCAGATATCTCCCTGAGTGAGTGGGACTGAGAGACACCAGTCAGTGTACTGGTATCTCCCTGAGAGAGAGGAACTGAGAGACACCAGTCAGTTCTCAGATATCTCCCTGAGTGAGTGGGACTGAGAGACACCAGTCAGTGTACAGGTATCTCCCTGAGAGAGGAACTGAGAGACACCAGTCAGTGTACAGATATCTCCCTGAGAGAGAAGGCCTGCAGACACCAGTCAGTGTACAGATATCCCCCTGAGAGAGAGGAACTGAGAGACACCAGTCAGTGCTCAGATATCTCCCTGAGTGAGTGGGCCTGAGAGACACCAGTCAGTGTACTGGTATCTCCCTGAGAGAGAGGAACTGAGAGAAACCAGTCAGAGTACAGATCTCACCCGGAGAGTGAGACTGAGAGACACCAGTCAGTGCTCAGATATCTCCCTGAGTGAGTGGGACTGAGAGACACCAGTCAGTGTACAGGTATCTCCCTGAGAGAGGAACTGAGAGACACCAGTCAGTGTACAGATATCTCCCTGAGAGAGATGGCCTGCAGACACCAGTCAGTGTACAGATATCCCCCTGAGAGAGAGGAACTGAGAGACACCAGTCAGTGCTCAGATATCTCCCTGAGTGAGTGGGCCTGAGAGACACCAGTCAGTGTACTGGTATCTCCCTGAGAGAGAGGAACTGAGAGACAGCAGTCAGCGCTCAGATATCTCCCTGAGTGAGTGGGACTGAGAGACACCAGTCAGTGTACAGATATCTCCCTGAGAGAGAAGGCCTGCAGACACCAGTCAGTGTACAGATATCCCCCTGAGAGAGAGGAACTGAGAGACACCAGTCAGTGCTCAGATATCTCCCTGAGTGAGTGGGCCTGAGAGACACCAGTCAGTGTACTGGTATCTCCCTGAGAGAGAGGAACTGAGAGACACCAGTCAGTTCTCAGATATCTCCCTGAGTGAGTGGGACTGAGAGACACCAGTCAGTGTACAGGTATCTCCCTGAGAGAGGAACTGAGAGACACCAGTCAGTGTACAGATATCTCCCTGAGAGAGAAGGCCTGCAGACACCAGTCAGTGTACAGATATCCCCCTGAGAGAGAGGAACTGAGAGACACCAGTCAGTGCTCAGATATCTCCCTGAGTGAGTGGGCCTGAGAGACACCAGTCAGTGTACTGGTATCTCCCTGAGAGAGAGGAACTGAGAGACACCAGTCAGTTCTCAGATATCTCCCTGAGAGCGAGAGATTTAGAGACTCCAGTCAGTGTACAAGTATCTCCCTGAGAGAGAAGGACTGAGAGACACCAGTCATTGTACAGGTATCTCCCTGAGAGTGAGAGACTGAGAGACACCAGTCAGTGTACAGGTACCTCCCTGAGAGAGAGGAACTGAGAGACACCAGTCAGTGTACAGGTAGCTACCTGAGAGACAGGAACTGTGAGACACCAGTCAGTGTACAGATATCTCCCTGAGAGGGAGGAACAGAGAGACACCACTCAGTGTACAGCAATCTACCTGAGAGAGAGGAACTGAGAGACAGCAGTCAGCGCTCAGATATCTCCCTGAGTGAGTGGGACTGAGAGACACCAGTCAGTGTACTGGTATCTCCCTGAGAGAGAGGAACTGAGAGACACCAGTCAGTTCTCAGATATCTCCCTGAGTGAGTGGGACTGAGAGACACCAGTCAGTGTACAGGTATCTCCCTGAGAGAGGAACTGAGAGACACCAGTCAGTGTACAGATATCTCCCTGAGAGAGAAGGCCTGCAGACACCAGTCAGTGTACAGATATCCCCCTGAGAGAGAGGAACTGAGAGACACCAGTCAGTGCTCAGATATCTCCCTGAGTGAGTGGGCCTGAGAGACACCAGTCAGTGTACTGGTATCTCCCTGAGAGAGAGGAACTGAGAGAAACCAGTCAGAGTACAGATCTCACCCGGAGAGTGAGACTGAGAGACACCAGTCAGTGCTCAGATATCTCCCTGAGTGAGTGGGACTGAGAGACACCAGTCAGTGTACAGGTATCTCCCTGAGAGAGGAACTGAGAGACACCAGTCAGTGTACAGATATCTCCCTGAGAGAGATGGCCTGCAGACACCAGTCAGTGTACAGATATCCCCCTGAGAGAGAGGAACTGAGAGACACCAGTCAGTGCTCAGATATCTCCCTGAGTGAGTGGGCCTGAGAGACACCAGTCAGTGTACTGGTATCTCCCTGAGAGAGAGGAACTGAGAGACAGCAGTCAGCGCTCAGATATCTCCCTGAGTGAGTGGGACTGAGAGACACCAGTCAGTGTACAGATATCTCCCTGAGAGAGAAGGCCTGCAGACACCAGTCAGTGTACAGATATCCCCCTGAGAGAGAGGAACTGAGAGACACCAGTCAGTGCTCAGATATCTCCCTGAGTGAGTGGGCCTGAGAGACACCAGTCAGTGTACTGGTATCTCCCTGAGAGAGAGGAACTGAGAGACACCAGTCAGTTCTCAGATATCTCCCTGAGTGAGTGGGACTGAGAGACACCAGTCAGTGTACAGGTATCTCCCTGAGAGAGGAACTGAGAGACACCAGTCAGTGTACAGATATCTCCCTGAGAGAGAAGGCCTGCAGACACCAGTCAGTGTACAGATATCCCCCTGAGAGAGAGGAACTGAGAGACACCAGTCAGTGCTCAGATATCTCCCTGAGTGAGTGGGCCTGAGAGACACCAGTCAGTGTACTGGTATCTCCCTGAGAGAGAGGAACTGAGAGACACCAGTCAGTTCTCAGATATCTCCCTGAGTGAGTGGGACTGAGAGACACCAGTCAGTGTACAGGTATCTCCCTGAGAGAGGAACTGAGAGACACCAGTCAGTGTACAGATATCTCCCTGAGAGAGAAGGCCTGCAGACACCAGTCAGTGTACAGATATCCCCCTGAGAGAGAGGAACTAAGAGACACCAGTCAGTGTACAGATATCTCCCTGAGAGAGAGGAACTGAGAGACACCAGTCAGTGTACAGCTATCTCCCTGAGAGAGAAGGCCAGAGAGACACCAGTCAGTGTACAGATATCTCCCTGAGAGAGAGGAACGGAGAGACACCAGTCAGTGCTCAGATATCTCCCTGAGAGAGAGGGACTGAGAGATACCAGTCACTGTACAGATATCTCCCCGACTGTGAGAGACTGAGAGACACCAGTCAGTGTACAGGTATCTCCCTGAGAGACAGGAACTGTGAGACACCAGTCAGTGTACAGATATCCCCCTGAGAGAGAGGAGCTAAGAGACACCACTCAGTGTACAGGTATCTCCCTGAGAGAGGAACTGAGAGACACCAGTCAGTGTACAGATATCTCCCTGAGAGAGACGGCCTGCAGACACCAGTCAGTGTACAGATATCCCCCTGAGAGAGAGGAACTGAGAGACACCAGTCAGTGCTCAGATATCTCCCTGAGTGAGTGGGCCTGAGAGACACCAGTCAGTGTACTGGTATCTCCCTGAGAGAGAGGAACTGAGAGACAGCAGTCAGCGCTCAGATATCTCCCTGAGTGAGTGGGACTGAGAGACACCAGTCAGTGTACAGATATCTCCCTGAGAGAGAAGGCCTGCAGACACCAGTCAGTGTACAGATATCCCCCTGAGAGAGAGGAACTGAGAGACACCAGTCAGTGCTCAGATATCTCCCTGAGTGAGTGGGCCTGAGAGACACCAGTCAGTGTACTGGTATCTCCCTGAGAGAGAGGAACTGAGAGACACCAGTCAGTTCTCAGATATCTCCCTGAGTGAGTGGGACTGAGAGACACCAGTCAGTGTACAGGTATCTCCCTGAGAGAGGAACTGAGAGACACCAGTCAGTGTACAGATATCTCCCTGAGAGAGAAGGCCTGCAGACACCAGTCAGTGTACAGATATCCCCCTGAGAGAGAGGAACTGAGAGACACCAGTCAGTGCTCAGATATCTCCCTGAGTGAGTGGGCCTGAGAGACACCAGTCAGTGTACTGGTATCTCCCTGAGAGAGAGGAACTGAGAGACACCAGTCAGTTCTCAGATATCTCCCTGAGTGAGTGGGACTGAGAGACACCTGTCAGTGTACAGGTATCTCCCTGAGAGAGGAACTGAGAGACACCAGTCAGTGTACAGATATCTCCCTGAGAGAGAAGGCCTGCAGACACCAGTCAGTGTACAGATATCCCCCTGAGAGAGAGGAACTAAGAGACACCAGTCAGTGTACAAGTATCTCCCTGAGAGAGAGGAACTGAGAGACACCAGTCAGTGTACAGGTATCTCCCTGAGAGAGAGGAACTGAGAGACACCAGTCAGTGTACAGCTATCTCCCTGAGAGAGAAGGCCAGAGAGACACCAGTCAGTGTACAGATATCTCCCTGAGAGAGAGGAACTGAGAGACACCAGTCAGTGCTCAGATATCTCCCTGAGAGAGAGGGACTGAGAGATACCAGTCACTGTACAGATATCTCCCCGACTGTGAGAGACTGAGAGACACCAGTCAGTGTACAGGTATCTCCCTGAGAGACAGGAACTGTGAGACACCAGTCAGTGTACAGATATCTCCCTGAGAGGGAGGAACAGAGAGACACCACTCAGTGTACAGATATCGCATTGAGAGAGAGGAACTGAGAGACACCAGTCAGTGCTCAGATATCTCCCTGAGTGAGTGGGACTGAGAGACACCAGTCAGTGTACAGCTAACTCCCTGAGAGAGGAACTGAGAGACACCAGTCAGTGTACAGATATCTCCCTGAGAGAGAAGGCATGAGAGACACCAGTCAGTGTACAGGTGTCTCCCTGAGAGACAGGAACTGTGAGACACCAGTCAGTGTACAGATATCTCCCTGAGAGGGAGGAACTGAGAGACACCAGTCAGTGTACAGATATCTCCTTGAGAGAGAGGAACTGAGAGACACCAGTCAGTGCTCAGATATCTACCTGAGTGAGTGGGACTGAGAGACACCAGTCAGTGTACAGATATCTCCCTGAGTGAGTGGGCCTGAGAGACACCAGTCAGTGCTCAGATATCTCCCTGAGAGAGAGGGACTGAGAGATACCAGTCAGTGTACAGGTATCTCCCTGAGAGAGGAACTGAGAGACACCAGTCAGTGTACAGATATCTCCCTGAGAGCGAGAGATTTAGAGACTCCAGTCAGTGTACAGGTATCTCCCTGAGAGAGAGGAACTGAGAGACACCAGTCAGTGTACAGCTATCTCCCTGAGAGAGAAGGACTGAGAGACACCAGTCATTGTACAGGTATCTCCCTGAGAGTGAGAGACTGAGAGACACCAGTCAGTGTATAGGTATCTCGCTGAAAGTGAGGAACTGAGTGACAGAAGTCAGTTTACAGATATCTCCCTGAGCGATGAACCGAGAGACACCAGTCTGTTTATAGCTATCTCCCTGAGGGTGAGAGACTTAGAATAACCAGTCAGTGTACAGATAGCTCACAAAAGAGTGAGGGACTGAGTGACACCAGTCAGGGTACAGATATCTCCCTTGGACAGAGAGAATGAGACACACTATGCAGTTTACTGATATCTCCCTGAGAGTGAGATACGCCTGTCACTGCACATACATCAGACTGGGAGTGAGAGACTGAGAGACACCAGTCACTGTACAGATATCTCCCCGACTGCGAGAGACTGCGAGACACCAGTCAGTGTACAGATATCTCCCTGAGAGGGAGGAACTGAGAGACACCAGTCAGTGTACAGGTATCTCCCTGAGAGAGAGGAACTGAGAGATACCAGTCAGCGCTCAGATATCTCCCTGAGTGAGTGGGACTGAGAGACACCAGTCAGTGTACAGGTATCTCCCTGAGAGAGGAACTGAGAGACACCATTCAGTGTCCAGATATCTCCCTGAGTGAGAAGGCCTGAGAGACACTAGTCAGTGTACTGGTATCTCCCTGAGAGAAAGGAACTGAGAGACACCAGTCAGTGCTCAGATATCTCCCTGAGTGAGTGGGACTGAGAGACACCAGTCAGTGTGCAGGTATCTCCCTGAGCGAGGAACTGAGAGACACCAGTCAGTGTACAGATATCTCCCCGAGAGCGAGAGATTTAGAGACACCAGTCAGTGTACAAGTATCTCCCTGAGAGAGAGGGACTGAGAGACACCAATCAATTTACAGATAACTCCCTGAGTGCGACAGACTGAGACACCAGTCAGTGTGCTGGTATCTCCCTGAGAGAGAGGAACTGAGAGACACCAGTCAGTGTTCAGCTATCTCCCTGAGAGAGAGGAACTGAGAGACACCAGTCAGTGCTCAGATATCTCCCTGAGTGAGTGGGACTGAGAGATACCAGTCAGCGTACAGGTATCTCCCTGAGAGAGGAACTGAGAGACACCAGTCAGTGTACAGATATCTCCCTGAGAGCGAGAGATTTAGAGACACCAGTCAGTGTACAAGTATCTCCCTGAGAGAGAGGAACTGAGAGACACCAGTCAGTGTACAGATATCTCCCTGAGAGAGAAGGCCTGCAGACACCAGTCAGTGTACAGATATCCCCCTGAGAGAGAGGAACTGAGAGACACCAGTCAGTGCTCAGATATCTCCCTGAGTGAGTGGGCCTGAGAGACACCAGTCAGTGTACTGGTATCTCCCTGAGAGAGAGGAACTGAGAGACACCAGTCAGTGTACAGATCTCACCCGGAGAGTGAGACTGAGAGACACCAGTCAGTGCTCAGATATCTCCCTGAGTGAGTGGGACTGAGAGACACCAGTCAGTGTACAGGTATCTCCCTGAGAGAGGAACTGAGAGACACCAGTCAGTGTACAGAAATCTCCCTGAGAGAGACGGCCTGCAGACACCAGTCAGTGTACAGATATCCCCCTGAGAGAGAGGAACTGAGAGACACCAGTCAGTGCTCAGATATCTCCCTGAGTGAGTGGGCCTGAGAGACACCAGTCAGTGTACAGATATCTCCCTGAGAGAGAAGGCCTGCAGACACCAGTCAGTGTACAGATATCCCCCTGAGAGAGAGGAACTGAGAGACACCAGTCAGTGCTCAGATATCTCCCTGAGTGAGTGGGCCTGAGAGACACCAGTCAGTGTACTGGTATCTCCCTGAGAGAGAGGAACTGAGAGACACCAGTCAGTTCTCAGATATCTCCCTGAGTGAGTGGGACTGAGAGACACCAGTCAGTGTACAGGTATCTCCCTGAGAGAGGAACTGAGAGACACCAGTCAGTGTACAGATATCTCCCTGAGAGAGAAGGCCTGCAGACACCAGTCAGTGTACAGATATCCCCCTGAGAGAGAGGAACTGAGAGACACCAGTCAGTGCTCAGATATCTCCCTGAGTGAGTGGGCCTGAGAGACACCAGTCAGTGTACTGGTATCTCCATGAGAGAGAGGAACTGAGAGACACCAGTCAGTTCTCAGATATCTCCCTGAGTGAGTGGGACTGAGAGACACCAGTCAGTGTACAGGTATCTCCCTGAGAGAGGAACTGAGAGACACCAGTCAGTGTACAGATATCTCCCTGAGAGAGAAGGCCTGCAGACACCAGTCAGTGTACAGATATCCCCCTGAGAGAGAGGAACTAAGAGACACCAGTCAGTGTACAAGTATCTCCCTGAGAGAGAGGAACTGAGAGACACCAGTCAGTGTACAGATATCTCCCTGAGAGAGAGGAACTGAGAGACACCAGTCAGTGTACAGCTATCTCCCTGAGAGAGAAGGCCAGAGAGACACCAGTCAGTGTACAGATATCTCCCTGAGAGAGAGGAACTGAGAGACACCAGTCAGTGCTCAGATATCTCCCTGAGAGAGAGGGACTGAGAGATACCAGTCACTGTACAGATATCTCCCCGACTGTGAGAGACTGAGAGACACCAGTCAGTGTACAGGTATCTCCCTGAGAGACAGGAACTGTGAGACACCAGTCAGTGTACAGATATCTCCCTGAGAGGGAGGAACAGAGAGACACCACTCAGTGTACAGATATCTCATTGAGAGAGAGGAACTGAGAGACACCAGTCAGTGCTCAGATATCTCCCTGAGTGAGTGGGACTGAGAGACACCAGTCAGTGTACAGCTAACTCCCTGAGAGAGGAACTGAGAGACACCAGTCAGTGTACAGATATCTCCCTGAGAGAGAAGGCATGAGAGACACCAGTCAGTGTACAGGTGTCTCCCTGAGAGACAGGAACTGTGAGACACCAGTCAGTGTACAGATATCTCCCTGAGAGGGAGGAACTGAGAGACACCAGTCAGTGCTCAGATATCTCCCTGAGTGAGTGGGACTGAGAGACACCAGTCAGTGTACAGATATCTCCTTGAGAGAGAGGAACTGAGAGACACCAGTCAGTGCTCAGATATCTCCCTGAGTGAGTGGGACTGAGAGACACCAGTCAGTGTACAGATATCTCCCTGAGTGAGTGGGCCTGAGAGACACCAGTCAGTGCTCAGATATCTCCCTGAGAGAGAGGGACTGAGAGATACCAGTCAGTGTACAGGTATCTCCCTGAGAGAGGAACTGAGAGACACCAGTCAGTGTTCAGATGTCTCCCTGAGAGCGAGAGATTTAGAGACTCCAGTCAGTGTACAGGTATCTCCCTGAGAGAGAGGAACTGAGAGACACCAGTCAGTGTACAGCTATCTCCCTGAGAGAGAGGAACTGAGAGACACCAGTCAGTGCTCAGATATCTCCCTGAGAGAGAGGGACTGAGAGATACCAGTCAGTGTACAGGTATCTCCCTGAGAGAGGAACTGAGAGACACCAGTCAGTGTACAGATATCTCCCTGAGAGCGAGAGATTTAGAGACTCCAGTCAGTGTACAAGTATCTCCCTGAGAGAGAAGGACTGAGAGACACCAGTCATTGTACAGGTATCTCCCTGAGAGTGAGAGACTGAGAGACACCAGTCAGTGTACAGGGATCTCCCTGAGAGAGAGGAACCGAGAGACACCAGTGAATTTACAGATATCTCCCTAAGTGCGACAGACTGAGAGACACTAGTCAGTGTACAGGTACCTCCCTGAGAGAGAGGAACTGAGAGAAACCAGTCAGTGTCCAGGTATCTCCCTGAGAGAGTGGAACTGAGAGCCACCAGTCAGTGTACAGGTATCTCCCTGAGAGTGAGAGACTTAGAGCCACCCGTCAGTGTAAAGGTATCTCCCTGAGAGAGAGGAACTGAGAGAAAGCAGTCAGTGTCCTGGTGTCTCCCTGAGAGAGAGGAACTGAGAGCCCCCAGTCAGCGTACAGATGTCTCCCTGTGAGTGAGAGACACAGAGATACCAGTCAGCGTACAGATATGTCCCTCAGAACAGGGGATCGAGAGACACCAGTCAGTGCACAGGTAACTCCCTGAGAGTGTGGAACTGAGTGACACTAATCAGTGTACAGATATCTTCCTGAGAGCGAGAGACGTAGAGAGACCAGTCAGTGTACAGATATCTCCCTCACAACAGGGGAAGGAGAGACACCAGTCAGTGTACAGATATCTCGCTGAGATAGAGGAACTGAGAGACACCAGTTAGTGTACAGATATCTCCCTGAGTGCGAGTGACTGAGAGACACCAGTCAGTGTACAGGTATCTGCCTTAGACAGAAAAAATGAGACACCGAAGTCAGTTTTCAGATTTCTCCCTGAGAGTGAGAGACGCCTGCCACTGTACAGACATCCCACTGGGAGTGAGAGACTGAGAGACACCAGTCAGTTTACAGGTATCTCCCTGAGAGAGAGGAACTGTGAGCCATCAGTCAGTATACAGGTATCTCCCTGAGAGAGAGGAACTGAGAGCACCAGTCAATTTACAGATAACTCCCTGAGTGCGACAGACTGAGAGACACCAGTCAGTGTACAGGTATCTCTCTGAGAGAGAGGAACTCAGAGACACCAGTCAGTGTACAGATATCTCCCTGAGAGAGAGGAACTGAGAGCACCAGTCAGTGTACAGGTATCGCCCTGAGAGTGTGAGACTGAGAGACACCAGTCAGTGTCCAGGTATCTCGCTGAGAGTGAGAGACTGAGAGGCACCAGTCAGTGTACAGATGTCTCCCTCAGAACAGGGGTTGAGGAGTGAGTGACACCAGTCAGTGTATAGATATCTCCCTGAATGCGACAGACGTAGAGACACAGTCAGTGTACAGATATCTCCCTGAGAGTGAGAGACTGAGAGACACCAGTCAGTGTACTGGTATCTCCCTGAGAGAGAGGAACTGAGAGAAACCATTCAGTTCTCAGATATCTCCCTGAGTGAGTGGGCCTGAGAGACACCAGTCAGTGTACTGGTATCTCCCTGAGAGAGAGGAACTGAGAGACACCAGTCAGTTCTCAGATATCTCCCTGAGTGAGTGGGACTGAGAGACACCAGTCAGTGTACAGGTATCTCCCTGAGAGAGGAACTGAGAGACACCAGTCAGTGTACAGATATCTCCCTGAGAGAGAAGGCCTGCAGGCACCAGTCAGTGTACAGATATCCCCCTGAGAGAGAGGAACTGAGAGACACCAGTCAGTGCTCAGATATCTCCCTGAGTGAGTGGGCCTGAGAGACACCAGTCAGTGTACTGGTATCTCCCTGAGAGAGAGGAACTGAGAGACACCAGTCAGTTCTCAGATATCTCCCTGAGTGAGTGGGACTGAGAGACACCCGTCAGTGTACAGGTATCTCCCTGAGAGAGGAACTGAGAGACACCAGTCAGTGTACAGATATCTCCCTGAGAGAGAAGGCCTGCAGACACCAGTCAGTGTACAGATATCCCCCTGAGAGAGAGGAACTAAGAGACACCAGTCAGTGTACAAGTATCTCCCTGAGAGAGAGGAACTGAGAGACACCAGTCAGTGTACAGGTATCTCCCTGAGAGAGAGGAACTGAGAGACACCAGTCAGTGTACAGCTATCTCCCTGAGAGAGAAGGCCAGAGAGACACCAGTCAGTGTACAGATATCTCCCTGAGAGAGAGGAACTGAGAGACACCAGTCAGTGCTCAGATATCTCCCTGAGAGAGAGGGACTGAGAGATACCAGTCACTGTACAGATATCTCCCCGACTGTGAGAGACTGAGAGACACCAGTCAGTGTACAGGTATCTCCCTGAGAGACAGGAACTGTGAGACACCAGTCAGTGTACAGATATCTCCCTGAGAGGGAGGAACAGAGAGACACCACTCAGTGTACAGATATCGCATTGAGAGAGAGGAACTGAGAGACACCAGTCAGTGCTCAGATATCTCCCTGAGTGAGTGGGACTGAGAGACACCAGTCAGTGTACAGCTAACTCCCTGAGAGAGGAACTGAGAGACACCAGTCAGTGTACAGATATCTCCCTGAGAGAGAAGGCATGAGAGACACCAGTCAGTGTACAGGTGTCTCCCTGAGAGACAGGAACTGTGAGACACCAGTCAGTGTACAGATATCTCCCTGAGAGGGAGGAACTGAGAGACACCAGTCAGTGTACAGATATCTCCTTGAGAGAGAGGAACTGAGAGACACCAGTCAGTGCTCAGATATCTCCCTGAGTGAGTGGGACTGAGAGACACCAGTCAGTGTACAGATATCTCCCTGAGTGAGTGGGCCTGAGAGACACCAGTCAGTGCTCAGATATCTCCCTGAGAGAGAGGGACTGAGAGATACCAGTCAGTGTACAGGTATCTCCCTGAGAGAGGAACTGAGAGACACCAGTCAGTGTACAGATATCTCCCTGAGAGCAAGAGATTTAGAGACTCCAGTCAGTGTACAGGTATCTCCCTGAGAGAGAGGAACTGAGAGACACCAGTCAGTGTACAGCTATCTCCCTGAGAGAGAGGAACTGAGAGACACCAGTCAGTGCTCAGATATCTCCCTGAGAGAGAGGGACTGAGAGATACCAGTCAGTGTACAGGTATCTCCCTGAGAGAGGAACTGAGAGACACCAGTCAGTGTACAGATATCTCCCTGAGAGCGAGAGATTTAGAGACTCCAGTCAGTGTACAAGTATCTCCCTGAGAGAGAAGGACTGAGAGACACCAGTCATTGTACAGGTATCTCCCTGAGAGTGAGAGACAGAGAGACACCAGTCAGTGTACAGGGATCTCCCTGAGAGAGAGGAACCGAGAGACACCAGTGAATTTACAGATATCTCCCTAAGTGCGACAGACTGAGAGACACTAGTCAGTGTACAGGTACCTCCCTGAGAGAGAGGAACTGAGAGAAACCAGTCAGTGTCCAGGTATCTCCCTGAGAGAGTGGAACTGAGAGCCACCAGTCAGTGTACAGGTATCTCCCTGAGAGTGAGAGACTTAGAGCCACCCGTCAGTGTAAAGGTATCTCCCTGAGAGAGAGGAACTGAGAGAAAGCAGTCAGTGTCCTGGTGTCTCCCTGAGAGAGAGGAACTGAGAGCCCCCAGTCAGCGTACAGATGTCCCCCTGTGAGTGAGAGACACAGAGATACCAGTCAGCGTACAGATATGTCCCTCAGAACAGGGGATCGAGAGACACCAGTCAGTGCACAGGTATCTCCCTGAGAGTGTGGAACTGAGTGACACTAATCAGTGTACAGATATCTTCCTGAGAGCGAGAGACGTAGAGAGACCAGTCAGTGTACAGATATCTCCCTCACAACAGGGGAAGGAGAGACACCACTCAGTGTACAGATATCTCCCTGAGATAGAGGAACTGAGAGACACCAGTCAGTGCTCAGATATCTCCCTGAGTGAGTGGGACTGAGAGACACCAGTCAGTGTACAGGTATCTGCCTTAGACAGAAAAAATGAGACACCGAAGTCAGTTTTCAGATTTCTCCCTGAGAGTGAGAGACGCCTGCCACTGTACAGACATCCCACTGGGAGTGAGAGACTGAGAGACACCAGTCAGTTTACAGGTATCTCCCTGAGAGAGGGGAACTGTGAGCCATCAGTCAGTATACAGGTATCTCCCTGAGAGAGAGGAACTGAGAGCACCAGTCAATTTACAGATAACTCCCTGAGTGCGACAGACTGAGAGACACCAGTCAGTGTACAGGTATCTCTCTGAGAGAGAGGAACTCAGAGACACCAGTCAGTGTACAGATATCTCCCTGAGAGAGAGGAACTGAGAGCACCAGTCAGTGTCCAGGTATCTCGCTGAGATTGAGAGACTGAGAGGCACCAGTCAGTGTACAGATGTCTCCCTCAGAACAGGGGTTGAGGAGTGAGTGACACCAGTCAGTGTATAGATATCTCCCTGAATGCGACAGACATAGAGACACAGTCAGTGTACAGATATCTCCCTGAGAGTGAGAGACTGAGAGACACCAGTCAGTGTACTGGTATCTCCCTGAGAGAGAGGAACTGAGAGAAACCAGTCAGTTCTCAGATATCTCCCTGAGTGAGTGGGACTGAGAGACACCAGTCAGTGTACAGGTATCTCCCTGAGAGAGGAACTGAGAGACACCAGTCAGTGTACAGATATCCCCCTGAGAGAGAGGAACTAAGAGACACCAGTCAGTGTACAAGTATCTCCCTGAGAGAGAGGAACTGAGAGACACCAGTCAGTGTACAGGTATCTCCCTGAGAGAGAGGAACTGAGAGACACCAGTCAGGGTACAGCTATCTCCCTGAGAGAGAAGGCCAGAGAGACACCAGTCAGTGTACAGATATCTCCCTGAGAGAGAGGAACTGAGAGACACCAGTCAGTGCTCAGATATCTCCCTGAGAGAGAGGGACTGAGAGATACCAGTCACTGTACAGATGTCTCCCCGACTGTGAGAGACTGAGAGACACCAGTCAGTGTACAGGTATCTCCCTGAGAGACAGGAACTGTGAGACACCAGTCAGTGTACAGATATCTCCCTGAGAGGGAGGAACAGAGAGACACCACTCAGTGTACAGATATCTCATTGAGAGAGAGGAACTGAGAGACACCAGTCAGTGCTCAGATATCTCCCTGAGTGAGTGGGACTGAGAGACACCAGTCAGTGTACAGCTAACTCCCTGAGAGAGGAACTGAGAGACACCAGTCAGTGTACAGATATCTCCCTGAGAGAGAAGGCATGAGAGACACCAGTCAGTGTACAGGTGTCTCCCTGAGAGACAGGAACTGTGAGACACCAGTCAGTGTACAGATATCTCCCTGAGAGGGAGGAACTGAGAGACACCAGTCAGTGTACAGATATCTCCTTGAGAGAGAGGAACTGAGAGACACCAGTCAGTGCTCAGATATCTCCCTGAGTGAGTGGGACTGAGAGACACCAGTCAGTGTACTGGTATCTTCCTGAGTGAGTGGGCCTGAGAAACACCAGTCAGTGCTCAGATATCTCCCTGAGAGAGAGGGACTGAGAGATACCAGTCAGTGTACAGGTATCTCCCTGAGAGAGGAACTGAGAGACACCAGTCAGTGTACAGATATCTCCCTGAGAGAGAAGGCCTGCAGACACCAGTCAGTGTACAGATATCCCCCTGAGAGAGAGGAACTAAGAGACACCAGTCAGTGTACAAGTATCTCCTTGAGAGAGAGGAACTGAGAGACACCAGTCAGTGTACAGGTATCTCCCTGAGAGAGAGGAACTGAGAGACACCAGTCAGTGTACAGCTATCTCCCTGAGAGAGAAGGCCAGAGAGACACCAGTCAGTGTACAGATATCTCCCTGAGAGAGAGGAACTGAGAGACACCAGTCAGTGCTCAGATATCTCCCTGAGAGAGAGGGACTGAGAGATACCAGTCACTGTACAGATATCTCCCCGACTGTGAGAGACTGAGAGACACCAGTCAGTGTACAGGTATCTCCCTGAGAGACAGGAACTGTGAGACACCAGTCAGTGTACAGATATCTCTCTGAGAGGGAGGAACAGAGAGACACCACTCACTGTACAGATATCTCATTGAGAGAGAGGAAATGAGAGACACCAGTCAGTGCTCAGATATCTCCCTGAGTGAGTGGGACTGAGAGACACCAGTCAGTGTACAGCTAACTCCCTGAGAGAGGAACTGAGAGACACCAGTCAGTGTACAGATATCTCCCTGAGAGAGAAGGCATGAGAGACACCAGTCAGTGTACAGGTGTCTCCCTGAGAGACAGGAACTGTGAGACACCAGTCAGTGTACAGATATCTCCCTGAGAGGGAGGAACTGAGAGACACCAGTCAGTGTACAGATATCTCCTTGAGAGAGAGGAACTGAGAGACACCAGTCAGTGCTCAGATATCTCCCTGAGTGAGTGGGACTGAGAGACACCAGTCAGTGTACAGATATCTCCCTGAGTGAGTGGGCCTGAGAGACACCAGTCAGTGCTCAGATATCTCCCTGAGAGAGAGGGACTGAGAGATATCAGTCAGTGTACAGGTATCTCCCTGAGAGAGGAACTGAGAGACACCAGTCAGTGTACAGATATCTCCCTGAGAGAGAGGAACTGAGAGACACCAGTCAGTGCTCAGATATCTCCCTGAGAGAGAGGGACTGAGAGATACCAGTCAGTGTACAGGTATCTCCCTGAGAGAGGAACTGAGAGACACCAGTCAGTGTACAGATGTCTCCCTCAGAACAGGGGTTGAGGAGTGAGTGACACCAGTCAGTGTATAGATATCTCCCTGAATGCGACAGACGTAGAGACACAGTCAGTGTACAGATATCTCCCTGAGAGTGAGAGACTGAGAGACACCAGTCACTGTACTGGTATCTCCCTGAGAGAGAGGAACTGAGAGACACCAGTCAGTTCTCAGATATCTCCCTGAGTGAGTGGGACTGAGAGACACCAGTCAGTGTACAGGTATCTCCCTGAGAGAGGAACTGAGAGACACCAGTCAGTGTACAGATATCCCCCTGAGAGAGAGGAACTAAGAGACACCAGTCAGTGTACAAGTATCTCCCTGAGAGAGAGGAACTGAGAGACACCAGTCAGTGTACAGGTATCTCCCTGAGAGAGAGGAACTGAGAGACACCAGTCAGTGTACAGCTATCTCCCTGAGAGTGAAGGCCAGAGAGACACCAGTCAGTGTACAGATATCTCCCTGAGAGAGAGGAACTGAGAGACACCGGTCAGTGCTCAGATATCTCCCTGAGAGAGAGGGACTGAGAGATACCAGTCACTGTACAGATATCTCCCCGACTGTGAGAGACTGAGAGACACCAGTCAGTGTACAGGTATCTCCCTGAGAGACAGGAACTGTGAGACACCAGTCAGTGTACAGATATCTCCCTAAGAGGGAGGAACAGAGAGACACCACTCAGTGTACAGATATCTCATTGAGAGAGAGGAACTGAGAGACACCAGTCAGTGCTCAGATATCTCCCTGAGTGAGTGGGACTGAGAGACACCAGTCAGTGTACAGCTAAATCCCTGAGAGAGGAACTGAGAGACACCAGTCAATGTACAGATATCTCCCTGAGAGAGAAGGCATGAGAGACACCAGTCAGTGTACAGGTGTCTCCCTGAGAGACAGGAACTGTGAGACACCAGTCAGTGTACAGATATCTCCCTGAGAGGGAGGAACTGAGAGACACCAGTCAGTGTACAGATATCTCCTTGAGAGAGAGGAACTGAGAGACACCAGTCAGTGCTCAGATATCTCCCTGAGTGAGTGGGACTGAGAGACACCAGTCAGTGTACAGATATCTCCCTGAGTGAGTGGGCCTGAGAGACACCAGTCAGTGCTCAGATATCTCCCTGAGAGAGAGGGACTGAGAGATACCAGTCAGTGTACAGGTATCTCCCTGAGAGAGGAACTGAGAGACACCAGTCAGTGTACAGATATCTCCCTGAGAGCGAGAGATTTAGAGACTCCAGTCAGTGTACAGGTATCTCCCTGAGAGAGAGGAACTGAGAGACACCAGTCAGTGTACAGCTATCTCCCTGAGAGAGAGGAACTGAGAGACACCAGTCAGTGCTCAGATATCTCCCTGAGAGAGAGGGACTGAGAGATACCAGTCAGTGTACAGGTATCTCCCTGAGAGAGGAACTGAGAGACACCAGTCAGTGTACAGATATCTCCCTGAGAGCGAGAGATTTAGAGACTCCAGTCAGTGTACAAGTATCTCCCTGAGAGAGAAGGACTGAGAGACACCAGTCATTGTACAGGTATCTCCCTGAGAGAGAGGAACTGAGAGACACCAGTCAGTGCTCAGATATCTCCCTGAGAGAGAGGGACTGAGAGACACCAGTCAGTGTACAGATATCTCCCTGAGTGAGTGGGCCTGAGAGACACCAGTCAGTGCTCAGATATCTCCCTGAGAGAGAGGGACTGAGAGATACCAGTCAGTGTACAGGTATCTCCCTGAGAGAGGAACTGAGAGACACCAGTCAGTGTACAGATATCTCCCTGAGAGCGAGAGATTTAGAGACTCCAGTCAGTGTACAGGTATCTCCCTGAGAGAGAGGAACTGAGAGACACCAGTCAGTGTACAGCTATCTCCCTGAGAGAGAGGAACTGAGAGACACCAGTCAGTGCTCTGATATCTCCCTGAGAGAGAGGGACTGAGAGATACCAGTCAGTGTACAGGTATCTCCCTGAGAGAGGAACTGAGAGACACCAGTCAGTGTACAGATATCTCCCTGAGAGCGAGAGATTTAGAGACTCTAGTCAGTGTACAAGTATCTCCCTGAGAGAGAAGGACTGAGAGACACCAGTCATTGTACAGGTATCTCCCTGAGAGTGAGAGACTGAGAGACACCAGTCAGTGTACAGGGATCTCCCTGAGAGAGAGGAACCGAGTGACACCAGTGAATTTACAGATATCTCCCTAAGTGCGACAGACTGAGAGACACTAGTCAGTGTACAGGTACCTCCCTGAGAGAGAGGAACTGAGAGAAACCAGTCAGTGTCCAGGTATCTCCCTGAGAGAGAGGAACTGAGAGCCACCAGTCAGTGTACAGCTATCTCCCTGAGAGTGAAGGCCAGAGAGACACCAGTCAGTGTACAGATATCTCCCTGAGAGAGAGGAACTGAGAGACACCGGTCAGTGCTCAGATATCTCCCTGAGAGAGAGGGACTGAGAGATACCAGTCACTGTACAGATATCTCCCCGACTGTGAGAGACTGAGAGACACCAGTCAGTGTACAGGTATCTCCCTGAGAGACAGGAACTGTGAGACACCAGTCAGTGTACAGATATCTCCCTAAGAGGGAGGAACAGAGAGACACCACTCAGTGTACAGATATCTCATTGAGAGAGAGGAACTGAGAGACACCAGTCAGTGCTCAGATATCTCCCTGAGTGAGTGGGACTGAGAGACACCAGTCAGTGTACAGCTAAATCCCTGAGAGAGGAACTGAGAGACACCAGTCAATGTACAGATATCTCCCTGAGAGAGAAGGCATGAGAGACACCAGTCAGTGTACAGGTGTCTCCCTGAGAGACAGGAACTGTGAGACACCAGTCAGTGTACAGATATCTCCCTGAGAGGGAGGAACTGAGAGACACCAGTCAGTGTACAGATATCTCCTTGAGAGAGAGGAACTGAGAGACACCAGTCAGTGCTCAGATATCTCCCTGAGTGAGTGGGACTGAGAGACACCAGTCAGTGTACAGATATCTCCCTGAGTGAGTGGGCCTGAGAGACACCAGTCAGTGCTCAGATATCTCCCTGAGAGAGAGGGACTGAGAGATACCAGTCAGTGTACAGGTATCTCCCTGAGAGAGGAACTGAGAGACACCAGTCAGTGTACAGATATCTCCCTGAGAGCGAGAGATTTAGAGACTCCAGTCAGTGTACAGGTATCTCCCTGAGAGAGAGGAACTGAGAGACACCAGTCAGTGTACAGCTATCTCCCTGAGAGAGAGGAACTGAGAGACACCAGTCAGTGCTCAGATATCTCCCTGAGAGAGAGGGACTGAGAGATACCAGTCAGTGTACAGGTATCTCCCTGAGAGAGGAACTGAGAGACACCAGTCAGTGTACAGATATCTCCCTGAGAGCGAGAGATTTAGAGACTCCAGTCAGTGTACAAGTATCTCCCTGAGAGAGAAGGACTGAGAGACACCAGTCATTGTACAGGTATCTCCCTGAGAGAGAGGAACTGAGAGACACCAGTCAGTGCTCAGATATCTCCCTGAGAGAGAGGGACTGAGAGACACCAGTCAGTGTACAGATATCTCCCTGAGTGAGTGGGCCTGAGAGACACCAGTCAGTGCTCAGATATCTCCCTGAGAGAGAGGGACTGAGAGATACCAGTCAGTGTACAGGTATCTCCCTGAGAGAGGAACTGAGAGACACCAGTCAGTGTACAGATATCTCCCTGAGAGCGAGAGATTTAGAGACTCCAGTCAGTGTACAGGTATCTCCCTGAGAGAGAGGAACTGAGAGACACCAGTCAGTGTACAGCTATCTCCCTGAGAGAGAGGAACTGAGAGACACCAGTCAGTGCTCTGATATCTCCCTGAGAGAGAGGGACTGAGAGATACCAGTCAGTGTACAGGTATCTCCCTGAGAGAGGAACTGAGAGACACCAGTCAGTGTACAGATATCTCCCTGAGAGCGAGAGATTTAGAGACTCTAGTCAGTGTACAAGTATCTCCCTGAGAGAGAAGGACTGAGAGACACCAGTCATTGTACAGGTATCTCCCTGAGAGTGAGAGACTGAGAGACACCAGTCAGTGTACAGGGATCTCCCTGAGAGAGAGGAACCGAGTGACACCAGTGAATTTACAGATATCTCCCTAAGTGCGACAGACTGAGAGACACTAGTCAGTGTACAGGTACCTCCCTGAGAGAGAGGAACTGAGAGAAACCAGTCAGTGTCCAGGTATCTCCCTGAGAGAGAGGAACTGAGAGCCACCAGTCAGTGTACAGGTATCTCCCTGAGAGTGAGAGACTTAGAGCCACCCGTCAGTGTAAAGGTATCTCCCTGAGAGAGAGGAACTGAGAGAAAGCAGTCAGTGTCCTGGTGTCTCCCTGAGAGAGAGGAACTGAGAGCCCCCAGTCAGCGTACAGATGTCTCCCTGTGAGTGAGAGACACAGAGATACCAGTCAGCGTACAGATATGTCCCTCAGAACAGGGGATCGAGAGACACTAGTCAGTGCACAGGTATCTCCCTGAGAGTGTGGAACTGAGTGACACTAATCAGTGTACAGATATCTTCCTGAGAGCGAGAGACGTAGAGAGACCAGTCAGTGTACAGATATCTCCCTCACAACAGGGGAAGGAGAGACACCAGTCAGTGTACAGATATCTCCCTGAGATAGAGGAACTGAGAGACACCAGTTAGTGTACAGATATCTCCCTGAGTGCGAGTGACTGAGAGACACCAGTCAGTGTACAGGTATCTGCCTTAGACAGAAAAAATGAGACACCGAAGTCAGTTTTCAGATTTCTCCCTGAGAGTGAGAGACGCCTGCCACTGTACAGACATCCCACTGGGAGTGAGAGACTGAGAGACACCAGTCAGTTTACAGGTATCTCCCTGAGAGAGGGGAACTGTGAGCCATCAGTCAGTATACAGGTATCTCCCTGAGAGAGAGGAACTGAGAGCACCAGTCAATTTACAGATAACTCCCTGAGTGCGACAGACTGAGAGACACCAGTCGGTGTACAGGTATCTCTCTGAGATAGAGGAACTCAGAGACACCAGTCAGTGTACAGATATCTCCCTGAGAGAGAGGAACTGAGAGCACCAGTCAGTGTACAGGTATCGCCCTGAGAGTGTGAGACTGAGAGACACCAGTCAGTGTCCAGGTATCTCGCTGAGAGTGAGAGACTGAGAGGCACCAGTCAGTGTACAGATGTCTCCCTCAGAACAGGGGTTGAGGAGTGAGTGACACCAGTCAGTGTATAGATATCTCCCTGAATGCGACAGACGTAGAGACACAGTCAGTGTACAGATATCTCCCTGAGAGTGAGAGACTGAGAGACACCAGTCACTGTACAGATATCTCCCCGACTGCGAGAGACTGAGAGACACCAGTCAGTGTACAGGTATCTCCCTGAGAGTCAGACGCCTGTCACTGCACAAACATCACACTGGGAGTGAGAGACTTAGAGACACCAGTCAGTGTATAGGTATCTCGCTGAAAGTGAGGAACTGAGTGACACAAGTCAGTTTACAGATATCTCCCTGAGCGATGAACCGAGAGACACCAGTCTGTTTATAGCTATCTCCCTGAGGGTGAGAGACTTAGAATAACCAGTCAGTGTACAGATAGCTCACTAAGAGTGAGGGACTGAGTGACACCAGTCAGGGTACAGATATCTCCCTTGGACAGAGAGAATGAGACACACTATGCAGTTTACTGATATCTCCCTGAGAGTGAGAGACGCCTGTCACTGCACATACATCAGACTGGGAGTGAGAGACTGAGAGACACCAGTCACTGTACAGATATCTCCCCGACTGCGAGAGACTGCGAGACACCAGTTAGTGTCCAGGTATCTCCCTGAGAGACAGGAACTGTGAGACACCAGTCAGTGTACAGATATCTCCCTGAGAGAGAGGAACTGAGAGACACCAGTCAGTGTACAGGTATCTCCCTGAGAGAGAGGAACTGAGAGATACCAGTCAGCGCTCAGATATCTCCCTGAGTGAGTGGGACTGAGAGACACCAGTCAGTGTACAGGTATCTCCCTGAGAGAGGAACTGAGAGACACCATTCAGTGTCCAGATATCTCCCTGAGTGAGAAGGCCTGAGAGACACAAGTCAGTGTACTGATATCTCCCTGCGAGAAAGGAACTGAGAGACACCAGTCAGTGCTCAGATATCTCCCTGAGTGAGTGGGACTGAGAGACACCAGTCAGTGTGCAGGTATCTCCCTGAGAGAGGAACTGAGAGACACCAGTCAGTGTACAGATATCTCCCTGAGTGAGAAGGCCTGAGAGACACTAGTCAGTGTACTGGTATCTCCCTGAGAGAAAGGAACTGAGAGACACCAGTCAGTGCTCAGATATCTCCCTGAGTGAGTGGGACTGAGAGACACCAGTCAGTGTACAGGTATCTCCCTGAGCGAGGAACTGAGAGACACCAGTCAGTGTACAGATATCTCCCCGAGAGCGAGAGATTTAGAGACACCAGTCAGTGTACAAGTATCTCCCTGAGAGAGAGGGACTGAGAGACACCAGTCAATTTACAGATAACTCCCTGAGTGCGACAGACTGAGAGACACCAGTCAGTGTACTGGTATCTCCCTGAGAGAGAGGAACTGAGAGACACCAGTCAGTGTTCAGCTATCTCCCTGAGAGAGAGGACCTGAGAGACACCAGTCAGTGCTCAGATATCTCCCTGAGTGAGTGGGACTGAGAGATACCAGTCAGTGTACAGGTATCTCCCTGAGAGAGGAACTGAGAGACACCAGTCAGTGTACAGATATCTCCCTGAGAGCGAGAGATTTAGAGACACCAGTCAGTGTACAAGTATCTCCCTGAGAGAGAGGAACTGAGAGACACCAGTCAGTGTACAGATATCTCCCTGAGAGAGAAGGCCTGCAGACACCAGTCAGTGTACAGATATCCCCCTGAGAGAGAGGAAATGAGAGACACCAGTCAGTGCTCAGATATCTCCCTGAGTGAGTGGGCCTGAGAGACACCAGTCAGTGTACTGGTATCTCCCTGAGAGAGAGGAACTGAGAGACACCAGTCAGTGTACAGATCTCACCCGGAGAGTGAGACTGAGAGACACCAGTCAGTGCTCAGATATCTCCCTGAGTGAGTGGGACTGAGAGACACCAGTCAGTGTACAGGTATCTCCCTGAGAGAGGAACTGAGAGACACCAGTCAGTGTACAGATATCTCCCTGAGAGAGACGGCCTGCAGACACCAGTCAGTGTACAGATATCCCCCTGAGAGAGAGGAACTGAGAGACACCAGTCAGTGCTCAGATATCTCCCTGAGTGAGTGGGCCTGAGAGACACCAGTCAGTGTACTGGTATCTCCCTGAGAGAGAGGAACTGAGAGACAGCAGTCAGCGCTCAGATATCTCCCTGAGTGAGTGGGACTGAGAGACACCAGTCAGTGTACAGATATCTCCCTGAGAGAGAAGGCCTGCAGACACCAGTCAGTGTACAGATATCCCCCTGAGAGAGAGGAACTGAGAGACACCAGTCAGTGCTCAGATATCTCCCTGAGTGAGTGGGCCTGAGAGACACCAGTCAGTGTACTGGTATCTCCCTGAGAGAGAGGAACTGAGAGACACCAGTCAGTTCTCAGATATCTCCCTGAGTGAGTGGGACTGAGAGACACCAGTCAGTGTACAGGTATCTCCCTGAGAGAGGAACTGAGAGACACCAGTCAGTGTACAGATATCTCCCTGAGAGAGAAGGCCTGCAGACACCAGTCAGTGTACAGATATCCCCCTGAGAGAGAGGAACTGAGAGACACCAGTCAGTGCTCAGATATCTCCCTGAGTGAGTGGGCCTGAGAGACACCAGTCAGTGTACTGGTATCTCCCTGAGAGAGAGGAACTGAGAGACACCAGTCAGTTCTCAGATATCTCCCTGAGTGAGTGGGACTGAGAGACACCAGTCAGTGTACAGGTATCTCCCTGAGAGAGGAACTGAGAGACACCAGTCAGTGTACAGATATCTCCCTGAGAGAGAAGGCCTGCAGACACCAGTCAGTGTACAGATATCCCCCTGAGAGAGAGGAACTAAGAGACACCAGTCAGTGTACAAGTATCTCCCTGAGAGAGAGGAACTGAGAGACACCAGTCAGTGTACAGGTATCTCCCTGAGAGAGAGGAACTGAGAGACACCAGTCAGTGTACAGCTATCTCCCTGAGAGAGAAGGCCAGAGAGACACCAGTCAGTGTACAGATATCTCCCTGAGAGAGAGGAACTGAGAGACACCAGTCAGTGCTCAGATATCTCCCTGAGAGAGAGGGACTGAGAGATACCAGTCACTGTACAGATATCTCCCCGACTGTGAGAGACTGAGAGACACCAGTCAGTGTACAGGTATCTCCCTGAGAGACAGGAACTGTGAGACACCAGTCAGTGTACAGATATCTCCCTGAGAGGGAGGAACAGAGAGACACCACTCAGTGTACAGATATCTCATTGAGTGAGTGGGACTGAGAGACACCAGTCAGTGTACAGCTAACTCCCTGAGAGAGGAACTGAGAGACACCAGTCAGTGTACAGATATCTCCCTGAGAGAGAAGGCATGAGAGACACCAGTCAGTGTACAGGTGTCTCCCTGAGAGACAGGAACTGTGAGACACCAGTCAGTGTACAGATATCTCCCTGAGAGGGAGGAACTGAGAGACACCAGTCAGTGTACAGATATCTCCTTGAGAGAGCGGAACTGAGAGACACCAGTCAGTGCTCAGATATCTCCCTGAGTGAGTGGGACTGAGAGACACCAGTCAGTGTACAGATATCTCCCTGAGTGAGTGGGCCTGAGAGACACCAGTCAGTGCTCAGATATCTCCCTGAGAGAGAGGGACTGAGAGATACCAGTCAGTGTACAGGTATCTCCCTGAGAGAGGAACTGAGAGACACCAGTCAGTGTACAGATATCTCCCTGAGAGCGAGAGATTTAGAGACTCCAGTCAGTGTACAGGTATCTCCCTGAGAGAGAGGAACTGAGAGACACCAGTCAGTGTACAGCTGTCTCCCTGAGAGAGAGGAACTGAGAGACACCAGTCAGTGCTCAGATATCTCCCTGAGAGAGAGGGACTGAGAGATACCAGTCAGTGTACAGGTATCTCCCTGAGAGAGGAACTGAGAGACACCAGTCAGTGTACAGATATCTCCCTGAGAGCGAGAGATTTAGAGACTCCAGTCAGTGTACAAGTATCTCCCTGAGAGAGAAGGACTGAGAGACACCAGTCATTGTACAGGTATCTCCCTGAGAGTGAGAGACTGAGAGACACCAGTCAGTGTACAGGGATCTCCCTGAGAGAGAGGAACCGAGAGACACCAGTGAATTTACAGATATCTCCCTAAGTGCGACAGACTGAGAGACACTAGTCAGTGTACAGGTACCTCCCTGAGAGAGAGGAACTGAGAGAAACCAGTCAGTGTCCAGGTATCTCCCTGAGAGAGTGGAACTGAGAGCCACCAGTCAGTGTACAGGTATCTCCCTGAGAGTGAGAGACTTAGAGCCACCCGTCAGTGTAAAGGTATCTCCCTGAGAGAGAGGAACTGAGAGAAAGCAGTCAGTGTCCTGGTGTCTCCCTGAGAGAGAGGAACTGAGAGCCCCCAGTCAGCGTACAGATGTCTCCCTGTGAGTGAGAGACACAGAGATACCAGTCAGCGTACAGATATGTCCCTCAGAACAGGGGATCGAGAGACACCAGTCAGTGCACAGGTATCTCCCTGAGAGTGTGGAACTGAGTGACACTAATCAGTGTACAGATATCTTCCTGAGAGCGAGAGACGTAGAGAGACCAGTCAGTGTACAGATATCTCCCTCACAACAGGGGAAGGAGAGACACCAGTCAGTGTACAGATATCTCCCTGAGATAGAGGAACTGAGAGACACCAGTTAGTGTACAGATATCTCCCTGAGTGCGAGTGACTGAGAGACACCAGTCAGTGTACAGGTATCTGCCTTAGACAGAAAAAATGAGACACCGAAGTCAGTTTTCAGATTTCTCCCTGAGAGTGAGAGACGCCTGCCACTGTACAGACATCCCACTGGGAGTGAGAGACTGAGAGACACCAGTCAGTTTACAGGTATCTCCCTGAGAGAGGGGAACTGTGAGCCATCAGTCAGTATACAGGTATCTCCCTGAGAGAGAGGAACTGAGAGCACCAGTCAATTTACAGATAACTCCCTGAGTGCGACAGACTGAGAGACACCAGTCAGTGTACAGGTATCTCTCTGAGAGAGAGGAACTCAGAGACACCAGTCAGTGTACAGATATCTCCCTGAGAGAGAGGAACTGAGAGCACCAGTCAGTGTACAGGTATCGCCCTGAGAGTGTGAGACTGAGAGACACCAGTCAGTGTCCAGGTATCTCGCTGAGAGTGAGAGACTGAGAGGCACCAGTCAGTGTACAGATGTCTCCCTCAGAACAGGGGTTGAGGAGTGAGTGACACCAGTCAGTGTATAGATATCTCCCTGAATGCGACAGACGTAGAGACACAGTCAGTGTACAGATATCTCCCTGAGAGTGAGAGACTGAGAGACACCAGTCACTGTACTGGTATCTCCCTGAGAGAGAGGAACTGAGAGACACCAGTCAGTTCTCAGATATCTCCCTGAGTGAGTGGGACTGAGAGACACCAGTCAGTGTACAGGTATCTCCCTGAGAGAGGAACTGAGAGACACCAGTCAGTGTACAGATATCTCCCTGAGAGAGAAGGCCTGCAGACACCAGTCAGTGTACAGATATCCCCCTGAGAGAGAGGAACTAAGAGACACCAGTCAGTGTACAAGTATCTCCCTGAGAGAGAGGAACTGAGAGACACCAGTCAGTGTACAGGTATCTCCCTGAGAGAGAGGAATTGAGAGACACCAGTCAGTGTACAGCTATCTCCCTGAGAGAGAAGGCCAGAGAGACACCAGTCAGTGTACAGATATCTCCCTGAGAGAGAGGAACTGAGAGACACCAGTCAGTGCTCAGATATCTCCCTGAGAGAGAGGGACTGAGAGATACCAGTCACTGTACAGATATCTCCCCGACTGTGAGAGACTGAGAGACACCAGTCAGTGTACAGGTATCTCCCTGAGAGACAGGAACTGTGAGACACCAGTCAGTGTACAGATATCTCCCTGAGAGGGAGGAACAGAGAGACACCACTCAGTGTACAGATATCTCATTGAGAGAGAGGAACTGAGAGACACCAGTCAGTGCTCAGATATCTCCCTGAGTGAGTGGGACTGAGAGACACCAGTCAGTGTACAGCTAACTCCCTGAGAGAGGAACTGAGAGACACCAGTCAGTGTACAGATATCTCCCTGAGAGAGAAGGCATGAGAGACACCAGTCAGTGTACAGGTGTCTCCCTGAGAGACAGGAACTGTGAGACACCAGTCAGTGTACAGATATCTCCCTGAGAGGGAGGAACTGAGAGACACCAGTCAGTGTACAGATATCTCCTTGAGAGAGAGGAACTGAGAGACACCAGTCAGTGCTCAGATATCTCCCTGAGTGAGTGGGACTGAGAGACACCAGTCAGTGTACAGATATCTCCCTGAGTGAGTGGGCCTGAGAGACACCAGTCAGTGCTCAGATATCTCCCTGAGAGAGAGGGACTGAGAGATACCAGTCAGTGTACAGGTATCTCCCTGAGAGAGGAACTGAGAGACACCAGTCAGTGTACAGATATCTCCCTGAGAGCGAGAGATTTAGAGACTCCAGTCTGAGAGACACTAGTCAGTGTACAGGTACCTCCCTGAGAGAGAGGAACTGAGAGACACCAGTCAGTGTCCAGGTATCTCCCTGAGAGAGAGGAACTGAGAACCACCAGTCAGTGTACAGGTATCTCCCTGAGAGTGAGAGACTTAGAGCCACCCGTCAGTGTAAAGGTATCTCCCTGAGAGAGAGGAACTGAGAGAAAGCAATCAGTGTCCTGGTGTCTCCCTGAGAGAGAGGAACTGAGAGCCCCCAGTCAGCGTACAGATGTCTCCCTGTGAGTGAGAGACACAGAGATACCAGTCAGCATACAGATATGTCCCTCAGAACAGGGGATCGAGAGACACCAGTCAGTGCACAGGTATCTCCCTGAGAGTGTGGAACTGAGTGACACTAATCAGTGTACAGATATCTTCCTGAGAGCGAGAGACGTAGAGAGACCAGTCAGTGTACAGATATCTCCCTCACAACAGGGGAAGGAGAGACACCAGTCAGTGTACAGATATCTCCCTGAGATAGAGGAATTGAGAGACACCAGTTAGTGTACAGATATCTCCCTGAGTGCGAGTGACTGAGAAACACCAGTCAGTGTACAGGTATCTGCCTTCGACAGAAAAAATGAGACACCGAAGTCAGTTTTCAGATTTCTCCCTGAGAGTGAGAGACGCCTGCCACTGTACAGACATCCCACTGGGAGTGAGAGACTGAGAGACACCAGTCAGTTTACAGGTATCTCCCTGAGAGAGGGGAACTGTGAGCCATCAGTCAGTATACAGGTATCTCCCTGAGAGAGAGGAACTGAGAGCACCAGTCAATTTACAGATAACTCCCTGAGTGCGACAGACTGAGAGACACCAGTCAGTGTACAGGTATCTCTCTGAGAGAGAGGAACTCAGAGACACCAGTCAGTGTACAGATATCTCCCTGAGAGAGAGGAACTGAGAGCACCAGTCAGTGTACAGGTATCGCCCTGAGAGTGTGAGACTGAGAGACACCAGTCAGTGTCCAGGTATCTCGCTGAGAGTGAGAGACTGAGAGGCACCAGTCAGTGTACAGATGTCTCCCTCAGAACAGGGGTTGAGGAGTGAGTGACACCAGTCAGTGTATAGATATCTCCCTGAATGCGACAGACGTAGAGACACAGTCAGTGTACAGATATCTCCCTGAGAGTGAGAGACTGAGAGACACCAGTCACTGTACAGATATCTCCCCGACTGCGAGAGACTGAGAGACACCAGTCAGTGTACAGGTATCTCCCTGAGAGTCAGACGCCTGTCATTGCACAAACATCACACTGGGAGTGAGAGACTTAGAGACACCAGTCAGTGTTTCGGTATCTCGCTGAAAGTGAGGAACTGAGTGACACAAGTCAGTTTACAGATATCTCCCTGAGCGATGAACCGAGAGACACCAGTCTGTTTATAGCTATCTCCCTGAGGGTGAGAGACTTAGAATAACCAGTCAGTGTACAGATAGCTCACTAAGAGTGAGGGACTGAGTGACACCAGTCAGGGTACAGATATCTCCCTTGGACAGAGAGAATGAGACACACTATGCAGTTTACTGATATCTCCCTGAGAGTGAGAGACGCCTGTCACTGCACATACATCAGACTGGGAGTGAGAGACTGAGAGACACCAGTCACTGTACAGATATCTCCCCGACTGCGAGAGACTGCGAGACACCAGTTAGTGTCCAGGTATCTCCCTGAGAGACAGGAACTGTGAGACACCAGTCAGTGTACAGATATCTCCCTGAGAGAGAGGAACTGAGAGATACCAGTCAGCGCTCAGATATCTCCCTGAGTGAGTGGGACTGAGAGACACCAGTCAGTGTACAGGTATCTCCCTGAGAGAGGAACTGAGAGACACCATTCAGTGTCCAGATATCTCCCTGAGTGAGAAGGCCTGAGAGACACTAGTCAGTGTACTGGTATCTCCCTGAGAGAAAGGAACTGAGAGACACCAGTTAGTGCTCAGATATCTCCCTGAGTGAGTGGGACTGAGAGACACCAGTCAGTGTGCAGGTATCTCCCTGAGAGAGGAACTGAGAGACACCAGTCAGTGTACAGATATCTCCCTGAGTGAGAAGGCCTGAGAGACACTAGTCAGTGTACTGGTATCTCCCTGAGAGAAAGGAACTGAGAGACACCAGTCAGTGCTCAGATATCTCCCTGAGTGAGTGGGACTGAGAGACACCAGTCAGTGTACAGGTATCTCCCTGAGCGAGGAACTGAGAGACACCAGTCAGTGTACAGATATCTCCCCGAGAGCGAGAGATTTAGAGACACCAGTCAGTGTACAAGTATCTCCCTGAGAGAGAGGGACTGAGAGACACCAGTCAATTTACAGATATCTCCCTAACTGTGAAAGACTGAGAGACACTAGTCAGTGTACAGGTACCTCCCTGAGAGAGAGGAACTGAGAGAAACCAGTCAGTGTCTAGGTGTCTCCCTGAGAGAGAGGAACTGAGAGCCACCAGTCAGTGTACAGGTATCTCCCTGAGAGTGAGAGTCTTAGAGACACCCGTCAGTGTAAAGGTATCTCCCTGAGAGACAGGAACTGAGAGAAACCAGTCAGTGTCCAGGTATCTCCCTGACAGTGAGAGACTGAGAGACATGAATCAGCGTACAGGGAGCTCCCTGAGTGCGAGTGACTGAGAGACACCAGTCAATGTACAGATATCTCCCTGAAAGTGAGAGACTTAGAATGACCAATCAGTTCACAGATATCTCCCTGAGAGCGAGAGACGTAGAGACACCAGTCAATGTACAGATATCTCCCTGAGAGAGAAGGCCTGAGAGACACCAGTCAGTGTACAGATATCTCCCTGAGAGACAGGAACTGAGAGACACCAGTCAGTGCTCAGATATCTCCCTGAGTGAGTGGGACTGAGAGACACCAGTCAGTGTACAGGTATCTCCCTGAGAGAGGATCTGAGAGACACCAGTCAGTGTGCAGATATCTCCCTGAGAGCGAGAGATTTAGAGACACCAGTTAGTGTCCAAGTATCTCCCTGAGAGAGAGGGACTGAGAGACAAAAGTCAGTGTACAGGTATCACCGTGAGAGCGAGGGACTGAGAGACACCAGTCAGTTGACAGATATCTCCCTGAGACTGAGAGACGCCTGTCACTGTACAGACATCACACTGGGAGTGAGAGACTGAGAGACACCGGTCAGTGTACAGTTATCTCCCTGAGAGAGAGGAACTGAGAGACACCAGTCAGTTGGCAGATATCTCCCTGAGTACGAGAGACTGACCGACACCAGTCAGTGTCCAGGTATCTCCCTGAGTGTGAGACACTGAGAGATACCAGTCAGTGTACAGGTATCTCCCTGAGAGTGAGAGACTGTGTGACACCCGTCAGTGTACAGATATCTCCTTGAGAGTGAGAGACTGAGACACCAGTCACTGTAGAGGTATCTCCTTGAGAGAGAGGGACTGAGAGACACCAGTCAGCGTGCAGACATCACCCTGGGAGTGACCGATTGAGAGACACCAGTTAGTGTCCAGATATAGAACATAGAACATAGAACAGTACAGCACAATACAGGCCCTTCGGCCCACGATGTTGTGCTGACCCTTTAACCTACTCGAAGATCAAACTACCTACATACCCTTCATTCTACTATCATCCATGTACCTATCCAAGAGTCGCTTAAATGTCCCAAATGTATCTGCTTCTACTACCACCGCTGGCAGTGCATTCCACGCACCCACCAGTCTTTGTTTAAAGAACCTACCTCTGACATCTCCCCTAAATTGTCCTCCAATCACCTTTAAATTATGCCCCCTGGTGATACCCCTTTCCGCCCTGGGAAAAAGTCTCTGGCTATCCACTCTATCTATGCCTCTCATCATCTTGTACACCTCTATCAAGTCACCTCTCATCCATCTTCGTTCCAATGAGAAAAGCCCTAGCTCCCTCAACCTTTCTTCGTAAGACATGCCCTCCAGTCCAGGCAGCATCCTGGTAAATCTCCTCTGCACCCTCTCTAAAGCTTCCACATCCTTCCTATAATGAGGCGACCAGAACTGAACACAATATTCCAAGTGTGGTCTAACCAGGGCCTTATAGAGCTGCAGCATAACCTCGCGGCTCTTAAACTCAATCCCCCTGTTAATGAAAGCCAACACACCATACGCCTTCTTAACAACCCTATCAACTTGGGTGGCAACTTTGAGCGATCTATGGACATGGACCCGAAGATCCCTCTGTTCCTCCACACTGCCAAGAATCCTGTCTTTAATCCTGTATTCTGCATTCAAATTCAACCTTCCAAAATGAATCACTTCACACTTTTCCAGGTTGAACTCCATCTGCCACTTCTCAGCCCAGCTCTGCATCCTGTCAATGTCCCGTTGCAACCTACAACAGCCCTCCACACTATCCACAACTCCAGCAACCTTTGTGTCATCGGCAAACTTACTAACCCAGCCTTCCACTTCCACATCCAAGTCATTTATAAAAATCACAAAGAGCAGAGGTCCCAGAACAGATCCCTGCGGAACACCACTGGTCACCGAGCTCCATGCTGAATACTTTCCATCTACTATCACCCTCTGTCTTCTATGGGCCAGCCAATTCTGTATCCAGACAGCCAACTTTCCCTGTATCCCATGCCTCCTTACTTTCTGAATGAGCCTACCATGGGGAACCTTATCAAACGTCTTGCTAAAATCCATATACACCACATCCACTGCTCTTCCTTCATCAATGTGTTTTGTCACATCTTCAAAGAATTCAATAAGGCTTGTGAGGCATGACCTGCCCCTCACAAAGCCATGCTGACTATCTCTAATCAAACTATGCTTTTCCAAATAATCATAAATCCTGTCTCTCAGAATCCTCTCCAATAATTTGCCCACTACCGACGTAAGACTGACTGGTCTGTAATTCCCAGGGTTATCCCTATTCCCTTTCTTGAACAAGGGAATAACATTTGCCACCCTCCAATCATCCGGTACTTCTCCAGTGGACAGTGAGGACGCAAATATCATCGCCAAAGGTGCGGCAATCTCTTCCCTCGCTTCCCGTAATATCCTTGGGTATATCCTGTCTGGCCCCGGGGAATTATCTGTCCTCATATCATTCAAAATTTCCAGCACATCCTCCCTCTTAACATCAACCTGTTCGAGCATATCAGCCTGTTCCACGCTGTCCTCACAAATGACCAGGTCCCTCTCACTGGTGAATACTGAAGCAAAGTATTCATTCAGGACCTCCCCTACCTCCTCCGACTCCAGGCACAAGTTCCCTCCATTATCCCTGATCGGCCCTACTCTCACTCTGGCCATCCTCTTGTTCCTCATATAAGTGTAGAACGCCTTGGGATTTTCCTTAATCCTACCCGCCAAGACTTTTTCATGTCCCCTTCTAGCTCTCCTAAGTCCATTCTTCAGTTCCTTCCTGGCTACCTTGTAACCCTCTAGAGCCCTGTCTGATCCTTGCTTCCTCAACCTTAAGTAAGCTTCCTTCTTCCTCTTGACTAGCTGTTCCACATCTCTTGTCATCCAAGGTTCCTTCACCCTACCATCCCTTCCTTGCCTCATCGGGACAAACCTATCCAGCAGTCGCAGCAAGTGCTCCCTAAACAACCTCCACATTTCTGTCGTGCATTTCCCTGAGAACATCTGTTCCCACTTAATGCTCCCCAGTTCCAGTCCCTAATAGCATTGTAATTTTCCCTCCCCCAATTAAATATTTTCCCATCCCGTCTGCTCCTGTCCCTCTGCATGACTATAGTAAAGGTCAGGGAGTTGTGATCACTATCACCGAAATGCTCTCCCACCGAGAGATCTGCCACCTGGCCTGGTTCATTGCCAAGCAGCAAGTCCAACATAGTCTCCCCTCTAGTCGGCCTATCTACATATTGAGTCAGGAAACCTTCCTGGACACCCCTGACAAAAACTGCTCCATCCAAACTATTTGCACTAAGGAGTTTCCAATCAATATTAGGGAAGTTGAAGTCACCCATGACAACAACCCTGTTACTTCTGCACCTTTCCAAAATCTGCCTCCCAATCTGCTCCTCCGTGTCTCTGTTGTTACTGGGGTGTCTATAGAAAACTCCCAACAAAGTGACTGCTCCTTTCCTGTTTCTGACTTCCTCCCATACTGACTCAGTAGACAAACCCTCCTCGACGACCTCCCTTCCTGCAGCTGTGATACTATCCCTGATTAGCAATGCCACTCCCCCACCTCTTTTCCCTCCCTCCCGATTCCTTTTGAAAGATCTAAACCCCGGAACATTCAACATCCATTCCTGCCCCTGTGATATCCACATCTTTGTAATGGCCACAACATCGTAGCTCCAAGTACTGATCCATGCTCTAAGTTCATCACCCTTATTCCTGACACTTCTTGCATTAAAATAGACACACTTCAACCCATCATACTGGCTGAATCTTTGCCCTGTCAACTGTCTAACCTTCCTCACAGACTCTCTGCACTCGGTATCTGCCTGTTCAACAGCTACCCCATCCACTGATCCGTCGCTCCGGTTCCCATCCCCCTGCCAAACTAGTTTAAACCCTCCCGAAGAGCTCTCGCAAACCTCCCGCCCAGGATATCGGTGCCCCTCCAGTTCAGATGCAACCCGTCCTTCTTGTACAGGTCCCACCTTCCCCAGAAGGTATCCCAATGATCCACATATCTGAAGCCCTCCCTCCTACACCAGCTCTGTAGCCACGTGTTCAGCTGCACTCGCTCTCTGTTTCTAGCCTCACTAGCACATGGCACCGGTATCAATCCTGAGATTACTACTCTGCTTGTCCTGCCTTTCAGCTTCCAACCTAACTCCCTATATTCGTTTTTCAGGTCCTCATCCCTTTTCCTAGCTATGTTAAATTACTTCACTGTGTTAAATTACATCTGCCATGTTCCTGTCCATTTCACCAGTCAGTCTCTGTCCTCCTGAAATCTGTTACTATCCTTCTCACTGTTTATTAACATTTCTGAGTTTCTTGCCATCTGAAAACTTGGACATTATCCCCTCTGTACACAGGCCCATTGCATTAGCATACAGCAACAGTGATCCCAACAGTGACCCTGGGTAACCTCACTGTGTACTTCCCTCCAGACTGAACAACAACCATTCTCCACTACTCTCTGCTTTCTGTCTCCTATTTCGATCAGATCTGCTTTCAAATTTTCCTGCTCGAACGTGAACAATCCCAGCTGCATAACTGTAATCCCTCATCCCTGGAAAAAGTCCAGTAAAACTCTTCTGTCCCCTCTCCAAAATGTTCGTGTCGTTTCTAAAGTGTGGTTCCCAGTAGCGGACACAATACCCCAGGTGGAGCCGAACTAGTCTTTTCTATCAGTCTAAGAGAATATCCTGACTATTCTGCTCTGTGTCTCTATTAATAAAACCGAGGAATCTATTTGCTTTGTTAACTGTTTGTTAACCTGTCCAGCTAACTTCAAAGATAGCACACAATCACCCCAGCTCTCCCTGTTATTCTCATCACCTTTAAAGTTGTGTCATTTAGCTTGTATTATCTCTCCTCATTCACCCACATGCAGCTCACCATCACCTTCTCAAGGGCATTTAGGGATGGGCAATAAATGCTGGCCTAGCCAGCGACACACGCATCCAATGAACGAATAATATAAATAAGATCTTCCCACAATGTATCACCTCACACATCTGACATGTCAATTAAATATTAGGAAGACTGAAGCCAGTGTTTTCAAACTCCACATCAAAAGTTTCCTTGTAACAGACTCCATCCCTCCCCTTGGCAACTGTCCAAGACTAAACAAAACTGTTCACAACCTGGTGTCATAGTTGACCCTGTGATGAGCTTCCGACCAAATATTCACACTATCCAGAAAACCACATATCTCCACTCCATAAAATCACCCCTCTCTCAGCTCTTCTGCTGATGAATCACTCCCCCTTGCCTGTGTTACCTGCAGACTTGACTATTCCAACACACTCCTGGCTGGTCTCCCACATTCTATGCTTCATAAACTTGAGGTGATCCAAAAGCCCATGTCCGAACTCACACCAAGTCCTGTTCACCCATCACCCCCTGTACTCATTGACCTACATTGGATTCTGGTCAGCAACACCTCAAACTCTCAGCTTTATTTTTCAAATCTCTCATTGCCTCACCCCTTCCTATCTCTGTAATCTCCTCCATCCAACCCGCCAAGATATCTGCACTCATCTAATTCTGGCCTCTTGAGCATCTCCGAGTTTAATTACTTTACCTTTGGTGGCTGTGCCTCCAGCTGCCGAGGCCCTAAGCTCTGGAAGAGAAGGGCAGAACTTCTTCAAGGTAGGCATTCCTGGAAGAGAAGTTTCAGTGAATTAAACTCTAAAATAAAAACAAAATACTGCGAATGCTGGAACTCTGAAATGAGAACAGAAAGTGCCAGAAATACTCAGCAGGTCTGGCAGCACCTTGGTAGAGAGAAACAGAGTTAATGTTTCAGATCTGTAACTCTCCATCAGAACTGGAAAATGTTCGAAATGTAACTGTCTGTCATTTAATCTCTCCCCTCTCCACACAATCACAGTTATTCCTTCTTGTTCTTCTTCCCCCCTTCCCCGCTTTAACTTGCTCAAAGACTTACATTTCTAATGTTTACAAGTTTTGATGAAGGGTCACAGATCTGAAACATTAACTTTGTTTCTCTCAGCAGATGCTGCCAGACTTGCTGAGTATTTCCAGCACTTTCTGTTCTCATCCCTAAGCTCTGGAATTTCTCCCTAAACCCTAAATACAGTAAGGTGCAGAGTCCAGTTTTAGGGAGTACTGTTTGTACAGAATACTAAATAGAGTAAAGTTAATGAGTGACTGAATTTTAAGAGATCTAAGAGTTGATCTCTTTCCAACATTTTGTTAGTTTTTGCTTTTTGCATTTCACTTAATTAAAAACTGAACTTGTAGTTTCTTTCACAGTCTGTGACAGCTGGACAGTTAATTGATGTTTATGGAATAGGAGGGTCAGTGTCAGCTTGGATTAAAAAAAAACTGGCTTAATGACAGAAAACACTGAGTCATGGTAAATAGTTGTTTTTCAGACTGGAGGAAGGTGGACAGTGGTGTTTCCCAAGGGTCAGTGCTGGGAACACTGTTTTATTCTGATATGTATAAATGATTTGAATATTGGAATACAGAGGAAAATGTGATCACAGAGCATTATCCTGAGCCTTTAGATAACTAGTTCAGTGACATTACCACTATCCCACTGTCACTGCCTCTGCGCCTTACTTTTCTTCCTTAAGACACTACTGACAAGCAGCCTCTTTGAGCAAGTTTTTGTTCATCTGACCTCATATCTCCTATTGTGTCTCAGTGTCATACTTTGCTTTATAATGCTCCCGTGAAGTATCTTGGCAACTTTTAAAATGTTAAAGGCATAATATCAATAAAAGTTGTTGCTGTTGAGGTTTGTCATACATGATTTGCATTACCACATCTGTGCTACTTGCCGTTGATTGTCCTGCGTTTTTTTTCAAGCGGAAAATACTTTTGTTCTGGATTGTGAATTACTGGTCAGTAATTACAGCGTTTACTCCATCTCTCCTTTTTTAAACAGGTTGAAACATTTACAACTCTCCAGTCTCTGGCACCACTCGCATATCTAAGGAGGATTGCAAGGGTCTGGCCTGTGCCTCTGCCTTTTCCACCATTACTTCCCTCAGCAACCCTCATACATCCCATCCAGAAAGGGTATATATTCTATTTTATTGTGATGCAAAACATGTTGGATTGAAAGGGGTTAACTGAACCTGTTTGTTGAGTGACTGTAATTAATCCATGGACCCTAATTGTATCGCTGGAGTTTTTCCATTTCTATTAATAAGGGACTCCTTTAAATGTGTTACCCAGTTGAAGCATCATCACCGGCACTAGCAGGGATCAGCAGCTCCAGAGAGAGTTGGAGAGAGAGAGGATAGATCAGAATCTGAGAACAATAGATTGGAATGGTGCCACAATGGACAGGAGTTTATCCTCCTGGTTTGACGTCCTTACTTAGAATAGCGGATCTATTTTGTAGAGAGAAACAGAGTTAATGTTTCAGATCTGTGACCCTTCATCAGAACTGGTAAACGTTCGAAATGTAACAGTCTGTAATTTAATCTCGCCCCTCTCCGTCCCATCACAGTCCTTCCTTCTTGTTCTTCTTCCCCCTTCCCCTCTTTCACTTGCTCAAAGACTGTTACTTTTCTAACGTTTACCAGTTTTCTAGCTTATATTTGCATTTCTGGACATCCTTAGATATTCTATTGAGAATGAAATCATAATCCCCACTATTCTCGAAAATCCTGAGGATGTTCATCTCCCCAGGTGTCCCTGTTTTTTTTTCTCTACCAGGTTATCAATTGACTATTTCCTGCGATATGCTAATGACACTGTTTCTGGCTTTACTATTCAAAACTCCCTTGAAGTCCCCCCCCACACCCCCACCCCGCTCTTAGTGATGAACACACACGTTTGATCGAGTTTGATCTCTCTCTATCTCGAGATGTCCAAACCAGTCTCAACGACGATCACACGTGTTTGAGTGTACATTCTCTCACTCTCTGTCAGAAATTGCTACCCAGTCTTTGCAATAACCGCACGCGTTTGACCGATTGTAAACTCTCTCTTTGTCTCCAAATCTCCTAACCATTCCCAGTAATGATCGCTCAACTGAGTTTGTCATTTCTCACAAACCAAGTAAACCAAGCCTATGATCCCGGTCTCTGTGATACGCCTCCTACACCTCTGTAAAATCTGATCTAGAGTCACAGATTACCCAAAAGGAAGTCGAAGGGTCACAAGCAGTTTATTGAGGAGCTACAGCTCAAATACAGCACAAAATCAGAATAGACATCGTGGACATATGACCTGTGACGGATGAGCAAGGCTTTCTGCCTACGGATCAGATGTTAGAAGCTATTATTAAAGACGTTATAGCAGGGCAGGTAGAAAAACTCAAGATGATAAGGCAAAGTCAACATGGTTTTGTGAAAGGGAAATTATATTTAACCAATTTACTGAAGTTCTTTGAAGAAGTAACATGTGCTGTGGATAAAACGGAACCGGTGGAGGTACTGTACATAAATTAACATGAGACATTTCATAAGGTGCCACATCAAATGTTATCTCGGAAAATAAAAACTCATGGTGTCGGGGGTAACATATTGTCATGGATAGAAGATTGGCTAGTTAACAGGAACAGAGAGTAGACATAAACGGATAATTGTCTGGTTGGCAAGATGTAACGAGTGGTTGCCACAGGGATCTGTGCTGCGGTCTCAACTTTTACAGTTTATATAACTGATTTGGATGAAGGGACCGAAGCTATGGTTGGTACATGTGCTGATGATACAAAGATAGGTCGGAAAGTGCATTGTGCAGAGGATATAAGGAGGCTAAAAATGGATATAGATAGGTTAAGTGAGTGGGAAAAGATCTCACAAATGGAGTTTCATGTGGGAAAATGTGAAATTGTCTATATTGGCAGGAAGAATAAAAAATAAGCATAATATCTGAATGGTGAGAGAGAGCAGAACTCTGAGATGCAGGCGGAACTGGGTGTCTTGGTGCATGAATTACAAAAGTTAGCATGAACGTTCAGTAAGGAATGAGGAAAGCTAATAGAATGTTATTGCTTTTTGGGAGAGGAATTAAATGCAAAAGTAGTGAGGCTATGTTTCAGTTATACAGGGCATTGATTAGACCACATCTGAAGTATTTTGTACAGTATTGGGCTCCTTATTTAAGGAAGGAAGTAAATGAGTTCAGAGAAGGTTTACTAGACTAATACCTGGAATGGGCAGGCTGTCTTATGAGAAAAGGCTGCAGAGGCTAAGCATAAATCACCTGCCGTTTAGCAGAGTAAAAGGCGACTTGATAGAAACATATGAGATCCTGAGGGGGGCAGAGCAAGTGAGGGCGACAGAGGGAGAAATATAAAGAGAGAGAGAGTGAGGGAGAGAGAGTGGTCACATCAGCTCATCTGCTGCTGAAACCCTCATCCATGCCTTTGTTACCTCAAGACTATTCTAACAGACCCCTGACTGGTCTCCCACATTCTACTCACTGTAACCTTGTGATCATCCAAAACTCTGCTGCTATCTTCTAATTTACACTAAATTCTGTTCACCCACCATCCCTGTGCTCACTGACCTACATTGGCTCTTGGTCCAGTAACACCTCAATCTTAATATTTTCACTCGTGTGATCAAATCCCTCCATGTCCTCATCCCTCTGATTATCCCAATCCCCTGTCCATTTCCAATATTCCTGAAACTTGTTCATCTTAACGTCTTTTTCTAATTCCCTTTTTAAAGTGAGTTTCTTTCCCTCTGTCTCTCTCTCTGACCACACATTTGATCTCTCCAGCTCCACTGGTGCTGTGGAGGTTTGGATCCATAAAATGGTGTGAGCTGTACTGCCAGTTACATCCAGCACCTTGTACAGGACACCCAGGCTGGCCGGGCTGCTAGCGTGGGTGTAACGTGTGTGTGTCTGTAGTGTGAGGAAGGGTCTGAATATGGTGTCAATCAGCGATTCCGGCAGCTTTGATGTACGTCTTTGAAACTTGGTTTGTGCATGTCCACGGACCGTCTGTGTTAGTCACTCTCAGCTGAACATACATTCAGCAGCACCAGGAACCCCCTCTACTGTTATTTAAAAGGACCAGGCATCCAACTTACAGGTGAGGGCTTTTGACTGACTTCTGCTATTGTAAAGTTAGTGGAGGTGCTGTGGGTGGTTTTCTGGAGGTTGTGTTGTGAGCTGCTGCAGACATTCAGGGAGGACAGAAGATTTGGTGACCCAACTCTGGACGAGGTATGGGACTGTAGTTATGCAGTCTCTGGGTCGGTAACATGACAAACAAATGGAGTAGAGGCTGCAGAGAGGGGAAGCTGTGTAAAGACGGAGGAGGAGGGGGCTCTGTCCTACCCACCCCATGTTTTCCAAGAGCAGAAAGAGCAGTGTTCCTAATACCGAGCCCTGGGGAACACCACTGTATACTCCCATCGAGTCTGAACAACAACCTTTCACCACTTGTCTCTTCTTCCTGTTCCTTAGCCAATGTTATATCCACACTGTCACTGTCCCTTTAATCCATAGGGTTCCGTTTTCCTAACCTGTCTATTGAATGTCACTTGATCAAATACCTTTTAAAAGTCCATATAGATATATAACTTCAATCACATCAACCCTCTCCATTGTTTTATCAAAGAACTCCATCATGTTTACCTCACCACCACCTCTCTCCACTCCTCCACTGTTAAATTATCAGACTGCTTATCCGACATCCTGTACTGGATGAGCAGAAGTTTCCTCCAATAAAATATTGGGAAGACTGAAGCCATTGTTTTCACTCCCCACTCTAACTCTATTCCCTTGCTATTGATTCCATCCCTCTCCCTGGTAACAGTCTGAGATTCAAACAGTTTGTTTGCAGCCTTGGTGTCACATTTGAACACAATGAGCTTTAACCTCATTTTCAGTGTATCATTACAACCGCCTATTTCCACCTCAGTAACAGCGCCCGACTTCACCCCTGTCTCAGCCCATTTGCTGCTGAAACTCATTCATGCCTTCATTACCCCTAGACATGACTATTCCAGTGCACTCCTGTCTGGTCTCTCGCATGCTACTCTCTGGAAACTTGATGTCCTCCAGAACTGTGCTGCCCATGTCCTAACTCACACCAAGTCCCCTTTCACATATAACTGACTGACATTGGGTCCTGATCAAGTAATGTCTTTATTTAAATTCTCCACCTTGTTTTCCCTCCATGACCTCAACCCCCGTCCTGTATCTGTAATAAACAGCCCCGCAACCCTTCAATATATATGTGCGCATCTAATTCAGATCTCTTCTGCGTTATTAGCTGTTCCACCAATGGTGACCACACCTTCAGTTGCCGAGGCCCCAAGCTCTAGAATACCCTCCTTACACTTCTACGCCTCTCCATCTCTCCACCTCTCCACCACACTTTCCTCTTTTAAGACACCCATTAAAACAAACCTCTTTGACTATGCTTTTGGTCCTCTGACCTAATAATTTCTTATCTGTCTCGGTGTCACATTTTGTTTTATAATGAAGCATCTTGGGATGTTTTCTTTCATTAAAGGCACTATATAAAATACATTGTTGTTGTTGATGTTTGCCCGACATGATTTGGAATTCGCATTTCCATGCTGCTTGTCACTTATTATCCCTTTTTGTTCAAGCAAGGAATACCTATCTCTTGGCTGTGATCTTTAGAAATTTCCAACCACCAACATTAGACTGACTGGTCAATAAATATAGGGTTTACCCATCTATCCTTTTTTTTAAACAGGGTGTATCATTTACAACCCTCCAGTCCTCTGTCACCACTCCCATATCCAAGGAGGATTGGAAGATTCTGAACAGGGCCTCTGTTATTTCCACATTTCCTTTCCTCAGTCACCCTCATACATCTCATCCAGACTGGGTAAATGTTCTACTTTATTGAGATACAAAAAGTGTTGGATTGAAAGGGGTTAACTGAACCTATTTGTTCAATGGCTGTAATTAATGTCAGTCTCCATGGACCCTAATTGTGTCACTGGAGGTTTTCAATCTTCTATTAATAAGGGACTCCATTCAAGGTTTTATCTCATTGTGCCAGCGGAGCATCAGCCTCAACACTTACAGGCATCAGTAGCTCCAGAGAGAGGGAGAGGATAGATCGGAACCTGAGAATAGTAGATTGGAACGTTAGAACAGTGGGTCAGAATCTGAGAACAATGGATTGGAATGTTACAAAAATGGGTCAGAATCTGACAATAATAGATTGGAATGTTGTAACAATGGGCAGAGGATTGTCGTGGGCTCTTTACATGCTTTCTACGTATGATTCGATGCCTTTAGCATCCCGGGTCCGTTACGCACTGGTGATTATGGAACACATTTACTACCCCATCCTTGCTATTGTTGGTGTCCCTGGTAAGTTTGTCAATACAGCTATTAATTTTATAAACCATTTTTAACTGCATTACTGCTCCTGGAATTTACTCTGCCTTACTTACTGCTGTTGGTATTCCTGGTGAAGCTCTGTCTCCAGCTCTGGGGGTAGTATGGGAAACACAAGGACAGAAATTTGGGCATGAGAGCGGGGAGGGGTGGTGGTGGAGGTGATGAAATGCCAAGTGAGCCGAGGCTCGGGGTCATGCTTTTGGACTGAGTGGAGGTGTTCCACAAAGTGGTCTCCCAATCTGTGTTTGGTCTGCTGCGGTGCTCCAGTGAACATCAACTTCAGCTCGAGAAACAGCACTTCATTGTCTGATTAGGAACTCTACAGACTTCCGGACTGAACATTGAGTTCAATAATTTCAGAGCATGAGTGGCCCTTTTAATTATTATTTGTTTTATTTTGTTTTATCATTTTTTTGCCATGTGTCAGCCTCAAACGGGACTTTTTATGTTGGTGCGTTTGGCTAGGGTTGTTCATTATTCTGACATTTAACACCCTCCCTGCACTAACGCTTTATCTTTCACCACACAACAAGCACACTCTCTTTGCCTTTGCCCCATGACCTCCTTGACAGTTAATCTCTCTGGTCCTCTGTCCTATTCTGTTCTCTTTTGCACCACCCCTACTTTATTTGCTTAAAAACTAATACATTTCTAACCTTTTCCAATTCTGATGAAAGGTCACAGACCTGAAACATTACCTCTACTCCTCTCTCCACAGATGCTGCCAGACCTGCTGAGTATTTCCGGCACTGTCTGTTTTTATTTAAGATGTGTAGTGGAGTTCCCCAGGAATCAGAGTTGGGGCCCTTTCTCTTCCTGACATATATTGATGACCTAGACCTTTGTGTACAGGGCACAATTTCAAAGTTTTCAAATGATATAAAACTTGGAAGCATTGTGAACAGTGAGGAGGGTAGTGCAGAACAAAGGGACACAGACAAGTTGGGGCAATGGACAGACAGGTGGTAGATGAAGTTCAATGTGGAGAAATGTGAAGTGATTCATTTTGGGAGAAAGAACTTGGAGAGACAATGTAGAATAAAGGGTACAATTATAAAGGTGGTGCAGGAGCAGAGGGACCTGGGTGTATATGTAAATTTGTCATTGAAGGTGGAATGATAGGTTGAGAGAGCGGTTAACAAAGCATATAATACCCTGGGCTTTATTAATAGAGGCATAGAGTACAAGAGCAATGAGGTTATTTTGAACTTGTATAAGACACTAGATCGGCCTCAGCTGCAGTATTACGTCTAGTTCTGGGCGCCACACATTAGATAATGTGAAGACATTGGAGAGTGTGAAAAGACATTCACAAGAATGGTTCCAGGGATGAAGAATGTCAGTTATGGAGATAGACTGGAGAAGTTGGAACATTTTCCTTAGAGAAGAAAAGGCTGAGAAGAGATTTGAAAAAGGTTTTCAAAATTATGATGTGTCTGGGCAGAGTCGATAGGGAAAAACTGTTCCCCCTCGTGAAAGGATCGAAAACGAGAGGGCAAAAAATGAAGGTAATTGGTAAAAGAAGCAGAAGTAGCATGAGGAAAACTTTATCACACGGCGAGTGGTTAAGGTCTGGAATGCACTGCCTGAGAGTGTGGTGGAAGCAGATTAAATTGAGGCATTCAGGAGGAAATTGGATAGCTATCTGAAAAGGAAGATTGTACAGAGTTACAGGGAGAAGGCAGGGGGGTGGCACTAGATGAATTCCTCTTTTGGGGAGCCAGTGCAGATACGATGGACTGAATGGCCACCTTCTGTGCTGTAACAATTCTGTGAGTCTGACATTTGACCACAAAATGAGCTTCCAACCTTATATTCGTGCCATCATTATGACCACTTATTACCACCTCAATAGCATTACCCAACTTCACTCCTGTCTCATTTCATCTGCTGCTGAAGCGCTCATTCATGCTTTCATTAGCTGTAGACTAGACTATTCCATCTCATTCTCCCACATTCTACTGTCTGTAAACTTGAGGTCATCTAAAATGCTTCTACCTGTGTGTTAACTTACAACAAGTCCCATTCCCCGATCACTGATCTACATGAGCTCACAGTCAAGCAAGGTCTTGATTTTAAAATTCTCAACCTTATTTTCAAATCCCTCCATGGTTTCACCCCTCCCTATCTCTGCAATCTCCTCCAGCCCCACAACCCTCCGAGATATCTCCTCCTCTAATTCTGGCCTCTTGTGCATCCCTGATTTTAATTACTCCACGGGTGGTGGCCACACTTTCAGTTGCCCCGGCCCCAAGCTCTGGAATGCCCTTCCTAAACAGCTCCACTCCTCCATCTCGCTTTTATTCTTTAAGACACTCCTTTAAAAACTGCCACTTTGACCAAGCTTTTGGTCACTTAACCGAATATCTCCCTTTGTGGTTCGGTGTTATACTTAGTTTCATAATGCTGCTGTGAAGTACCTTGGGGTGAGTTCTTGTTGAAGATTGCCAGACATGATTTGTCATTAGCATATCTGTGCTGCTTGAAATTTATTATGCTATGCTTTTCAAAACAGCAAATATTTCTGTCCTGGGTTGTGAAGTTTCCCCACCACTGATGTCAGATTTACTGGACAGTACACGGTTTATCCCCATATCACCTTTTTGTAAACAAGGTGTAACATTTAGCACCCTCCGGTCCTCTGTCAACACTCCCATATCCAAGGTGGATTGGAAGATTCTGAGCAGTACCTCTGCTAATTCCACCATTCTTTGTCTCATCAACCATCTGACATCCCATCCAGACTGGGTAAATGGTCTAGTTTATTGTGGTACAAAAAAGTGTTAGATTGAAAGGGGTTATCTGAACCTGTTTGTTCAGTAACTGTAATTAATGTCAGCCTCCATGGACCCTAATCGTTCCACTGGAGGTTTCCCCTCTTCTATTAATTAGGGGCTGCTTTCAATGTGTTATCCCATAGTGTTAGCGGGAGCATTAGCCCCGGCACTAACAGGGATCAGCAGCTCCAGAGAGAAGGAGAGGTTAGATCAGAATCTGAGAACAATAGATTAGAATGTTACAACAATGGATCAGAATCTGAGAACAATATATTAGAATGTTACAACAATGGATCAGAATCTGAGAACAATATATTAGAATGTTACAACAATGGACAGGAGTTTATCCTATTGGTTTTACTAACTTACTGCGGATTATGATTAGATAACATCAGCAGATCAGATCTATTATGCACTGAACATGTTTCAACACATTTATTATCCGAATTACTATTGTTGGTGTCCTTGGTAAGTCTCTCTATCCCTCTGTTAATTCTGGAAACCATCATTGATTGCATGACTGTTATTACCAACTATTACTTCCTGAATATCTTCCTCCATGTGAGCCCATTTGCAGCATAAACCCTGATCTGTTCCTTTGTTAAATCCAGACAGGACTATTCCAATGTTTCCTGGTCACCCTCCCTATTATTAACTGCCATAAACCACAGTCTACATAAAACTCTGCTGTCCATATCCTAACTCACACTAAATCTAGTTCACCCAGCATCCCTGTGCTCAGTGTCCTACATTGGTTTCTGTAGGACAGATGAAACAGGAAGAAATAAATGTGGTGTGTAAGAAAGTTACCATTTTAATCAGGGGTTACTTTAATCTGCATTTAGATTGCGCAAATCAGATTGGCAAAAGTAGCCTGGAAAATTAGTTGATAGAGTTTATTCTGGACAGTTCCTTGGAGCAGTGCATTCTGGAGCCAACCAGGAGCAGGCTATTCTAGAACAGGTAAGGTGCAATGAGACAGGATTAATCATGGTCAAGGAATCTCTCGGCGACAGTGATAATAACATAGTAGAATTTCAACATTCAGATTGAAGGGAAAACTATGGGTCTGAGACTGGTTTTTTTTAAAACCTAAATGCGGCATTTATAAGAGTATAAAGGCAGAACTAGCTAAAGCGAACTGGGAATCTGGGTTAAAAGTTAGGGCAGCAGAGATACAGTGGAAGACTTTTAAAGAGGTGTTTAATAACTCTTGGCGAAGATTTATCTTAGTGAGAAAGAAAGAATCTTGGAGAAGATTGCACCATATGTGGGTAAATAAAGAAGTTAAGGATAATAAATTGAAAGAAACACTGTACACATCTGCAAAGATTAGTGGCAGGTCAGAAGATTGGACAGATTTTAAAAACCAGCAAAGAATGAGGAAAACAATAAGAGGGAAACAGTAGAGTGTGGGAGTAATCTAGCTAGTAACATAAAACAGAGAGTAATAGCTTATTTAAGTATTTAAATAGGAAAAGAGGAGCTAAATTTAATGTTAGTCCTCTAGAGAGAGAGTCTGGGGAATTAATAATGAGAAACAAGGACATGACGGAGGTGTTGAAGAGGTATTTTGTGTCTCTTTTCACTGTAGAAGACTTAGAAAACCTTCAAAAGATTCCGAAATCATGAGGCAAAAGGGAGGGAGGAACTTAAAACAATCACCATCACCAGAGAAAAGATACTGGGTAAGCTATTACATCTAAACACTGACAGGACCCACCATCCGTGGTTAACTAAAACAGTTAATGATAGTATCAAACTTAAAGAAAAAGCATCTGAAGGTGCAAAGATGGGTGACAGATCAGAAGATTGGACAGAATATACAAAGCAGCAAAGGGCAATTAAAAGATTAATAAGGAGGGACACATTAGAGTAAAAGGCGAGAAATATCAAGACAGGTAGTAAGAGTTTCTATAGATATATAAAGAAGAAAATAATTTTCTTTAGGCACTTCGACTAGGTGAGGCATGTCCCTCACCATTAGTTTATCCTTTTGGGAACTTTCCTTGTCTTGCAGCTTTCTGTAGATGCTGTTAGCAACCTTTTTAGGGTGCCTCTTTGGCCTTCATTTCAGGGTTGGCTAATCGGAGAGAAGGGGATTGCAGGTGGGAATCCTCGTGACCTCCCGTAACCGATCCTCACTGTCCTTTACAATCCTTCTCTCCTGACTGTCTGACAGAGCTGTGCTTTTCTATCCCCTCCACAGCCTTTACTTTTTTACTGTGGTCTGGAGTGTCATTTAAATAATTTACCTGACTATTCCTTTTGCCACTCGATATGGACCACTGAACCGGGATTTCAGGGGTTCACCCTGCATTGGGAATAGTAACAATACATGGTCTCCGGGCTGAAATGTTCTGACCTTGGTATTTCTGTCTGCTTACCTTTTCATAGCTGCCTGGGAGGTCTTTAGGTGTTCCTGAGCCATTGCACAGGCTCCCGTGAGCAGCTCCTAGAGCATGGAAATGGAGTCTAACATGGAAGACTCATCCCTCTGTCCCAAAAACTTCTCCTTGATTAGTTTAAGAGGATCTCTCACCTCGTGTCCATAAACTAATTCAAAGAGACTAAAGCCGGTGGAATCATTGGACAAGTCCCTGGCAACCAACAGGAGAGATCCCAGCACTTTGTCCTAGTCATGGGGTTACTCATAGCAGTATGGCCTGATCATTGTCTTTAGGGTCTGGTGGTACAGCTCCAAAGCCCCTTGTGATTGTGGGTGGTAGGCTGAGGACTTTAGCTGGGTTATGTCCAGATTACCCATGACCTTTTCCAAAATACTGGACATAAAATGTGTGCCCTGGTCCATCTGGATCTCAGCAGGCAGCCCATATCAGGTAAAGAATTGGGTTAGCCCCTCCACCACTACCTTGGCAGAGATAATTCTTTGGGGGAATGGCCTCTGGGGAATCGGGTCACCACATCCATAATGGTGAGAAGATACTGGTAGTCCTGTTTTGTTTTCAGCAAGGTTCCCCAAAATCTGGTATTGGAATTAGAGGTGCAGCTTTCATTGCAGGTTGGGGCTTCCCTACAACCTGGCACATGTGACCAGTTTTACAGAACTCCACCACATCTTTGTGGAGTTGTGGACAATCAAAATGTTCTCTTATGTGGGCTTCGACTTTTCATACACTGACACGTCCAGCCATTGGAAGCTCGTGGGTCATTCTTAATATTTTTTTAAGGTACTTCAACGGCAACACTATCTGGTGTACCACTGTCCACTCTTCATCCGCAGGTCTGTGAGGAGGTCTCCACTTCCTCATCAGCTCCTCATTCTTTAAATAGTCACACTCTGGAACTCCCTCTGCTTCAGTTTTGGTTTGGACAGTCTGTGCTATATTTTTAACACTGGGTCAGGTTGTTGCGCCTCATATAAGGAAGACCTTTTTAACATATCCTTTGAGTCCACTAACTTCCCAAAGAAGGTTTCAGACAACCAGACAATCGGGTCACCCGTCTGCAGTGTCAGTTCATCCGCCTCTGATGGGAATTGTTTGGCAATGGACCGAGTCACCACACAGTCAGGGAGAATGTCAGGGACCTTCTTGTGTAACTGCTCTGTCTCCCTGACCTCTTTTGGTCGCTTGAGAACTACTGGGGAAGCTGCCACCTTTTCTCCTGTCAGATCATTACCCAGGAGCAGGTCGACCCAACCACTGGTAAACTAGGTACAGTCCCTATGGTTACTGGTCCTGAAACTGGGTCACATTCAAAGTGCAGTCGATATAAAAGTATGGACATATACTGTCTTCCAATCCCATTCACTAACACTCTAGCATTCACTGCACTCTCTGGAGAAAGGTCATGCCTTTTCCCAGCAGAAGGGATTGGGTGGCCCCTGTATCCCTGAGTGTGACTATGGGCTTGCTTGGAGGGGTATGGGTTCACTTTTCCTTGGGGTACAATCTCCTGGTAACTCTCAGAGATTTTGTTACGTTTTCCCAACTCTCAGTGGTAGGGTTACTGTGTCTAACTGCCACAGTTAAAGACACAGACTGATCTGCTGTGCTTTCCACCAGTGCCCATTTTCCTGCATTGATCCGGTGGACTCTGATTAATTCTACAGGTATTCCCCGGAACTTCCATCATTCAACTCAATGGTGACCTGCCTTATTGCAGTAGAAACACACAGGTCTTCAGCAGTTCTTCCTGATCTCAGTACCATCCTATTTGGCCTGAAGATGAGACCCTGTATGTCCAGCTTTTCCTCCATTCCCATGGCTGTTCAGGATCCAATCACCCTCCCACCTTTTATTCTCGTATTTTTGGGGTGACTAGGGAAGGGTTTCCCTTTCGAATTAAGGCCTTGTGTACAAGCGAAAATTCATCAGCTAGAATTCCAACCTGCCTGGCTCTTTGAACCTTTTGTTCCTCCAGGTGGGTTTTAATGGGAGGGGGAGCGAGTTTTTGAACTCCTCTGGAAGGATCTGAGGTTTACATATGTGCGCTCTGTCTTGAGTGTCAATATATACTGGTCAAAAGAAAACATAAAAAAACAGACTGTAAAATCTTCGATAGATACATAAAAAGGAAACGTTTGGCTAAGACAAATGTGGGTCCATTGCAGGCAAAGTCAGGAGAATTTAGAACGGGGAACAGAGAAATGGCAGAGCAGCTAAATGATTATTTTGTTTCTGTCTTTACTGAGGAAGCTTCAAGAAATCTCCCAGAATTAGAGATCCAAGGGAGAATGAGGATGTGAAGGAAATTAGTATTAGTAAGAAGGTTGCATTGGAGAAATTAATGGGGCTGACGGTTGATATGTCCCCAGGACCTGATATTCTACATCTCAGAGAGTTGAAAGAGATCGCTATGGAGATAGTGGATGTATTGCTGATCATTTTCAAAAAATGTATAGATTCTGGAGCAGTTCCTGCTGATTCAAAGGTAGCAAATGTCACTCCACTATTTAGGAAGGGAGGGAGAGAGAAAATAGTGAATTACAGATCTGTTAGCCTTACATCAGCTGTTGGGCAAATGCTGGAATCTATTCTAAAGGATGTAATAAATGGACACTTGGATAATAATGATCTGATTGGGCATAGTCAACATGGAATTATAAATGGGAAATCATGTTTGATGAAACTGTTGGAGTTTTTTGAGAATGTTACTAACAAAATTGGTAAAGGGGAGTCGGTGGACGTGGTATGCTTGGATCTTCTGAAGGCTTTCGATAAAGTCTCCCACAGGAGGTTGGTTAGCAAAATTAAAGCACATGGGATAGGAGATAATATACAGGCATGGATTAAGGATTGGTTAACAGGCAGAGAGCAGAGAGTAGGAATAAATGGCTTATTCTTGCGTTGGCCAGCTGCGACTAGTAGAGTATGGCAGGGATCAGTGCTTGGGCCCCAGCTGTTCGCAATATATATCAACATTGAGATATGGGGACAAAAGTAATAATTCCATATTCGTGGATGCTACCTAACTAGGGGTGAATGTATGTCGTATGGAATATGCAAAGGGACTTCAAGGGGATTTGGTCAGACTTAGTGAGTGGGCAAGAACATGGCAGATGGAATATAATGTGGAAAAATGTGAGGTTATCCACTTTGGTAGGAGGAACAGATGTGCAGAGTATTTCTTAAATGGTAAGAGATTAGAAAGGGTAGATGTACAAAGGGACCTGGGTGTCCTTGTCAATACGTCACTGAAAACTAACATGCAGGTGCAGCAAGCAATTAGGAAGGCTAATGGTATGTTAGCCTTTATCACAAGAGGATTTGCGTACAGCAGTAGTGAAGCCTTGCTTCAATTGTATAGAACCTTGGTTTGACCACGTCTGGAGTGCTGTGTGCAGTTTTGGTCCCTTTACCTTAGGAAGGAGATTATTGCCATAGAGGGAGTGCAACGAAGATTCATAAGACTTGTTCCTGGGATGCCGGGATTGTCCCATGAAGAGAGATGAGGAAAACTGGGTCTGTATTCTCTAGAGTTTCAAAGAAAGAGAGGTGATCTCATTGAAACCGACAAAATACTGAAATGGCTAGACCGGGTAGATGCTGGTGAGATGTTTCCTCTGACTGGGGAGTCTAGAACCAGCAGACACAATTTCAAAACAAGAGAGAAGTCATTTAGGACAGAGATGAGGGGAAATTTCTTCACTCAGAGGGTTGTGATCTTTGGAATTCACTACCCCAGAGGGCTGTGGAAGTTCAGTCATTGAGTATTTTTAAAGTGAAGGTTGACAGTTTTCTAAATACAAATGACATAAGGGGATATGGGGATAATGTGGGAAAAAAGGCATTGAAGTGGATGATCAGACATTATCATATTGAATGGCGGGCCAGCTCGATGGGCTGAATGGCCTACTACAACTCATATGTTCCTATGTTCCGAAGCTGCTTAGCTCTTTCAAACTCGAGGTCAGTTTAGTCAGGCTGCTTTTGGAGGATTCGGAATTTTTGCTGGTACACCTCTGGGACTATCTCATGTGCACCCAGGATAGCATTTTTAGTCATCACATATTCTGATGAACTTTCAACTGGCAACAGTGAATAAACTTCATGGGTTTTTCCTGTTACATTGCTTTGTAAAAACAGCGTCCAGTTCTCTGACGGCCATTTCAGCTGCTTTGCAAACTTTTCAAAAGTGACGAAAAATTCTGCCACATCCTCCTCATTGAACTTTGGAATGAACTGGGAGAACTTTAAGAGCTCAGCACACGTCCCTGAGCTAGGGATAGCTCCCTCACTAGCTGTGCCTTTACTGGGTGTACTGGGTCTTCCTCTAGTTGTTTGAGCTGCCTTAACTCCCTTTCCTCCTTCTCCTTCTGGAACACTCTTACTTTTTCCGTTTCTTGACACTGACTCTTCTCTTTCTCTCTCTCTCAGGAATTATAATTCTAGTCTCTTCTGTTCTTGTTTTACCTTAGCTAACATTACTCTATCTGTTAGTGATTTTAACCCTGTTTGAGTCTTCAGCTACAAGTGAAAAATGGTTGGCCACAAGTCTAAGGATTTCGGCTTTCCTAGCTTTTGGACAGAGAGTAATCCCGAACTGTCCAGCTACATTACTCAACTTTTCAACAGATAGGACTTTTAACCTGCACCGAGTTACTTCACCCAGTATGTAACTCCTTTATTGCGAATGGAACTCCTTTAGTCAGAAAGGGAGGGAGACAGAAAGCAGGAAACTACAGGCCAGTTAGCTTGATATCTGTCTTGCAGAAAATGTGAGACGTTATTATTAAAGACGTAATAGCAGACACTTAGAAAACATCAAAATAATCAGGCAGAATCAACATGGATTTATGAAAGGGAAATCATGTTTAACCAATTTATTCGAGTTCTTTGAAGAAGTAGCATGTGCTGTGGAGAAAGGGAAACAGGTGGATGTAGTGTACTTAGAGTTCCAGTGGCACAGTGGTTAGCACTGCAGCCTCACAGCTCCAGCGACCCGGGTTCAATTCTGGGTACTGCCTGTGTGGAGTTTGCAAGTTCTCCTTGTGTCTGCGTGGGTTTCCTCCGGGCGCTCCAGTTTCCTCCCATCTGCCAAAGACTTGCAGGTTGATAGGTAAATTGGCCATTAGCAATTGCCCCCGGTATAGGTAGGTGGTAGGGAAATATAGGGACAGGTGGGGATGTGGTAGGAATATGGGATTAGTGTAGGATTAGTATAAATGGGTGGTTGATGGTCGGCACAGACTCGGTGGGCCGAAGGGCCTGTTTTAGTTCTGTATATCTAAATCTAAAAATCTAATTTGATAAGGTGTCACATCAAATGTTATTGTTCATGGTGTAGTGGGTAACATATTGACATGGATAGAAGATTTGCTAGCTCACAGGAAACAGAAGGGCAGCATAAATGGGTCACTTTCTGGTTAGCAAGGTGTAATAACTGATGTGCCACAGGAATCAATGCTGGGGCCTCAACATTTTACAATTTATAGAAATGACTTGGATGAATGGACCAAAAGTATGGTTGCTAATTTGCTGATAACACAAAGTTAGGCAGTAAAGTAAGTTGTGAAGAGGACATCAGGTGGTTAAAAATGGAATATACATAGGTGAAGTCAGTGGACAAAGATCTGGCAAATGGAGTACAATGTGGAAAAATGTGATACTATCCATTTTGACAGGAAGAATAAAAAAGAAACTTATTATCTAAATGGTGAGAGATTACAGAACTCTGAGATGCAGAGGGATCTGGGTGTCTTGGTGCATGAATCACAAAAGGTGAGTATGCAGGTACAGCACCTTATTAGGAAAGCTAATAGAATGTTATAGTTTGTCATGAGGGGAATTGAATACAAAAGTAGGAAGATTATGCTTCAGCTATACAGGGCATTGGTGATACCATATCTGGAGTACTGTGTACAGTAGTGGTCTCCTTATTTAAGGAAGGATGTAAATGCATTGTAAGCAGTTCAGAAAAGGTTTACGAGACTAATACCTGGAACGGGTTGGTTGTCTTATGAGGAAAGATTGGACAGGCTGGACTTGAATCCACTGCAGTTTAGAAGAGTAAGAGGCGACTTGATTGGAACATATAAGATCATGAGGGGTCTTGACAGAGTGGATGTGGAAAGGATGTTTCCCCTTGTGGGAGAATCTAGAACTAGGGGTCACTATTTAAAAATAAGGGGTCGCCCTTTTAAAACAGTGAAGAGGAGAATTGCTTTCTCTCAGAGGGTCGTGAGATTTCGGAACTCTCTTCCTCATAAGGCAGTGGAAGCAGAGTCGTTAAATATTTTAAGGCAGAGGTAGATAGATTCTTGATAAACAAGGGGGTAAAAGGTTATCGGAGGTAGGTGAGAATGTGAAGTCGAGGTTAAAATCAGATTAGCGATGATCTTATTGAATGGCAAGCAGGCTTGAGGGGCCGAGTGGCCTACACCTACTTTTAATTCGTATGTTCATGTGTTTGTTTGCTCTGTCTTCGGAAGGTACTGGCTTCGAACATGGATATTTTAGTGCTCTAGCAGTGAAAATCACAATAAAACTGCTTTGAAATTTGTAATTGTTTTCTCAGGATCAATTGTTTTTATCACTTCTGTGGCCACAGGAGAGGTACCGGAGGATTGGTGCACAGTGAATGTGTTACGATTATTCAAGAAGGGTAGCAGAGATATACCAGGTAATTACAGGCCAGTGAGTCTAACATCAGTGGTTGGGAAACTATTGGAAAAAAATCTGAGGGACAGGATTAATCTCCACTTGGAGAGGCAAAGATTAATCAGGGATAGTCAGCATGGCTTTGTCAGGGGGAGATCATGTCGAACAAATTTGGTTGAATGTTCGAGGAAGTGGCTAGATGTGTCGATGAGGGTAAAGCAGTTGATGTAGTCTACATGGACTTCAGTAAGGCTTTTGATAAGGCCCCGCATGGGAGATTGGTGAAGAAGGTAAGAGCCCATGGGATCCAGGGTAATTTGGCAAATTGGATACAAAATTGGCTTAGTGGCTGGAGGCCAAGTGTGATGGTCGAGGGTTGTTTTTGCGAGTGGAAGCCTGTGACCACTGGTGTACCACAGGGATCGGTGCTGGGACCCTTGATGTTTGTAGTGTACATTAATGATTTAGACATCAATATAGGAGGCATGATCAGTAAGATCGCAGATGACACAACAATTGGTGGTGTAAATAGTGAGGAGGAAAGCCTTAGATTACAGGACGATATAGATGGGCTATTCAGATGGGCAAACAGTGGCAAATGGAACTAATCCTAAGAAATGTGAGGTGATGCATTTTGTGAGGAATAACAAGGCAAGGGAAGATACAATGGATGGTACGACCCTAGGAAGTACAGCGGGTCAGACGGACCATGGTGTACTTGTCTATAGATCATTGAAAGCAGCAGTACAAGTAGATAAGGTGGTTAGGAAGAAATATGGGATACTTGCCTTGATTGGCCGAGGTATAAAATGTAAGAGCAGGGAGGCTATGATGGAGATGTATAAATGGCTAGTTAGGCCACAGCTGGAGTACTGTGTACAGTTCTGGTCTCGACACTATAGAAAGTATATGATGGCACTGGGGAGGGTGCAGAGCAGATTCACCAGAATGTTGCCTGGGCTGGAGCATTTCGGCTATGAAGAGAGATTAGATAGGCTGGGATAAAAGCAACATACTGCGGATGCTGGAAATCTGAAATAAAAACAAGAAATGCTGGAACCACTCAGCAGGTCCGGCAGCATCTGTGGATCCGAGGAAGGGTCACTGACCCGAAACGTTAACTCTGCTTCTCTTTCCACAGATGCTGCCAGACCTGCTGAGTGATTCCAGTATTTTTTGTTTTTATTTTAGATAGGCTAGGGTTGTTTTCCTTAGAGCAGAGATGGCTGAGTGGGGACCTGACTGAGGTGCACAAAATTATGAGGGGCTGAAATGGGAAGAAACTGTTTCCCTTATCAGAAGTGTCAATAACCAGGGGGCAAAGATTTAAGGTAAGAGGCAGGAGGTTTAGAGGAGATTGGAGGAAAAATTATTTTCACCTACAGGATGTTTGGAATCTGGAACACACTGCCTGAAGGGATGGCAGAGGCAGGAACCCTCACAACATTTAAGAAGTATTTAGATGAGAACTTCAAACACCATAGCATACAAGGCTACGGGCCAAGTGCTGGAAAATGGGATTAGAATAGATAGGCCTGACGGCCAGCGCGGACACAGTGGGCCAATGGGACTGTTTCTGTGCTGTATAACTCTGTGATTCCAATTTCCTGTTTGTTCCTGGTTACGGTCACTAGAACCTCCAGATTTATGTCGAAGCCAGATGAGTCCCAGGCTCCCCATTTGTCCTAGCTTTTATTTAATCACAACAAGATTTATTCCTTTTTAACAGTGGACGTGCTTACCACCTCAGTGAGTGTTTTACCTTTTCACATTTGTGATCGTGAAAGAACCAATCAGACAGATTTTCTTGAGTTTAAACTAGAGGTGAGTTTATTACATTTTAAAATTCTAATTGGATCTAAATAAAATAATTGCAATATATGTTATACATTCCCACAGAACCTGACACGAGAATCACACACAAATAAATTAGAATGAGAAATAAATTTGTGGTTGGATATGAATCTGGAATCATTTTTTTTAAAAGCAAGTTCTGTGAAGTTGGATGATTCTGGTGACTGTGCCTTTACCACCCTTAGTTATAGTCATCTGCAAGACATGAAATTATGTTTTTCTTAAATGTCATCAACAAACTTGATCAAGATTATCAGACATGATTTTCCATTGACCTATCCGTGCTGCTTGTCATTTACTATCCCTTGTTTTCCCAGCAAGATATATATTTGTACTGGGTTCCGACCTCTAGAAATTTCCAACCACCAACATTACACTGACTGGTCAGTAGTTACAGGGCTTATCTAATCTCTCCTTTTGGAAACAGTGTGTGACCTTTATAGCCTTCCACTCCTCTGATAACACTCTCATATCCAAGGAGAGGTAAGATTCTGGCCAGTGCCTCTGCTATTTCCTCCATTCTTTCCCTCAACAAACCTCATATATCCTATCTAAACTGGGTAAATCTTCTACTTTATTGTGGTACAAAAAGTGTTGGATTGAAAGGGGTTTACTGAACTTGTTTGTTCAGTGACTTTAATTAATGTCAGTCTCCATGGACCCTAATTGTATCACTGGAAGATTTCCCTCTTCTATTTGTAAGGGACTCATTTCAAAGTGTTATCCCATAGTGTCAATAGCAGCATGAACCCTGACACGAACAGGGATCCGCAGCTGCAGTGAGATGGAGGGGATAGATCAGAATCTGAGAACAATAGATTGGAATATTACAACAATGGGTCAGAATCTGAGAACAATAGATTGGAATGTTACAACAATGGGTCAGAATCTGAGAACAATAGATTGGAATGTAACAACAATGGGTCAGAATCTGAGAACAATAGATTGGAATATTACAACAATGGGTCAGAATCTGAGAACAATAGATTGGAATGTTACAACAATGGGTCAGAATCTGAGAACAGTAGATTGGAATGTTACAACAATGGGTCAGAATCTGAGAACAGTAGATTGGAATGTTACAACAATGGGTCAGAATCTGAGAACAGTAGATTGGAATGTTACAACAATGGGTCAGAATCTGAGAACAATAGATTGGAATGTTACAACAATGGGTCAGAATCTGAGAACAGTAGATTAGAATGTTACAACAATGGGTCAGAATCTGAGAACAATAGATTGGAATGTTTCAACAATGGGTCAGAATCTGAGAACAGTAGATTGGAATGTTACAACAATGGGTCAGAATCTGAGAACACTAGATTGTAATGTTTCAACAATGGGTCAGAATCTGAGAACAATCGATTAGAATGTTACAACAATGGGTCAGAATCTGAGAACAATAGATTGGAATGTTACAACAATGGGTCAGAATCTGAGAACAGTAGATTGGAATGTTTCAACAATGGGTCAGAATCTGAGAACAGTAGATTGGAATGTTACAACAATGGGTCAGAATCTGAGAACAATAGATTGGAATGTTTCAACAATGGGTCAGAATCTGAGAACAATAGATTGGAATGTTACAACAATGGGTCAGAATCTGAGAACAATAGATTGGAATGTTACAACAATGGGTCAGAATCTGAGAATAGTAGATTGGAATGTAACAACAATGGGTCAGAATCTGAGAACAATAGATTGGAATGTTACAACAATGGGTCAGAATCTGAGAACAATAGATTGGAATGTTACAACAATGGGTCAGAATCTGAGAACAATAGATTGGAATGTTACAACAATGGGTCAGAAACTGAGAACAATAGATTGGAATGTTACAACAATGGGTCAGAATCTGAGAACAGTAGATTGGAATGTTACAACAATGAGTCAGAATCTGAGAACAATAGATTGGAATGTTTCAACAATGGGTCAGAATCTGAGAACAATAGATTGGAATGTAACAACAATGGGTCAGAATCTGAGAATAGTAGATTGGAATGTAACAACAATGGGTCAGAATCTGAGAACAATAGATTGTAATGTTTCAACAATGGGTCAGAATCTGAGAACAATAGATTGGAATGTTACAACAATGGGTCAGAATCTGAGAACAGTCGATTGGAATGTTTCAACAATGGGTCAGAATCTGAGAACAGTAGATTGGAATGTTACAACAATGGGTCAGAACTATAGAACAATAGATTGGAATGTTACAACAATGGGTCAGAATCTGAGAACAATAGATTGGAATGTTTCAACAATGGGTCAGAATCTGAGAACAGTAGATTGGAATGTTACAACAATGGGTCAGAATCTGAGAACAATAGATTGGAATGTTACAACAATGGGTCCGAATCTGAGAACAATAGATTGGAATGTTACAACAATGGGTTAGAATCTGAGAGCAATAGATTAGAATGTTACAACAATGGGTCAGAATCTGAGAACAATAGATTGGAATGTTACAACAATGGGTCAGAATCTGAGAACAGTAGATTGGAATGTTTCAACAATGGGTCAGAATCTGAGAACAGTAGATTGGAATGTTACAACAATGGGTCAGAACTCGAGAACAATAGATTGGAAGTTTACAACAATGGGTCAGAATCTGAGAACAGTAGATTGGAATGTTACAACAATGGGTCAGAATCTGAGAACAATAGATTGGAATGTTTCAACAATGGGTCAGAATCTGAGAACAATAGATTGGAATGTTACAACAATGGGTCAGAATCTGAGAACAATAGATTGGATTGTTACAACAATGGGTCAGAATCTGAGAACAATAGATTGGAATGTTACAACAATGAGTCAGAATCTGAGAACAATAGATTGGAATGTAACAACAATGGGTCAGAATTTGAGAACAATAGATTGGAATGTTACAACAATGGGTCAGAATCTGAGAACAGTAGATTGGAATGTTACAACAATGGGTCAGAATCTGAGAACAATAGATTGGAATGTTACAACAATGGGTCAGAATCTGAGAACAATAGATTGGAATGTTACAACAATGGGTCAGAATCTGAGAACAATAGATTGGAATGTTACAACAATGGGTCAGAATCTGAGAACAATAGATTGGAATGTTACAACAATGGGTCAGAATCTGAGAACAATAGATTGGAATGTTACAACAATGGGTCAGAATCTGAGAACAATAGATTGGAATGTTACAACAATGGGTCAGAATCTGAGAACAGTCGATTGGAATGTTTCAACAATGGGTCAGAATCTGAGAACAGTAGATTGGAATGTTACAACAATGGGTCAGAACTATAGAACAATAGATTGGAATGTTACAACAATGGGTCAGAATCTGAGAACAATAGATTGGAATGTTTCAACAATGGGTCAGAATCTGAGAACAGTAGATTGGAATGTTACAACAATGGGTCAGAATCTGAGAACAATAGATTGGAATGTTACAACAATGGGTCCGAATCTGAGAACAATAGATTGGAATGTTACAACAATGGGTTAGAATCTGAGAGCAATAGATTAGAATGTTACAACAATGGGTCAGAATCTGAGAACAATAGATTGGAATGTTACAACAATGGGTCAGAATCTGAGAACAGTAGATTGGAATGTTTCAACAATGGGTCAGAATCTGAGAACAGTAGATTGGAATGTTACAACAATGGGTCAGAACTCGAGAACAATAGATTGGAAGTTTACAACAATGGGTCAGAATCTGAGAACAGTAGATTGGAATGTTACAACAATGGGTCAGAATCTGAGAACAATAGATTGGAATGTTTCAACAATGGGTCAGAATCTGAGAACAATAGATTGGAATGTTACAACAATGGGTCAGAATCTGAGAACAATAGATTGGATTGTTACAACAATGGGTCAGAATCTGAGAACAATAGATTGGAATGTTACAACAATGAGTCAGAATCTGAGAACAATAGATTGGAATGTAACAACAATGGGTCAGAATTTGAGAACAATAGATTGGAATGTTACAACAATGGGTCAGAATCTGAGAACAGTAGATTGGAATGTTACAACAATGGGTCAGAATCTGAGAACAATAGATTGGAATGTTACAACAATGGGTCAGAATCTGAGAACAATAGATTGGAATGTTACAACAATGGGTCAGAATCTGAGAACAATAGATTGGAATGTTACAACAATGGGTCAGAATCTGAGAACAATAGATTGGAATGTTACAACAATGGGTCAGAATCTGAGAACAATAGATTGGAATGTTACAACAATGGGCACTAGGAGTTTATCCTATTTGCTTGGCGTAGTTACGGCAGAATATTTTCGGATAACATTAGAATGGCAGATCTGTTTTGCACTGAAGATGATTGAAACGATTTACTCTACAAATCCTCGCTATTATTGGTGTACCTGGTAAGTCTCTGTTTCCAAATATTAGATCTATAAACCATATTTCAATGATTTAGTATTCTTGTCATGTAAATTGTGAGAAGCATTAAGCCATTTTCTTCAGTCTCTGTCACAAACTCCATTCCCTATCCACTCCATTCCCCTCCCTGCCCAATGTCTGAGGCTGAAGCAGACTGTTTTCAACATCTGTGCTCCATTTATACCTGAGCTGGGTTCATCCTCATATTCTCTCCATCACCAATACTGCCTACGACCACCTCTGTAATATTACCCGTCTCCACCTCTGCCTCAGCCCATTTGTTGCATAAACCCTCATCCATGCCTTTGTTGAATCCACAGTTGACTATTCCAATTCTATCCTGATCACCCTCCCAGTTATAAACCTCCATAAACCACAGCCCATCTGGAACTCTGCTGCCTGTATCCTAACTCACACCAAATCCCGATCACCCATCACCCCTGTGCTCAATGATCTACATTGGCTCCCGGTCTGGCAGCACCTTAATTTTAATCTTCTCATTCTTGTGTTTGAATTCCTCCATAGCCTTACCCCTCACATTAGTCACATTCCCCTCTCCATTTCACCAAACTATATAAATCTTATGCCTTCAAGTTTCTCTCTAATTTTCTTTTTAAAGTGAGTTGCTTTCACACTATACATTCCCTGGCAGCTTTTCACTCTGTGGCTCACTGGTACCAACACGATGGAAACCGGGATCCATAAAATGATGTGAACTGCACAGCCAGCCACTTCTACTGCGGCCAGCACAATGCCCTATGCTGGACAGGTCTCTAGCTTGGGTGTACCATGCATGTGCTGATAGTGCAAGGAGGGGTCTGAATTAACGGCAGTCATTCCAGCAGCTTTGATATACGTCTTTGAAACTTGGTCTGAGCATGCCCACTGACCGCCTGTGTTAGTCACTCTCAGTTGAATATACATTCAGCAGCATGAGGAACACCAAGGAGGAGTTTAATATGGCTCTTGGGGCAAAAGGGTTCAAAGGATATGGGGGGAAAGCGGGAACAGGATACTGAGTTGGACGATCGACCAAGGTCATAATGAATGGCAGAGCAGGCTCGTAGGGCCGAATGGGATACTCCTGCTCTTATTTTCTGTGTTTCTATGTTTACTGTTATTTAAAAGGACCAGACATCCAACTTACAGGTTTTTGGCTTACTTCTGCTATTGTAAAGTTAGTGGAGGTGCTGTGGATGGTTTACTGGAGGTTGCGTTGTGGGCTGCTCCAGACATTCAAGGAGGACAGAGGATTTGGTGACCCAACTCTGGACGAGGTATGGGACTGTAGTTACAGTGTCTCTGGGTCTGTAACATGACCAACAAATGGAGCAGAGGCTGCAGACAGGGGAAGATCTGTAAAGAGGGAGGAGGAGTGGGCTCTGCCCTACGTACCCCGGGTTTTCCAGGAGAATTTTTCCTACCTACACCTGACCCAGGAGCAGTGTGTGAGGTGACTCTGATTCAATAAGGAGGTGGTCACTGAGCTGTGTCACCTGCTGTAATACGACGTGGAGCCTCACACCGGGGTGTGGACTGAGCTGTCAGTGGCCGTTAAGGTCACAGTTTCATTGAACTTCTTTGTATCTGGATATTTCCAGGCAGTAGCGGATGATGTATCCATTATCTCTCTCAATGCCCTCCCTTGATGTATATGCTGGTGACGAAGGCCATCTATCTCAGGTGAGGTGAATATATCATTTTCTGCCTCAGCAGGGAGAAGCAGGATGAGAGATCCCGTGGCTTTGTCAGGATAGCGGGATTCCTGATGGTGTAGGGGGTATTGCGGGGCCCCCATGTCAATGGGGAGAGGGACAGGAACTGAAAGAACTCTCACTCCATTCATGTACAATTTGTGTGTGAGCATTCCCAGTACATCATGTTGGTGAATATCCACTACCCTGGCAGCAGCCACCATTGCTTCATTCTGAAACAGTCAGCCATTCCCAACATTTCGGGTCTCCATTGACATGCGGAATGCGGTTCCTCAGAGACAATGGACCCCCCCCCCCCCCCCACACATGGCCATACCTTCTACACACCCAAACCCACTTCCCACTGCCAGTCAAACACTCCAGCAGGAACACAGTGGAACAGACCATTGGTGTGATGAAGCAATGTTTCTGATGTCTGAACCGCTCGGGGGGAGCCCTCCCGTACACACTGGAGCAGGTGTCCAAGTTCATGGTGTTCTGCTGCACCCTTCATATCATCACCATCATGAGGACACAGGCATTGGCACCAGGAATCCGGAGGCTACCTCAGGAAGAGGAGGAGGGGGAGGCAGGGAGAATATTTCCTGGATGCCTTCAACCTGGACAGGCTGTTAGAGAACACTGCTGCTCCCTATGATTATGGACCACCTTTCCCTGTAAGAGAGAGAGCAGAATGTCAGTGATTGTGTTGCAATGTGTTTGAGTGATGTGCCTGCCATAACTGAATAGCTGGAGGTATGTGGAGGCAGTGAGAGGTGGGTGTGAGGCGGGTATCAGTGGCAGGTGTGTGAGGGTGAGATGGAGTATGTGAATGTTAGGTGTGAGTCCTGAGTGTTAGGGACTGCTGATGGGTGAGTGATCGGTGTGTGCTACATTGAGCAGTGTGAGAGGTGGTGGTGTTGGGGGTAGGGGATGCCACGTGGAGATGAATTCACTGACATTGACCGCCCGTGTGAGCTCATTAAGCTTCTTCTGGCTCTGCTGCCAGGTCCTCGGGGCCAGACTTCTTGAACTGACCTCCCTGGCCACCTGCTCCCATTCCCTTCGTTGGGCATTCCTTGAGGGTCCCCACCCCACGGAAACATGGCCTCTCTCCTCATGTCAGCCTCCATGACTAAGGCCTCTATCACCACATCCGTGAACCGCAGAGCCGCAGAGTCTTCCATTGACCTTGTTTCCAATTGCAGCATTCACAGACAGCAGCAGCAGCCTCCTGATATGCATTGCATTTTCTCTTTAAGAGGGACAGACTACCTTTAAGAGCTGAATCCTGGCTGAAACACGTGCCGGCCTCTCTCACAGTTAGGCCCCTCATTCAGCGTGCAGACAGACTGCAGCGCTGGTCACCCTGGGTGGCTTTGGAATTTATGGAAATGAGGAGGCAGCAGGAAGTTTGTGTGTCACCCGCCTCAACAGGAACGGGCACAGGCAGATCATGAATCACAATCCCTACTCCCGAAAAGCAGCACATCGATGTTTTTATCGTCCTCCAATTACTTCTCAGTCTCTTTCACTCTCTTTCTTTATTCTCTCTCTCTCTCTCTCTCTCTCCCGCTCTTCTGTCTCTCACTCTTGCTCATAGAATCGTAGATTTGTGCAGCAAGGGAGATGGCTATTCGCCCCATTCTGTCAGTGTTGTCTCTTTGAAAGAGCTATCTAATTAGTTTCACTCTCCTCCTCTTTCCCCAGACTCCTGTTTTTTTTCCTTTACAACTAATTATTAAATTCCCTTTTGAAAGATAGAATCATACTCTTATGGAACGTTTAAGGTATGGAAAGAGGCCACTTGGCCCATCGTATCTGTGCTGACTAAAAAACGATCCCCCTATTCTAATCCCACCTTTCAGCATTTGATCCATAGCTCTGCATATTAAGGCACTTGAGGTGCATATCCAGACTCCTGTTGAATGGGTTGAGGGTCTCTGCCTCAATTAAACTTTCAGGCAGTGCGGTCCAGACCCCCACCGCACTCTGTGTGAAAAGGTTTTTCCTCATATCCCCTCTAATCTCTAAATCGATCCACCCCCACCCCCCACCTCGTCACTGACCTTTCTGCTAAGGCGGATAGACCATCCACCTCCACTCTGTCCAGACCTCTCAAAATTTTGTATATTTCAGTCCAATCTCCCCTCAGCCTTCTTTATTCCAAAGAGAACAACCTCAGCCTATCCAATCTTTCCTCACAGCTGCATTTTTCCAGCCCTAGCGTCATCCTCATAAATCGCCTCTGTACCTTCTCTAGTGCAATTACACTCTTTCTGTAATGAGGTGACCAGAACTGCACACAGTGTTCAGGTTGTGGCCTAATCAATGATTTATACAGTTCCAGCATAACCTCCCTGCTCTTATATTCTATACCTCCGCGAATACAGCAAAGGATTCCATATGCCTTCTTCTCCATATTATATTGAATCTGCTTCCACCATGTTTTCAGGCAGTGAATTCCAGATTCCAAATACTCGCTGTGTAAGAAAATTCTCCTCATTTCACGAGAGTGGTCCTAAAGGAAGAGTGCTAAATTGGGGGAAGGCCAACTATACCAAAATTCAGCAGGAGCTGTGGAATGTAGATTGGGAGCAGCTGTTTGAAGGTAAATCCACATGTGATATGTGGGAGGCTTTTAAAGAGAGGTTGATTAGCGTTCAGGAGGGACATGTTCCTGTGAAAATGAGGGGTAGAAATGGCAAGATTAGGGAACCATGGATGACAGGTGAAATTGTGAGACTAGCTAAGAGGAAAAAGGAGGCATACATAAGGTCTAGGCGGCTGAAGAAAGACGAAGCTTTGGAAGAATATCGGGATTGTAGGCACAATCTGAAACGAGAAATTAAGAGGGCTAAAAGGGGTCATGAAATATCTTTAGCAAACAGGGTTAAGGAAAATCCCAAAGCCTTTTATTCATATATAAGGAGCAAGAGGGTAACTAGAGAAAGGATTGGCCCACTCAAGGACAAAGGAGGAAAATTATGCGTGGAGTCAGAAAAAATGGGTGAGATACTAAACGAGTACTTTGCATCGGTATTCACCGAGGAGAGGGACATGACGGATGTTGAGGTTAGGGATAGATGTTTGATTACTCTCGGTCAAGTCGGCATAAGGAGGGAGGAAGTGTTGGGTATTCCAAAAGGCATTAAGGTGGACAAGTCCCCAGGTCCGGATGGGATCTATCCCAGTTTACTGTGGGAAGCGAGAGAGGAAATAGCTGGGGCCTTAACAGATATCTTTGCAGCATCCTTAAACACGGGTAAGGTCCCGGAGGACTGGAGAATTGCTAATGTTGTCCCCTTGTTTAAGAAGGGTAGCAGGGATAATCCAGGTAATTATAGACCGGTGAGCCTGACGTCAGTGGTAGGGAAGCTGCTGGAGAAGATACTGAGGGATAGGATCTATTCCCATTTGGAAGAAAATGGGCTTATCAGTGATAGGCAACATGGTTTTGTGCAGGGAAGGTCATGTCTTACCAACTTAATAGAATTCTTTGAGGAAGTGACAAAGTTGATTGATGAGGGAAGGGCTGTAGATGTCATATACATGGACTTCAGTAAGGCGTTTGATAAGGTTCCCCATGGTAGGCTGATGGAGAAAGTGAAGTCGCATGGGGTCCAAGGTGCACTAGCTAGATGGATAAAGAACTGGCTGGGCAACAGGAGACAGAGAGTAGCAGTGGAAGGGAGTTTCTCAAAATGGAGACGTGTGACCAGTGGTGTTCCACAGGGATCCGTGCTGGGACCACTGTTTTTTGTGATATACATAAATGATTTGGAGGAAAGTATAGGTAGTCTGATTAGCAAGTTTGCAGACGACACTAACTAAGATTGGTGGAGTAGCAGATACTGAAGGGGACTGTCAGAGAATACAGCAGAATATAGATAGATTGGAGATTTGGGGAGAGAAATGGCAGATGGAGTTCAATCCAGGCAAATACGAGGTGATGCATTTTGGAAGATCCAATTCAAGAGTGAACTATACAATAAATGGAAAAGTCCTGGGGAAAATTGATGTACAGAGAGATTTGGGTGTTCAGGTCCATTGTTCCCTGAAGGTGGCAACGCAGGTTAATAGAGTGGTCAAGAAGGCATACGGCATGCTTTCCTTCATCGGACGGGGTATTGAGTACAAGAGTTGGCAGGTCATGTTACAGTTGTATAAGACTTTGGTTCGGCCACATTTGGAATACTGCGTGCAGTTCTGGTCGCCACATTACCAAAAGGATGTAGATGCTTTGGAGAGGGTGCAGAGGAGGTTCACCAGGATGTTGCCTGGTATGGAGGGCGCTAGCTATGAAGAGAGGTTGAGTAGATTAGGATTATTTTCATTGGAAAGACGGAGGTTGAGGGGGGACCTGATTGAGGTGTACAAAATCATGAGAGATATAGACAGGTTGGATAGCAAGAAGCTTTTTCCCAGAGTGGGGGATTCAATTACTAGGGGTCACAAGTTCAAAGTGAAAGGGGAAAAGTTTAGGGGGGATATGCGTGGAAAGTTCTTTACGCAGAGGGTGGTGGGTGCCTGGAACGCGTTGCCAGCGGAGGTGGTAGACGCGGACACGATAGCGTCTTTTAAGATGTATCTAGACAGACACATGAATGGGCAGGAAGCAAAGAAATACAGACCCTTAGAAAATAGGTGACAGGTTTAGATAGAGGATCTGGATCGGCGCAGGCTTGGAGGGACGAAGGGCCTGTTCCTGTACTGTAATTTTCTTTGTTCTTTGTTCTTTTCTGGTTCTTAGTCAATTACTTTCAATCTGTGTCTTCTTAATACTGAACTTTCTGACACTAGAAACAGTTTCACATTAATTACCCTATCAAAACCCTTCATGATTTTGAATTCTATATTAAATCTCCCCTTACCCTTCACTGCTCTAAAGAGAACAATCACAGTTTTTCCAATCTCTCCATGTAACTGAATTCCCAGATCCCTGGTACCATTCTATTAAATCACTTCTGTATCTTCACTAAGTTCTTGACATCCTTACCAAAGTGTGGTGATCAGAATTGGACACAATTCTCCAGCTGGGACCCAACCAATGATGTATAAAAATCAGCATTTCCTCTTGAGTTTTATTACTCTGTATCTCTGTCTCTAACACCAAAGACACTACATGTTACATTCAAAGATCTGTGTGTGTGGTGAGTCACCGAGCACGAGTGAGCTGCAGCCAGGCCAGGGGGAAAGGATAGTTCATGTGTCAGCTCACCGGAGGGCGAGGTCACAAACGAGTTATAATACACAGGACTCAGATGTGAACATACAGGAGAATGCTGATGGACATGTACACTGAGATACTTTGTCCATTGACAGGCCTGTCAGACAGTCTGTTGTCTCTCTCAAGGAGCATGGATGAGTCCGGCTCCAACATGGCACAGGACACTGTACAGAGCTTGAAGCCCATTCTTTCCCCTGTGGAAGTGGTCACTAACTCCATGACAGCCCTAGTGGACCAAGCCGTGATACAGTGTCTGGCGACCATTGTCTCAGTTTCCACTGCAGCACAGATGGCAGACACCCAACGTCTCAGTGCTGCAGTGGAAGTTCAGACTGAGGTCATGAGATTCATGCTTGCTGCCATGTAGGATCAGACTGCTGCCATCATGGCTGTGGATCTCAGTGTTCAAAGGGGTTTGCAGGCTCTCACAGCAGTCCAGCAATCTGTGATCCAGTAGATTACTAGGATTGCTGAGGTGTCGCCCCGGGGGAATGACAGTGTCTCCGTGGAGCATGAACCTGCTGTACTGTCTCAGGATGACAGTATTTGTTCTCCCTTCACTGTCACTCCACCAGTGTCCTTGCTATTACCCATCAGTCAACCCAGGCTGCTGCTGCCCATGTCGAGGTGGTGCAGTCTGAATCCGAGCCCTCAAGGCCCAGAGTTGTTCGAGGACGTCCTGCAAGTCCCCCTCTATGTAAGTCAGCACCTATTACTTTTATGCCTGTGCAGCCATTACCTGCGTCAAAGCTGTGTCACCTCCTGTAACTCGACCTGGAGCCTCACACCAGGGTGAGGACGGAGCTGTCAGTGGCTGCTAATGTCAGTTTAATTGAACTTCTATGTAACTGTATCTTTCCAGGCAGGAGCAGGCGACATATCCAACATAGAGTCAGAGACAGTGATAGAGTCATTTACCACACAGAATGAGGCCCTTCGGCCCCTATGTGCCAGATCACTGTGGAACAATCCAGTCAATACCTCTCCCCCTCTCAATCCCTGTAGCCTTGCATGGAGTTATAGAGCACATAAACAGATCCTTCTGCCCATCGTGTCTGTGCCAGCCATCAAGCAGCTGTCTAATCCAATCCCATTTTCCAGCACTTGTCCCATAGCCTAGTATGCTATGGCATTTAAAGTGCTCATCTAAATACTTCTTACATGTTGTGAGTGTTCCTGCCTCCACCACCACTTCAGGCAGTGCGTTCCAGATTCCAACCACCCTCATGGTGAAAAGAGTTTTCCTCAAATCCCCTCTAAACCTACTGCCCCTTACCCTAAATCTATACCCACTGGTTATTGATCCCTTCTCTAAGGAAAACCGTCCCTTCCTATCTACCCTAACTTTTCCTTTCATAAGTTTCTGTACCTCAATCAGCCCCCCCCCCTCCCCCTCAGCCTTCTCTGCTCTAAGGAAAACAACCCTAGCCTTTTCAGTATATCTTCATAGCTGAAATGCTCCATCCCAGGCAACATCCTGGTGAATCTCCTCTGCACCCTCTCCAGAGCAATCACATCCTTTTTATAATTTGGTGACCAGAACTGTACACAGTACTCCAGCTGTGGTCTAACTAGCATTTAATACAGCTTCATCATAACCTCCTTGCTCTTACATTCTATGCCTCGACTAATGAAGGCAAATATCCCATATGCCTTCTTAACCACTTTATCTACCTGTGCTGCTGACTTCAGTGATCTATGAGCAAGTACATCATGGTCCCTCTGACCCTCTGTAATTCCTAGGGTCCTACCATCCATTATATGTTCCCTTGCCTTGTTAGTCCTCCCAAAATGCATCCTCTTACACTTCGCAGCAGTAAAGTTCATTTGCCACTGCTCCACCTATTTTACCAGCCCATCCTGTAATCTAAGGCTTTCCTCCACACTATTTAAGATACCAAAAATTTTGGTGTCATCTGCGAAGTTACTGATCACACCTCCTTTATTCACGTCTAACTCATTAATGTACACAGCAAGGGTACCAGCACTGATCCCTGTGGTACACCACTGGTCAGGCGCTTTCACTCGCAAAAACAACCATTGACCATTAACCTCTGCCTCCTTCCACGAATCCAATTTTGGATCCAATTTGCCAAATTGGCCTGGATCCCATGGGCTCTTACCATCTTAACCAATCTTCCATGCGGGACCTTGTCAAAAGCCTTACTGAAGTCCATGTAGACTACATCAACTGCTTTACCCTCATCTATGCATCAGGAAGGAACTGAAGAATGGACTTAGGAGAGCTAGAAGGGGACATGAAAAAGTCTTGGCGGGTAGGATTAAGGAAAATCCCAAGGTGTTTTACACTTATGTGAGGAACAAGAGGATAGCCAGAGTGAGGGTAGGGCTGATCAGGGATAGTGGAGGGAACTTGTGCCTGGAGTCAGAGGAGGTAGGGGAGGTCCTTAATGAATACTTTGCTTCAGTATTCATTAGTGAGAGGGACCTTGTCGTTTGTGAGGACAGCGTGGAACAGGCTGATATGCTCGAACAGGTTGAGGTTAAGAAGGACGATGTGCTGGAAATTTTGAAAGACATGAGGATAGATAAGTCCCCGGGGCCAGACGGGATATACCCAAGGTTAGTACAGGAAGCAAGGGAAGAGATTGCCTTGCCTTTGGCAATGATCTTTGCGTCTTCACTGTCCACTGGAGTAGTACCAGATGATTGGAGGGTGGCAAATGTTATTCCCTTGTTCAAGAAAAGGAATAGGGCTAACCCTGGGAATTATAGACCAGTCAGTCTTACGTCGGTGGTGGGCAAATTATTGGAGAGAATTCTGAGAGACAGGATTTATGATTATTTGGAAAAGCATAGTTTGATTAGAGATAGTCAGCATGGCCTTGTGAGGGGCAGGTCATGCCTCACAAGCCTTATTGAATTCTTTGAAAATGTGACAAAACACATTGATGAAGGAAGAGCAGTGGATGTGGTGTATATGGATTTTAGCAAGGCGTTTGATAAGGTTCCACATGGTAGGCTCATTCAGAAAGTAAGGAGGCATGGGATAAGGGGAAAGTTGGCTGTCTGGATACAGAATTGGCTGGCCCATAGAAGACAGAGGGTGGTAGTAGATGGAAAGTATTCAGCCTGGAGTTCGGTGACCAGTGGTGTTCTGCAGGGATCTGTTCTGGGACCTCTGCTCTTTGTGATTTTTATAAATGACTTGGATGGGGAAGTGGAAGGCTGGGTTAGTACATTTGCCGATGACACAAATGTTGCTGGAGTTGTGGATAGTGTGGAGGGCTGTTGTAGGTTGCAACGGGACATTGACAGGATGCAGAGCTGGGCTGAGAAGTAGCAGATGGAGTTCAACCTGGAAAAGTGTGAATGTGATTCATTTTGGAAGGTCGAATTTGAATGCGGAATACAGGCTTAAAGACAGGATTTTTGGCAGTGTGGAGGAACAGAGGAATCTTGGGGTCCATGTCCATAGATCTCTCAAAGTTGCCACCCAAGTTGATAGGGTTGTTAAGAAGGCGTCTGGTGTGTTGGCTTTCATTAACAGGGGGATTGAGTTTAAGAGCCGCGAGGTTATGCTGCAGCTCTATAAGGCCCTGGTTAGACCACACTTGGAATATTGTGTTCAGTTCTGGTCGCCTCATTATAGGAAGGATGTGGAAGCTTTAGAGAGGATGCAGAGGAGATTTACCAGGATGCTGCCTGGACTGGAGGGCATGTCTTATGAAGAAAGATTGAGGGAGCTAGGGCTGTTCTCATTGGAGCGAAGAAGGATGAGAGGTGACTTGATAGAGGTGTACAAGATGATGAGAGGCATAGAGTTGATAGCCGGAGACTTTTTCCCAGGGTGGAAAGGGCTATCACCAGGGGGCATAATCTTAAGGTGATTGGAGGAAGGTTTAGTGGAGATGTCAGAGGTCGGTTCATTACACAGAGAGTGGTGGGTGCGTGGAATGCACTGCCAGCGGTGGTAGTCGAAGCAGATACATTAGGGGCATTTAAGCGACTCTTGGATAGGTACATGGATGATAGTAGAATGAAGGGTATGTAGGTCGTTTGATCTTAGAGTAGGTTAAAGAGTCGGCATAACATCATGGGCCAAAGGGCCTGTACTGTGCTGTACTGTTCGGTGTTCTATGTTCTTTCTCATCTGCTCCTGGGGATTTATCCAATTTTAAGCCCTCTAAAACCCTAATACTTCCTCCTGTTCAATGCTAATATGTTCAAGTATATCACAATCCCTCTCCCTGCCTCCTTAGTCCCCATAGTGCAAACAGATGAGAAGTAATCATTTAAAACCTCACCTACTACCTCTGGCTTCACACATTGATTGCCACTTTCGTCCCTAATGGGCCCTACTCTTTCCCTGTTTATCTTCTTACCCTTAATATACTTGTAAAACACCTTAGGATTTTACTTTATGTTCCCCTCAATTTTATTTTCGTGTCCCCTCTTCGCTCACCATTTACTTTTTAAAGCTCCCCCCTGCACTTTCTATACTCTTCTAGTGCCTCCACTGTTTCCAGCGCTTGGGATCTGCCATAAGCCTCCTTTGTTTTTATGACCTAATCTTCTATATCCCTTGACATCCAGGGTTCTCTGGATTTGTTGGTCCGACGCTTCACCTTAACGGGTACATGTTGCCTCTGAACTCTTACTATTTCCTTTTTGAATCACTCCAACTGGTCTGCTGTAGACTTTCCTACAAGTAGCTGGTCCCAGTCCAATTTGGCCAGATCCTTTTTTATCATACTGAAATCGGCCTTCCCCAGTTCAGTACCTTTATTTCAGGTCCATCTTTGTCCTTTTCATAACTAAATCTTACAGAGTTATGGTAACTATTATTGAAATGTTCCCCCACTGACACTTCTACCACTTGTCTGGCTTAATTCCCTAGGATTAGGTCCAGTACCGCCCCTTCTCTTGTAGGACTTTCTACGTACTGACTCAAAAAGCTGTATGCATTTTAAGAAGTCCTCCCCCTTTAAGCCTTTTGCACTAAGACTATCCCAGTTAAAATTGGGGAAGTTGAAATCCCCTAATATTATTACCCTATCATTTTTACACCTCTCTGAGATTAGCCTACATATCTGCTCCTCTATCTCTCCCTGACTGTTTGGCGGCCTGTAGTACACTCCCAGCCAAGTGATTGCCCCCTTTTTGTTTTTAAGTTCTACCCATATGGCCTTCTTTGAGGAACCGCCTAAGATATCATCCCTCCTGACTGCAGTAATTGACTCCTTCATCAACAGTGGAATGCCACCTTCTCTTTTACCCCCGCCCCTGTCACGTCTGAAGATTTTATACTCTGCAATATTGAGCTGCCAGTCCTGCCCCTCCCTCAAACATGTCTCTGTGAAAGCAATAATATCATAATCCCATGTGCTAATCAACACCCTCAATTCATCTGCCTTATTAGTAAGACTCTTTGTGTTAAAATAAATGGAATTAAGACTTACATTATTCACTTGTGTCTTAAACAGGTCGATATTTGCTCTGCCTTCCAGATTGGCTAAGTTTCTCTTCTATATCTGACTGTGCATCACCCCCTACTGTACCTCCACTCTGTATCCCATCCCCCTGCCAAATTAGTTTAAACCCCCCAACCCCCAACAGCACTAGCAAACCTCCCAGCAAGGATGTTTGTCCCATTTCGGTTCAGGTGCCACCTGTCCGATTTGTACAGGTCCCACCGTCACCAGAAATAGACCCAGTGATCCAGGAAACTAAAGCACTCCCTCCTGCACCATCTCCTCAGTCACGCATTCATCTGCTCTATCCTCCTATTCCTATAATCACTAGCACGTGGCACTGGGAGTAATACAGAGATTGCAAGCTTCGAGGTCCTGCTTTTTAATCTGCTACCTATCTCCCTAAAGTCTTGTTTCAGGACCTCATTCCTCTGTCTACCTATGTCGTTGGTACCAATGTGTACCACGTTCTCTGACTATTCACCCTCCCCCTTCTGAATATCCTGAAGCCGCCCCGTGACATCCTTTACCCGAGTAACCGGGAGGCAACATACCATCTTGGAGTCACATTTACCGTCACAGAAATGTCTATCTGTAGCCCTTACAATAGAACTCCCTATCACTGTAGCTCTCCCCCTCTTTTCCTACCCTCCTGTGCAGATGAGCCACCCGTGGTTCCACAGACTTGCGTCTTGTGTCATTTCCCTGAGATGCCATCTCCCCCAACACTATACAAAGCAAAATATCTGTTAAAGAGTGCAATGGGCCTGGGGGAACTCCTGCACCACCTGCCCAGTTCTTCTACTCTGCCTGGCAGTTACCCATTCCATTTCTGCCTGAGCAGTCTTTACCTGCGATGTGACCGCCTCCCTGTACGTGCTATCCACAATGAACTCAGCCTCACGGATGCTCCACAGTGTACCCAGCCACGGCTCCAGATCCGAAACAGGGATTTCGAGTATCTGCATCTGGAAACACTTCCTGCACACGCGTTCATTCTGGAGGCTGGAAGTGTCACTGACATCCCACATTGCACAGGAGGAGCACTCCACTCTGCCGAGCTGCCCTTTCATGACTTATCCTTAATTTACTCAAATAATTTGAGATTATTTACACTAGCGGCCATGATTCCCTTAAAAAAACACTAATTACGATATATATTTAAAAAGTTGTTCTTGCTGTTCCATTAACTCCACATTCCCCTCCTCCAAGCCACACACCATCTAGACTTGGACATATATCACCCTTCCTTCATTATCACTGGGTTAAAAGCTTGAAATCCTTTCTGTAACAGTATTGTGAGAACACCTTCACCACACAGACTGCAGTGGTTCAGGATGAAGGCCCATCATCTTCTCATGGTAACCAGGGATGGGGAAGTAATGCCAGCCTTGTCAGTATCACCCATATCCTGAGAACAAATAGACAGAAAATAAAATAGGAATAACATCAATGAGTTTGTAATTGCCAGATTGAAACCAGGCGAGGTCTGTGATCAGAGCGGGATCTCATTCTCTGTTAAGATATTATCAACACAACTTGCCTCACCAGCCCATTGTGTTTGCTGTTCTGCTATTCCTTTTATCAGAGATAAAGTAACAATTAATCTCTGGCTCCAAAACTACTGAATGCCAATTGTGTATATGGGAATTGGACGCTATGTCTTCTGTTATCACAGTATCAGAGAATCATACAGCACAGGATGAGGCCGTTTGGTCCATCACGTCTGTGGTGGCTCTTTGAAAGTTCTCTCCAATGAGCCTCTCTTTCCTGTTCTTTCTCCATCGCTCTGTAAATCTCACCGCTCCCACCCCCTCCTCCTCCGCCCACTGTCCACCAGAATTTATCCATGTTAGAACCATAGAGTAACCAATCAAAAATGATGGCAATTTAGATACAATTGTTTAGATATGTGGACATGAGGCTTCACATTATCATTCCTAGGAATGTCGACACAAAGACCTGTGTCCAGAGTTATGTCTTTGACTAGATAACGACTTTCATGAAAAAACTCTGGAATAACATGCCTGCACCTTTTTCATTTTTTTATGGGATGTGGGCGTCGTTGGCAAAGCCAGCACTTGTTGTCCATTCATAATTCTCCTTGAAAACTCAATGGCTTGCTAGACTATTTCAGAGGAAAGTTAAAAGTGACGGCACAGTGGCGCAGTGGTTAGCACCGCAGCCTCACAGCTCCAGCGACCCGGATTCAATTCTGGGTACTGCCTGTGTGGAGTTTGCAAGTTCTCCCTGTGTCTGCGTGGGTTTTCTCCGGGTGCTCCGGTTTCCTCCCACAAGCCAAAGACTTGCAGGTTGATAGGTAAATTGGCCATTATAAATTGCCCCCAGTATAGGTAGGTGGTAGGGAAATATAGGGACAGGTGGGGATGTGGTAGGAATATGGGATTAGTGTAGGATTAGTATAAATGGGTGGTTGATGGTCAGCACAGACTCGGTGGGCCGAAGGGCCTGTTTCAGTGCTGTATCTCTAAACTAAACTAAACACATTGAGTTACATGTAGATCAGATCTGGTAAGGATGGCAGATCTCCTTCCCTAAAGGACATTAGTGAACCAGATAGATTATTATAAAAATCAATGATCGTTTCATGGCAACATTGCAAAGTCCAGCTTTCATTTCCAATTTTTTATTTATCAATTGAATGTATTAAGTCATTGAATTTTAAATTCCACCAACAGCAATGGTGCAATTTGAACCCATATCCCCAGGGCATTAGCCTGAGCATCTGGATTACTAGTTCAGTGACAATACCACTGCATCACTGTCACTGCCTCTCCACATCACGTTCCTCCCTTAAGACACTAATAAAACCTTCCTCTTTGACGAAGTTGTTGGTCATCTGACTTCATATCTCCTGTTGTGTCTCAGTGCCATACTTTAAAATGCTCAAATGAAGCACCTTGGGATGTTTTATTACAGGCACTATATAAAGATAAGTTGTTGTTGTTGTTGGAATTTACCAGTCATATCTTAGCTGCTTGCCATTTATTATCCCTTTTTTTTCAAGCAGCGAATACTTTTGTCCTGAGATGTGTACTCTACAAATTTCGCCATCAGTGACGTTAAACTAAATGGTCAGTAAACACAGGATTTACTCCGTCTCTCCTTTTTAAAACAGGGTGTACAATTTACAACCCTCCGATCCTCTGTCATGACTCCCACATCCAAGGAGGATTGGAATATTCTGGACAATGCCTCTGCTATTTCCACCTTTCCCTCCCTCAGCATCCCTCACACATCCCATCCAGACTGGGTAAATGGTCTTGTTTATTCTCGTACAAAAAGTGTTAGATTGAAAGGTGTTAACTGAACCTGTTTATTCAGTGACTGTAATTAATGTCAGTCACCAACGACCCCAATTGTGTCACTGGAGGGTTTCCATCTTCTATTAATACAGGACCCCCTTCAATGTTTTCCACAGTGTCAGTGGGAGCATCATCCCCATCACTAACAGAGATCAGCGGCTCCAGAGAGTGGGATATGATAGGTCAGAATCTGAGAGCAATAGATTGGAATGTTACAATAATGGGTCATCAGTAAAGTATGGAAGGTGTCATCAACAGTGCCATCAAGCGGCACTTGCTTAGCAATAACCTGCTCAGTGATGCTCAGTTTGGGTTCCGCCAAGGCCACTCCGCTCCTGACCTCATTACAGCCTTGGTTCAAACATGGACAAAAGAGCTGAACTCAAGAGGTGAGGTGAGAGTGACTGCCCTTGACATCAAGGCAGCATTTGACCGAGTATGGCCTCAAGGAGCCCTAGCAAAACTGAGGTCAATGGGAATCAGTGGGAAAACACCCCCCCCCCCCCCCCCCGGCTGGCTGGAGTTGTACCTAGCGCAAAGGAAGATGGTTGTTGTTGGCGGTCAATCACCTGAGCTGCAGGACATCACTGCAGGAGTTCCTCAGGGTAGTGTCCGGGGCCAAACCATCTTCTGATGCTTCATCAATGACCTTCCTTCAATCGTAAGGTCAGAAGTGGGGATGTTCGCGGAGGATTGCACAATGTTCAGCACCATTCGTGACTCCTCAGATACTGAAGCAGTCCGTGTAGAAATGCAGCAAGACCTGGACAATATCCAGGCTTGGGCTGATAAGTGGCAAGTAACATTCGTGCCACACAAGTGCCAGGCAATGACCATCTCCAACAAGAGAGAATCTAACCATCTCCCCTTGACATTCAAGGGCATTACCATCGCTGAGTCTCCCACTATCAACATTTTGACGGCTACCATTGACCAGAAACTGAACTGGAGTAGCCATATAAATACCGTGGCTACAAGAGCAGGTCAGAAGCTTGGAAGCCTGAGGCGAGTATCTCACCTCCTGACTCCCCAAAGCCTGTCCACCACCCACAAGGCACAAGTCAGGAGTGTGATGGAATACTCTCCACTTGCCTGGATGGGTGCAGCTCCAACAACACTCAAGAAGCTCGACACCATCAGGACAAAGCAGCCCGCTTGATTGGCACCCCATCCACAAACATTCACTCCCTCTACCACCGACGCACAGTGGCAGCATTGTGTACCATCTACAAGATGCACTGCAGCAATGCACCAATGTCCTTAGACAGCACCTTCCAAACCCGCAACCTCTACCAATTAGAAGGACAAGGGCATCAAATGCATAGGAACACCACCACCTGCAAGTTCCCCTCCAAGCCAGACACCATCCTGACTTGGAATTATATCACCGTTCCTTCACTGTCGCTGGGTGAAAATCCTGGAACTCCCTTCCTAACAGCACTCTGTGTGTACCTACCCCAACATGGACTGCAGTGGTTCAAGAAGGCAGCTCACCACCACAATCTCAAGGGCAATTAGGGATGGGCAATAATGCTGGCCTGGCCAGCGACACTCACATCCCATGAATGAATAAAAAAAAATCTGAGAACAATAGATTGGAACGTTACAACAATGGACAGGAGCTTCTCCTCGGATCTTTACTTTCTTTCCACATATTATGATCGTATGACCTTAGACTATCGGATCCTATATGCACTTGAGATTATTCAATACATTTACTACCCCTTCCAGGCTATTCTTGGTGTCCCTGGTAAGTCTCTCTGTACAGCTATCAATTCTATAAAATATATTTACTAACATTACTGTTCTTGTAATTTACTTTGTCCTCCTTGCTGCTGCAGTTATTCATGGCGAATCTCTTCCTCCAGCTATTAGCTCTATAAACCATTGCTAATTGTATTATTGGTCTTGCAATTTAATCTCTCATTTTTGTGGCTGTTTGTGCCTATGGTAGGACTCAATTTCCAGATAGGAGATCTGTAAACCTGGTTTCACTGAAATACTGTTCTGTTATGTAAATTTTAGAAAGAGTGAAGCCAGTGTCATTGGTCTCCTTCACAAGCTCCTTCCCCTATCTGTAAACCACTTACCCCACCCTGCCCAATGTCTGAGGCTGAACCAGACAGTTTACAGCCTCTGTGTTCTATTTATACCTGAGCTGAGTTCATCTCCATATTCTCTCCATCACCAACACTGCCTGTTACCACCTCTGTAATATCACTGTTTTCCACCTCTGCCTCAACCCATCTGCTGCATAAACCCTCATCCATGCCTTTGTTAAATCCACACTTGCGTATTCCAATTCTATCCCGGTTACCCTCCCACTTATAAACCTTTGTAAACCATCCAGAATTCTGCTGCCTGTATCCATACTCACACCAAATCCCGATCACCCATCAGTCCTGTGCTCACTGATCTAGATTGGCTGCCGGTCTGACAGCACCTTGATTTTGATATTCTCATTCTTGTGTTTGAATCCCTCCAGTCATTCCAGAAGCTTTGATACAGGTCTTTGAAACTTGGTCTGTTCATGTCCACTGACCGCCTGTGTTAGTCACTCTCAGCTCAACATATATTCAGCAGCACAAGGAACCCCCTCTCGTGTTATTTAAAAGGAACAAGAATAAACTTACAGGTGAGGGGCTTTCGACTTACTTCTGCTGTTGTAATTAGTGGAGGTGCTGTGGATCGTTTTCTGGAGTTTGCGTTCTGAGCTTCTGCAGACATTCAGGGAGGACAGAGGATTTGGTGACCCAACTCTGGACGAGGTATGGGGACTGTAGTTACAGTATCTCTGGGTCTGTAACATGACCAACAAATTGAGCAGAGGCTGCAGAGAGGGGAAGCTCTGTAAAGAGGGAGGAGGAAGGGGCTCTGCCCTACCCACACCGGGTTTTCCAAGAGCACTTTTCCTACATACACCGAATCCAGGAGCAGTGTGTGAGGTTGCTCTGATTCAATAATGAGGAGGTCACAGAGCTGTGCCACGTCCTGTAACATGACCTGGAGCCTCACACCCGGCTGAGGACGGAGTTGTTAAGTGGCTGTTAAGGTCACAGTTTCATTGAACTTCTATGTACCTGGATCTTTCCACGTAGGAACAGCTGACGCACCCATCAGAGTCCGGCCCTTCGAGACCATGCCGGTTCTCTGTGGAGCAATTCAGTCAGTCCACTCCCACACTCAATCCCCGTAGCTCTGCAAGTTCACTTCCTTCAGGCACCCATCCAGTTTCCTTTTGAAATTGGGAGGAAGGATCAAATTGGAAGGAAGTAAAGCTGGTAACAGGTGGCAGAAAATTAGCCAGTGACATTTGAAGGCAGATGAAACAGAAGTGAGAATCAATTAGGCTTAGAATGCAAAATGTCAAGAAGACAAGGTTAAGGGCAGTCTACCTGAATGCACGAAGCATTCCCAACAAGGCAGATGATTCAAAGGGCCAAATAGAGGTAATTGTTTCTGATCGAATTGTCATAACATGTTCAATGTTATGTTCAATGAAACGTTGAGACAGGATGACCAAGACTGAGAACTGAATATACAAGCATATTCGACATTTAGGAAGGTTTGGCAAAAAGGGAAAGGAGCTGGTGTTGCGCTAATAATAACAGATAGGATCAGTACATTAGTAAGGGAGGATCTCAGGTCCGAAGAGCAAAATATGGAATCTGTTTGGGTGGATCTAAGAAACAACAAGGGGCAGAAAACATTGGTAGGAGATGTTTTAGGCCACCAAGCTGTAGTAGTAGTGTGGGGCATGGCATTAATCAGGAAATTAGAGTATCATGTAGCATGGGTAATACTGGAAATACTATAGTTCGAGTACTTTAGATGGGTCTGTTTTTGTCCAGTGTGTGCAGGAGGGTTTTCTGACACAGTATGTAGACAGGCCAACCAGGGGCGATGCCACATTGGATTTGGTACTGGGTAATGAACCCGGCCAGGTGTTAGATTTAGATGTAGGTGAGCACTTTGGTGATAGTGATCACAATTCGGTTCGGTTTACCTTAGCGATGGGCAGGGACAGGTATATACCGCAGGGCAAGAATTATAGCTGGGGGAAAGAAAATTATGATGCGATTAGGCAAGATTTAGGATGCATAGGATGGGGAAGGAAACTGCAGGGGATGGGCACAATCGAAATGTGGAGCTTATTCAAGGAGCAGCTACTGCGTGTCCTTGATAAGTATGTACCTGTCAGGCAGGGAGGAAGTTGTCGAACGAGGGAGCCGTGGTTTACTAAAGAAGTTGAAGCGCTTGTCAAGAGGAAGAAGAAGGCTTATGTTAGGATGAGACGTGAAGGCTCAGTTAGGACGCTTGAGAGTTACAAGCTAGCCAGGAAGGATCTAAAGGGAGAGCTAAGAAGAGCAAGGCGAGGACACAAGAAGTCATTGGCGGATAGGATCAGGGAAAACCCTAAGGCTTTCTATAGGTAGATCAGGAATAAAAGAATGACTAGAGTTAGATTAGGGCCAATCAAGGATAGTAGTGGGAAGTTGTGTGTGGAATCAGAGGAGATAGGGGAAGCGTTAAATGAATATTTTGCGTCAGTATTTACAGTAGAGAAAGAAAATGTTGTCGAGGAGAATACTGAGATTCAGGCGACTAGGCTAGATGGGATTGAGGTTCACAAGGAGGAGGTGTTAGCAATTTTGGAAAGTGTGAAAATAGATAAGTCCCCTGGGCCAGATGGGATTTATCCTAGGATTCTCTGGGAAGCCAGGGAGGAGATTGCAGAGCCTTTGTCCTTGATCTTTATGTCGCCATTGTCGACAGGAATAGTGCCAGAAGACTGGAGGATAGCAAATGTTGTCCCTTTGTTCAAGAAGGGGAGTAGAGACAGCCCTGGTAATTATAGATCTGTGAGCCTTACTTCGGTTGTGGATAAAATGTTGGAAAAGGTTATAAGAGACAGGATTTATAATCATCTTGAAAAGAATAAGTTATTAGCGATAGTCAGCATGGTTTTGTGACGGGTAGGTCGTGCCTCACAAACCTTATTGAGTTTTTCGAGAAGGTGACCAAACAGGTGGATGAGGGTAAAGCAGTGGATGTGGTGCATATGGATTTCAGTAAGGCGTTTGATAAGGTTCCCCACGGTAGGCTATTGCAGAAAATACGGAAGTATGGGGTTGAAGGTGATTTAGAGCTTTGGATCAGAAATTGGCTAGCTGAAAGAAGACAGAGGGTGGTGGTTGATGGCAAATGTTCATCCTGGAGTTTAGTTACTAGTGGTGTATCGCAAGGATCTGTTTTGGGGCCACTGCTGTTTGTCATTTTTATAAATGACCTGGAAGAGGGTGTAGAAGGGTGGGTTAGTAAATTTGCGGATGACACGAAGGTCGGTGGAGTTGTGGATAGTGCCGAAGGATGTTGTAGGGTACAGAGGGACATAGATAGGCTGCAGAGCTGGGCTGAGAGATGGCAAATGGAGTTTAATGTGGAAAAGTGTGAGGTGATTCACTTTGGAAGGAGTAACAGGAATGCACAGTACTGGGCTAATGGGAAGATTCTTGGTAGTGTAGATGAGCAGAGAGATCTTGGTGTCCAGGTACATAAATCCCTGAAGGTTGCTACCCAGGTTAACAGGGCTGTTAAGAAGGCATATGGTGTGTTAGCTTTTATTAGTAGGGAGATCGAGTTTCGGAGCCATGAGGTCATGCTGCAGCTGTACAAAACTCTGGTGAGACCGCACCTGGAGTATTGCGTGCAGTTCTGGTCACCGCATTGTAGGAAGGATGTGGAAGCTTTGGAAAGGGTGCAGAGGAGATTTACTAGGATGTTGCCTGGGATGGAGGGAAGGTCTTACGAGGAAAGGCTGAGGGACGTGAGGTTGTTTTCGTTGGAGAGAAGGAGGAGGAAATGTGACTTAATAGAGACATATAAGATAATCAGAGGGTTAGATAGGGTGGATAGTGAGAGTCTTTTTCCTCGGATGGTGAGGGCAAACACGAGGGGGCATAGCTTTAAGTTGAGGGGTGATAGATATAGGACAGATGTCAGTGGTAGTTTCTTTACTCAGAGAGTAGTAGGGGCGTGGAACGCCCTGCCTGCAGCAGCAGTAGACTCGCCAACTTTAAGGGCATTTAAGTGGTCATTGGATAGACATATGGATGAAAATGGAATAGTGTAGGTCAGATGGTTTCACAGGTCGGCACAACATCGAGGGCCGAAGGGCCTGTATTGCGCTGTAATGTTCTAAAAAAAAAATTCTAATTAATCACGGGTGATTTAAATCTTCATATGGACTGGGTAAACCTAATGAGAACAATTGCTATGGATGACGAGTTTCTGGACTGTGTTAGGGATAGTTTCCAAGGGCAGTATGTTGAAGAACTGACTAGAAAACAGGCTAATTTAGATCTTGTATTATGTAATGAGGTAGGGCTAATTAATAATCTTATTGCAAAATAACCTTTAGGGATGAATGACCATAATGTGATATAATTTTACATTATGTTTCCAAGTGAGGTGGTTTGATCTTAAGCCAGAGTGTTAAATTTGAATAAATGAAATTATAAAAGTATGAGGGGCAAATTGGCCGAGGTGGATTGGAAAATTATATTAAGTTATTTCAGTACTTTGACAATGGATTTTCTTTAAATAAATATTACATATTTTACAGAAACTATATATTTCTTCAAGGCAAATAAACCCCAGAAGTAAAGGCAGTCAACTGTGGGCAACAAAGGAAGTTAAGGATTGTATAAGAATAAAAGAAAAGGCCTGTAAAATAATAGTAAACCTGAGGAGTGGGAGGATTTTATAATACAGCAAAGGAGGATGAAGAAACTGATAAAGAAAGGGAGAATAGAATATGAATGTTAGCTGGAAAACAATAAAAACGGTCTGTAAAAGCTTCTGCAGGTAGGTAAAAAGGAAATGTTGGGCTAAGACAAACGTGGGTCCATTACAGGCAGAGTCAGGAGAATTTATAATGGGGTATAGAGAAATGGCAGAGAAACTAAATGATGACTTTGTGTCTGTCTTCACTGAGGAATAAATAAGAAATCTCCCAGAATTAGAGATCAAAGGGATTGGGAGGATGAGGAATTGAAGGAAATTTGTGTTTGTAAGAAGTTTGTGTTGGGGAATTTAATGGGGCTGATGGTTGACAAGTCCCCATGACCTGATATTCTACATCTCAGAGTGTTGGAAGAGATAGCTATGGAGATAATGGATGCATTGCTGATCATCTTCAAAAATTGCATAGATTCCGGAGCGGTTCCTGCAAATTGAAAGGTAGCAAATGTCACCCTACTATTTAGGAAGGGAGGGAGAGAGAAAACAGAGAATTACAAACCTGTTAGCCTGACATCAGTCATTGGAAAAATGCGATAATCTAATATAAATGATGTGATAATTGGACACGTGAATAATAATGATTTGACTGGGCATAGTTAACATGGATTTATGAATGTGAAATCATGTTAGACGAACCTGTTGGAGATTTTGAGGATGTTACCAACAGAATTGATAAAGGGGAGTTAGTGGACGTGGTATACTTGTATTTTCAGAAGGTTTTTGATAAAGTCTCCCAAGAAGGTTGGTTAGCAAAATTAAAGCACATGGGATAGGACGTAATATATGGGCATAGATTAAGGATTGGTTAACAGGCTGGAAACAGACAGTAGGAATAAATGGGTCATTGTCACGTTGGCAGGCTGCGACTAGTGGGGTACTGCAGGGATCAGTGCTTGGGCCCCAGCTGTTCACAATATATATCAATGATTTGGGTGTGAAGACCAAATGTAATATTTCCAAGTTCACGTATGACACAAAACTAGGTGAGAATGTGCATTGTGAGAAATATGCAAAGCAGCTTCAAGAGAACTCGGTCAGACATAGTGAGTGGGCAAGAACATGTCAGATGGAATATAATGTAGAAAAATGTGAGGTGACCCACTTTGGTATGAGGAATGGATGTGCAGAGTATTTTTGAAATGGTAGGAGATTAGAAATTGTAATTGTACAATGGGGCCTGGGTGTCCTCGGCAATAAGTCACTGAAATCTAACATGCAGGTGCAGCAAGCAAAGATGAAGGTAAATGGTATGTTAGCATTTATCACAAGAGGATTTACAAAATACTTAAAGGAATAGACAGGGCAGATACAGCTCAGATGTTTCCTCTGGTTGTGGAGTCTAGAACCAAGGAATACAATTTCAAAATAAGTGGTAAGCCACTTAGGACAGAAATGAGGAGACATTTCTTTACTCAGAGGGTTGTCAATCTTTGGAATTCTCTACCCCAGAGGGCTGTGGAGGCTCAGTCATTGTGTATGTTTAAAGCAGAGATTGACAGATTTCTAAATATCAATGAGATAAGAGGATATGAGGATAATGTGGGGAAAAGGCAATGAAGTGGAAGATCAGCCATGATCATATTGAATGGCAGGTCAGGTTGGATGGGCTGAATGGCGTACTCCTGCTCTTATGGTCCTATGTTCATAAATCATTGATTGTCTCAGCTTCCACCACCCTCTTGGGCAGTGAGTTCCAGCTCATTACCATCTACTGTGTAAAAAAGATCTTCCTCATATTCCCCCTACATCTCTTACCCAAAACGTTCCATCTGTGTTCCCTCGTCCGTGTTTCATCAGTTAATGGGAACAGTTTTTCCTTGTCTATATCTTATCTAAACCTCTCAAAATCAAGATGAGTCTGGACAGAGTAGGTAGGGAGAAACTGTTCCCACTCGTCAAACGATCAAGAACAGATGGGCATAGATTTAATATAAAATCAATATACTGCGGATGCTGGAAATCCGAAATAAAAACGAGAAATTCTGGAAATACTCAGCAAGTCTGGCAGCATCTGTGGAGAGAGAAGCAGAGTTAACGTTTCAGGTCTTCTTCAGAACTCTATATACTTGGTTTAAAAAATTGCAATGCCAACACGGGGAGAACATTTTCATACCGTGAGTGGTTAGGATCTGGAATACATTGTCAGAGAGTGCGATTGAGACAAGTTCACATGACGCATTCGAAAGTGAATTAAACAGTGACCTGAAATGGAAGAATGTTTAGGATTATGGGGAAAAGTTGGTGAAATGGCACTAAGTGAATTACTCACTCGGAGAACAGGTGCAGAAACGATGGGCTGGATGGGCTCCGTGTGTGCTGTAACAGCTCTGTGATTCTCTGTGATTCCATCATAATCTTGTATATTTCTAGTAAATCCTCCCTCAATCTCAATTAATCCAGGAGGAACAACCTCAGCTTTTCCAAGTATTGTAGCAAAAACCCCATCACTGGATCGATTCAGGTAAATCTCCTTTGCACCCTCGCAAGGACTCTCACATCCTTACTAAATTACGATGACGAGAGCTGGACACAATACTCCACTTGGGGCCTAACCAGAGCTTTTAGAACATTACAGCGCAGTACAGGCCCTTCGGCCCTCGATGTTGCGCCGACCTGTGAAACCATCTGACCTACACTATTCCATTTTCATCCATATGTCTATCCAATGACCACTTAAATGCCCTTAAAGTTGGCGAGTCTACTACTGTTGCAGGCAGGGCGTTCCACGCCCCGACTACTCTCTGAGTAAAGAAACTACCTCTGACATCTGTCCTATATCTATCACCCCTCAACTTAAAGCTATGCCCCCTCGTGTTTGCCATCACCATCCGAGGAAAAAGACTCTCACTATCCACCCTATCCAACCCTCTGATTATCTTATATGTCTCTATTAAGTCACCTCTCCTCCTCTTTCTCTCCAACGAAAACAACCTCAAGTCCCTCAGCCTTTCCTCGTAAGACCTTCCCTCCATACCAGGCAACATCCTAGTAAATCTCCTCTGCACCCTTTCCATAGCTTCCACATCCTTCCTATAATGCGGTGACCAGAACTGCACGCAATACTCCTGGTGCGGTCTCACCAGAGTTTTGTACAGCTGCAGCATGACCTCGTGGCTCCGAAACTCGATTCCCCTACTAATAAAAGCGAACACACCATATGCCTTCTTAACAGCCCTATTAACCTGGGTAGCAACCTTCAGGGATTTATGCACCTGGACACCAAGATCTCTCTGTTCATCTACACTACCAAGAATCTTCCCATTAGCCCAGTACTCTGCATTCCTGTTACTCCTTCCAAAGTGAATCACCTCGCACTTTTCCGCATTAAACTCCATTTGCCATCTCTCAGCCCAGCTCTGCAGCCTATCTATGTCCCTCTGTACCCTACAACATCCTTCGGCACTATCCACAACTCCACCAACCTTAGTGCATCTGCAAATTTACTAACCCACCCTTCTACACCCTCTTCCAGGTCATTTATAAAAATGACAAACAGCAGTGGCCCCAAAACAGATCCTTGCGATACACCACTAGTAACTAAACTCCAGGATGAACATTTGCCATCAACCACCACCTCGCCAATTTCTGATCCAAAGCTCTAAATCACCTTCAACCCCATACTTCCGTATTTTCTGCAATAGCCTACCGTGGGGAACCTTATCAAACGCCTTACTGAAATCCATATACACCACATCCACTGCTTTACCCTCATCCACCTGTTCGGTCACCTCGAAAAACTCAATAAGGTTTGTGAGGCACGACCTACCCATCACAAAACCGTGCTGACTATCGCTAATGAACTTATTCTTTTCAAGATGATTATAAATCCTGTCTCTTATAACCTTTTCCAACATTTTACCCACAACCGAAGTAAGGCTCACAGGTCTATAATTACCAGGGCTGTCTCTACTCCCCTTCTTGAACAAGGGGACAACATTTGCTATCCTCCAGTCTTCCGGCACTATTCCTGTCGACAATGACGACATAAAGATCAAGGACAAAGGCTCTGCAATCTCCTCCCTAGCTTCCCAGAGAATCCTAGGATAAATCCCATCTGGCCCAGGGGACTTATCTATTTTCACACTTTCCAAAATTGCTAACACCTCCTCCTTGTGAACCTCAATCCCATCTAGCCTAGTAGCCTGAATCTCAGTATTCTTCTCGACAACATTTTCTTCCTCTACTGTAAATACTGACGCAAAATATTCATTTAACACTTCCCCTACCTCCTCTGATTCCACACACAACTTCCCACTACTATCCTTGATTGGCCCTAATCTAACTCTAGTCATTCTTTTATTCCTGATCTACCTATAGAAAGCCTTAGGGTTTTCCCTGATCCTATCCGCCAATGACTTCTCGTGTCCTCTCCTTGCTCTTCTTAGCTCTCCCTTTAGATCCTTCCTGGCTAGCTTGTAACTCTCAAGCGCCCTAACTGAGCCTTCACGTCTCATCCTAACATAAGCCTTCTTCTTCCTCTTGACAAGCGCTTCAACTTCTTTAGTAAACCACGGCTCCCTCGCTCGACAACTTCCTCCCTGCCTCACAGGTACATACTTATCAAGGACACGCAGTAGCTGTTCCTTGAATAAGCTCCACATTTCGATTGTTCCCATCCCCTGCAGTTTCCTTCCCCATCCTACGCATCCTAAATCTTGCCTAATCGCATCATAATTTCCTTTCCCCCAGCTATAATTTTTGCCCTGCAGTATATACCTGTCCCTGCCCATCGCTAAGGTAAACCTAACCGAATTGTGATCACTATCACCAAAGTGCTCACCTACATCTAAATCTAACACCTGGCCGGGTTCATTACCCAGTACCAAATCCAATGTGGCATCGCCCCTGGTTGGCCTGTCTACATACTGTGTCAGAAAACCCTCCTGCACACACTGGACGAAAACTGACCCATCTAAAGTACTCGAACTCTCGTATTTCCAGCCGAGATTTGGAAAGTTAAAGTCCCCCATAACAACTACCCTGTTACTCTCGCCCCTGTCGAGAATCATCTTCGCTATCCTTTCCTCTACATCTCTGGAACTATTTGGAGGTCTATAAAAGACTCCCAACAGGGTGACCTCACCTCTCCTGTTTCTAACCTCGGCCCATACTACCTCAGTAGACGAGTCCTCAAATGTCCTTTCTGTCGCTGTAATACTCTCCTTGATTAACAATGCCACACCCCCCCCCCTCTTTTACCATCTTCTCTGTTCTTACTGAAACATCTAAATCCCGGAACCTGCAACATTCATTCCTGCCCCTGCTCTACCCATGTCTCCGAAATGGCCACTACATCGAGATCCCAGGTACCAACCCATGCTGCAAGCTCACCCACCTTATTCCGGATGCTCCTGGCGTTGAAGTAGACACACTTTAAACCAGGTTCTTGCTTGCCAGTGCCCTCTTGCGTCCTTGTAACCTTATCCCTGACCTCACAACTCTCAACATCCTGTACACTGGCACTACAATTTAGGTTCCGATTCCCCTGCTGAATTAGTTTAAACTCCCCCGAAGAGCACTAACAAATCTCCCCCCCAGGATATTAGTACCCCTCTGGTTCAGGTGAAGACCATCCTGTTTGTAGAGGTCCCACTTACCCCAGAAAGAGCCCCAATTATCCAGGAAACCAAAACCCTCCCTCCTGCACCATCCCTGCAGCCACGTGTTCAACTCCTCTCTCTCCCTATTCCTTGCTTCGCTATCACGTGGCACGGGCAACGACCCAGAGATAACAACTCTGTTTGTTCTCGCTCTAAGCTTCCACCCTAGCTCCCTGAATTTCTGTCTTAAATCCCCATCTCTCTTCCTACCTATGTCGTTGGTGCCTATGTGGACGACGACTTGGGGCTGCTCCCCCTCCCCCTTAAGGATCCCAAAAACACGATCCGAGACATCACGAACCCTGGCACCTGGGAGGCAACATACCAACCATGAGTCTCTCTCGTTCCCACAGAACCTCCTATCTGTTCCCCTAACTATGGAGTCCCCAATGACTAATGCTCTGCTCCTCTTCCCCCTTCCCTTCTGAGCAACAGAGACAGACTCTGTGCCAGATACCTGTACCCCATTGCTTACCCCTGGTAAGTCGTCCCCCGCAACAGTATCCAAAACGGTATACCTGTTGTTGAGGGAAACGGCCCAGGGGATCACTGCACTGCCTGCTGTTTCCCTCTCCTTCCCCTGACGGTAACCCATCTACCTACTTCTTTTACCTGAGGTGTGACTACCTCCCCATAACTCCTCTCAATAACCCCCTCCGCCTCCCGAATGATCCGAAGTTCATCCAGCTCCAGCTCCAGTTCCCTAACGCGGTTCTCGAGGAGCTGGAGCTGGGTGCACTTCCCGCAGATGCAGTCAGTAGGGACACTCTTGTCGACCCTTACCTCTCACATTCTGCAGGGGGAACATACAACTGCCTTAACCTCCATTCCCTCTATTCTAAATTCCCAACAAATCTACTGTAAAACCAAAAAAATAAAAAGGTCACCACCCAAATATATAGTTTTTACTTACCCAGCAGTCCCCTGGTCCTCCGAAAACAAAAGGGAATTAACTTTTAAACTTACACTGAAATTGACTTCCCAGCTGTAAGTTCGCTCCCGCACCTTCGCTACTGTCAAGCTGCAGTCACCAAAACTAAAAGAAAGAGATTATAAACCACCCAAATATATAGTGCTGTTTACTTTAAGGTATGTTCCGTTCCCTTTTCCCTTTACTTTGGGGAGGATCTTTTTTCCTGATCTGCCCTATGTCCCCTGGGACATTAGCGCTCGCAGGTGTCTGTCCAGCTTTCACTGCACGCTCCTGAGCCACGTCGACTAGGTGAGACATCTCCCTCACCATCGGCTTGCATTTTTGGGAACTTTCCTGGTCCTTGCATGTTTCTGTAACTGCTGTTAGCAGCCTTTTTAGGGTGCCTCTTTGGCCTGCATTTAAGGAGGAGAGTGTGTGGTCTAATTTATCTAACTTTTCAGGGTTGGATAATCGGAGAGCAGGAGGTTCCAGTTGGGAATCCTCCTGACCCTCCTCTGACCTGTCCTCACTGTCCTTTTAAATCCTTCCCTCCTGACTCTCTGATAGATCTTTGCTTGTCTGTTCCCTCCCACAGCCTTTACCTTTTTCCTTTGGTCTGGATGTCAAGTAAATAATTTACCTGATTATTCCTTTTGCCACTCGATATGAACTACTGAACCGGCCTTTAAGGGGTTCACCCTACATTGGGAGAGGTAACAATACATGGTCTCTAGGCCGACATGTTCTAGCCTTGGCATTTTTGTCTGCATGCCTTTTCATAGCTGCCTGGGAGGTTTTTAGGTGTTCCTGAGCCATTGCACAGGCTCCCGTGAGCCGCTCCCAGAGCATGGAAATATAGTCTAACATGGAAGACTCATCCCTGTGTCCCAAAAACGTCTCCTTGATTAGTTTAAGAGGATCTCTCACCTTGTGTCCATAAACTAATTCAAAGAGACTAAAGCCAGTGGAATCATTGGATAAGTCCCTGGTAGGCAGCAGGTGAAATCCCAGCCCTTTGTCCCAGTTATGGGGTTACTCATCATTGTCTTTCAGGTCCAGTGGTACAGCTCCAAAGCCCCTTGTGACTGTGGGTGGTAGGCTGAGGACTTTAGATGGGTTATGTCCAGAATGCCCATGACCTTATTAAATACTGGACATAAAATGTGTGCCCTGGTCCATCTGGATCTCAGCAGGCAGCCCATATCGGATAAAGAATTGGGTTAACCCCTCCACTACTACCTTGGCAGAGATAGTTCTTCGGCAGAATGGCCTCTGGGAATCGTGTCACCACATCCATAATGGTGAGAAGATACTGGTAGTCCCGTTTTGTTTTCAGCAGGTGTCCCACACAATCCACCAGCACTCTGCTGAAGTATTCCCCAAAAGCTGGGATGGGAATGAGGGTGCAGGTTTTATTGCAGGTTGGGACTTCCCCACAAACTGGCACATGTGACCAGTTTTATAGAACTCTACCACATCTTTGTGGAGTTGTAGCCAGTCAAAATGCTGGCTTGTGCGGGCTTCAATTTTTCCTTCATCGACATGTCCAGTGATTAGCAGCTCGTGGGCCATTCTTAATATTTCTTTAAGGGACCTCAATGGCACCACTATCTGGTGAACCACTGTCCACTCTTCATCCGCTGGCCTCATCAGCACTGCATTCTTTAAATAGTAGCACTCTGAAACTGCCTCTTCTTCAGTGTTGTTTTGGACAGTCTGCTTTTTTTAACAGCTGGGTCAGGTTGTTGAGCCTCAACTAAGGAATATCTTTTTCACACATCCTTTGGGTCCTCTAACTTTCCAAAGAAGGTTGCAGAGAATCAGACAGTAGGGTCATCCGTCTGCAGTGTCAGTTCAGGGGATTGTTTGGCCATGGAGGAAGTCACCACACAATCGGGGAGAATGCCAGCGACCTTCTCCTGTAACTGTTCTGTCTCCCAGACCTATTTTGATCTCTCTAGAACTACTGGGGAAGCTACAACCTTTTCCCCTGTCAGATCATTGCCCAGGAGCAGGTGGACCCATCCACCGGTAAAATAGGGGCAATCCCCATGGTTACCGGTCCAGGAAATAGGTCTCACTCCAAGTGCACCGGATGTAAAGGTATGGACATATACTGTCTTCCGATACCATTCACTAGCACTCCAACATTCACTGCCCTCTCTGGAGGAAAGGTTATGCCTTTTCCCACCAGAAGCGATTGGTGGCCCCAGTATCCCTCAGCATGACTAAGGGCTTCAAGTAAAAGGTGTTGCTATGGGTACGCGCATGGGTCCTAGTTATGCCTGTCTTTTTGTTGGATATGTCGAGCATTCTTTGTTCCAGTCCTACTCAGGCCCCCTCCCCCAACTCTTTTTCCGGTACATTGATGACTGTATCGGTGCCGTTTCCTGCTCCCGCCCTGAACTGAAAAACTTGATCAACTTTGCTTCCAATTTCCACCCTTCTCTCACCTTTACATGGTCCATCTCTGACACTTCCCTTCCCTTCCTCGACTTCTCTGTCTCCATCTCTGGGGATACGTTGTCTACCAATATCCATTATAAGCCCACCAACTCCCACAGCTACCTCGACTACACTTCTTCACATCCTACCTCCTGTAAGGACTCCATTCCATTCTCCCAGTTTCTCCGTCTCCGACGCATCTGCTCTGATGATGCTACCTTCCATGACGGTGCTTCTGATATGACCTCCTTTTTCCTCAACCGAGGATTTCCCCCCACTGTGGTTGACAGGGCCCTCAACCATGTCCGGCCCATTACCCGCAACTCTACCCTCACCCCTTCCCCTCCCTCCCAGAACCGTGACAGGGTTCCCCTTGTCCTCACTTTTCACCCCACCAGCCTCCATATCCAAAGGATCATCCTCCGCCATTTCCGCCACATCCAACGTGATGCCACTACCAGTCGCATCTTCCCCTCCCTTCCCCTGTCAGCATTCCGAAGGGATCATTCCCTCCGCGACATCCTAGTCCACTCCTCCATTACCCCCACCACCTCGTCCCCATCCCATGGCATATTCCCCTGCAATCGCAGGAGGTGTAATACCTGCCCATTTACCTCCTCTCTCCTCACTATCCCAAGCCCCAAACACTCCTTTCAGGTGAAGCAGCGATTTACTTGTACTTCTTTCAATGTAGTATACTGTATTCGCTGCTCACAGTGTGGTCTCCTCTACATTGGGGAGACCAAGCGCAGACTGGGTGACCGCTTTGTGGAACATCTCCGCTCAGTCTGCAAGCAGGACCCTGAGCTTCCAGTTGCTTGCCATTTCAACACTCCCCCCTGCTCTCATGCTCACATCTCTGTCCTGGGATTGCTGCAGTGTTCCAGTGAACATCAACGCATGCTCGAGGAAGAGCATCTCATTTACCGATTAGGCACACTACAGCCTGCCGGACTGAACATTGAGTTCAATAATTTCAGAGCATGACAGCCCCCCATTTTACTTTCATTTTTAGTTATTTTTTCTTCCTTTTTTTCACATTCTTTTTTATATTTTTTACAATCTTTTTTTTGCATTTATTTCATTTCATCTTAGTTTGTTCAGTTTGCTTACCCACTGTTTTTTTTCAAGTTTGCACTTGCTGCTGTTCAATATTCAGTATATTAACACCTAATCTGTACTAATGCTTTGTCTTTCAACACACCATTAACATATTGTTTGCCTTTGCTCCATGACCTTTTGGTCAGCTATATGGCCTGGTCCAATCTAGACCTCCTTTGTTATCTCTTGCCCCACACCTACCTCACTTGCTTATTACCTGTGACGTTTCTAATATTTGTCAGTTCCGAAGAAGGGTCACTGACCCGAAACGTTAACTCTGCTTCTCTTTCCACAGAGGCTACCAGACCTGCTGAGTGGTTCCAGCATTTCTTGTTTTTATTTTATGACTAAGGGCTTGCTTGCCTCACTGGAGGGGTATAGGAATCGGGTCAGCACATCCATAATGGTGAGAAGATACTGGTAGTCCCCTTTTGCTTTCAGCAGGTGTCCCACACAATCCACTTTTCCTTGGGATACACAATCCTGGTAACTGTCAGGGATTTTGTTAAGTTTTCCCGCACTCTCTGTGGTGGGTTTACGGGTCTGACTGCCATAGTTAAAGGCACAGCCTGATCTGCATGCTTTCCATCAGGGCCCGTTTTCCTGCACTGGTCTGGTGGACCCTGAGTAATCCGACAGATTTTCCCCATCATTGTCAGCATTCAGTTCGATGGTGACCTGCCTTATTACAATGGAAACACACAAGTCTTCAGTCATTACTCCTGCTCTCAGTACTTTCCTATTTGGCCTGAGGATGGGTCCCATGTGTCCACCTTTTCCTCCTTGCCCATGGCTGTTCGGGCTCTGATCACCCTCCCACCTTTCATTCTCTGGTCTTTCGGGTGACTAGGGAAGTGTTTCCCTTTGTGATTAAGGCCTTGTGTACAAGGGAAAATTCATCAGCCAGAATTGCAACCCGTCTGGCTCTTTGAACCGGATGTCCCTCTTTGTGGGTTTTAATGGGAGGGGGAGCGAGTTTTTGAACTCCTCGAGAAGGATCACTGCTCTGAGGTTTTCATATATGGGTTCCATCTTGAGCGTCTGTATCCATTGGTCCAAAGTAAACACAAAAACAGACTGTAAAATCTTCTATTGGTATATAAAAAGAAAACGTTTGGCGAAGTCAAATGAGGGTCCATTCGAGGCAGAGTTAGAAGATTTTTTAAAATTCATTCATGGGATGTGGGCGTCACTGGTCAGGCCATCATTTATTGCCCATCCCTAATTGCCCTTGAGAAGGTGGTGGTAAGCTGCCTTCTTGAACTGCTGCAGTCCATTTCGGGTAGGTATACCCAGAGTGCTGTTAGGAAGGGAGTTCCAGGGATTTGACCCAGCGACAGTGAAGGAATGGCGATATAGTTTCAAGTCAGGATGGTGTGTGACTTGGAGGGGAACTTGCAGGTGGTGGTGTTCCCATGTACTTGCTGCCCTTGTCTTTCTAGTTGGTAGAGGTTGTGGGTTTGGAAGGTGCTGTCGAAGGAGCCTTGGTGAGTTGCTGCAGTGCATCTTGTAGCTGGTACACACTGCTGCCGCTGTGCGTCAATGGTGGAGGGAGTGAATGTTTGTAGATGGGGTGCCAATCAAGCGGGCTGCTTTGTCTTGGATGGTGTCAAGCTTCTTGAGTGTTGTTGGAGCTGCACCCATCCAGGCAAGTGGAGAGTATTCCATCACACTCCTGACTTGTGCCTTGTAGATGGTGGACAGGATTTGGGGAGGCAGGAGGTGAGTTACTCGCTGCAGGATTCCTCGCCTCCGACCTGGTCTTGTAGCCACAGTATTTATATGGCTACTCCAGTTCAGTTTCTGGTCAATGGTAACCCCTTGGATGTTGATAGTGGGAGATTCAGCGATGTTAATGCCATTGAATGTCAAGGGGAGATGGTTAGATTCTCTCTTGTTGGAGATGGTCATTGCCGAGCACTTGTGTGGTGCAAATATTGCTTGTCACCTATCAGCCGAAGCCTGGATAATGTCCAGGTCTTTCTGCATTTCTACACGGACTGCTTCAGTGTCGAAGGCGTTTTGAATGGTGATGACCGTTGTGCAATCATCAGCGAACATCCCCACTTCTGACCTTATGATTGAAGGAAGGTCATGGATGAAGCAGCTGAAGATGGTTGGGCCTAGGACACTACCCTGAGGAACTGCTGCAGTGATGTCCTTGAGCTCAGATGATTGACCTCCAACAACCACAGCTATCTTCCTTTGTGCTAGGTATGACTCCAACCAGTGGAGAGTTTTCCCCCTGATTCCCATTGACCTCAGTTTTGCTGGGGCTCCTTGATGCCATATTCAATCAAATGCTGCCTTGATGTCAAGGGCAGTCACTCTCACCTCACCTCTTGAGTTCAGCTCTTTTGTCCATGTTTGAACCAAGGCTGTAATGAGGTCAGGAGCTGAGTGGCCCTGGTGGAACCCAAACTGAGTGTCACTGAGCAGGTTATTGCTAAGCAAGTGCCTCATGATGGCACTGTTTATGACACCTTCCATCACTTTACTGATGATGGAGAGTAGGCTGATGGGGCGGTAATTGGCCAGGTTGGACTTGTCCTGCTTTTTGTGTACAGGACATACCTGGGCAATTTCCACATTGCAAGGTAGATGCCAGTGTTGTAGCTGTACTGGAACAGCTTGGCTAGAGACACAAGAAGTTCTGGAGCACAGGTCTTCAGTACTATTGCCGGAATATTGTCAGGGCCCATAGCTTTTGCAGTATCCAGTGCCTTCAGTCATTTCTTTATATCACGCGGAGTGAATTCAATTGGCTGAAATCTGGCATCTGTGATGCTGGGGACTTCAGGAGGAGGCCGAAATGGATCATCAACTCGGTAATTCTGGCTGAAGATTGTTGCAAATGCTTCACCCGTATCTTTCGCACTGATGTGCTGGGCTCCCCCATCATTGAGGATGGGGATATTTGTGGAGCCACCTCCTCCAGTTAGTTTAATTGTCCACCACCATTCACGGTTGGATGTGGCAGGACTGCAGAGCTTAGATCTGATCCGTTGGTTATGGGATCACTTAGCTCTGTCTATCGCTGCTGCTTACGCAGTTTAGCACACAGATAGTCCTGTATTCTAGCTTCACCAGATTGACACCTCATTTTGAGGTATGCTGGGTGATGCTCCTGGCATGCCCTCCTGCAATCTTAATTGAAACAGGCTTGATGATAATGGTAAGGTGGGGGATATGCCGGGCCATGAGTTTACAGATTGTGGTTGAGTACAATTCTGCTGCTGCTGATAGCCCACAGCGCCTCATGGATGTCCAGTTTTTCATTGCTAGATCTGTTCAAAATCTATCCCATTTAGCACGATGATAGTGCCACACAACACGATGGAGGGTATCCTCAATGTGAAGGCAGGACTTCATCTCCACAAGGACTGTGTGGTCGTCACTCGTACCAATACAGTCATGGACAGAGGCATCTGCGGCAGGCAGATTGGTGAGGACGAAAGTATGTTTTTCCCTCGTGTTGGTTCCCCCACCACCTGCCGCAGACCCAGTCTAGCAACTATGTCCTTTAGAACTCAGCCAGCTCAGTCAGTAATGGTGCTACCATGCCGCTCTTGGTGATGGACATTGAAGTCCCCCACCCAGAGTACATTTGTGCCCTTGCCACCCTCAGTGCTTCCTCCAAGTGGTGTTCAATATGAGGAGTAAAAACAAGAAATGCTGGAATCACTCAGCAGGTCTGGCAGCATCTGTGAAAAGAGAAGCAGAGTTAACGTTTCGGGTCAGTGACCCTTCTTCGGAACTGACAAATATTAGAAAAGTCACAGATTATAAACAAGTGAGGTGGGGGTGGGGCAAGAGATAACAAAGGAGAAGGTGCAGATTGGACAAGGCCAAAGAGCTGACCAAAAGGTGACGGAGCAAAGGCAAACAATATGTTAATGGTCTGTTGAAAGACAAAGCATTAGGACAGATTAAGTGTTAATACACTGAATATTGAACAGCAGCAAGTGCAAACCTGAAAAAAAAACAGTGGGTAAGCAAACTGAACAAACTAAGATGAAATGAAATAAATGCAAAAAAAAGAATGTAAAAAATGTAAAAAAGAATGTAAAAAAAAGGAAGAAAAATAACTAAGAATGAAAGTAAAATGGGGGGCTGTCATGCTCTGAAATTATTGAACTCAATGTTCAGTCCGGCAGGCTGTAGTGTGCCTAATCGATAAATGAGATGCTGTTCTTCGATCTTGCGTTGATGTTCACTGGAACACTGCAGCAATCCCAGGACAGAGATGTGAGCATGAGAGCAGGGGGGAGTGTTGAAATGGCAAGCAGCCGGAAGCTCAGGGTCCTGCTTGCGGACTGAGCGAAGATGTTCCACAAAGCGGTCACCCAGTCTGCGCTTGGTCTCCCCAATGTAGAGGAGACCACACTGTGAGCAGCGAATACAGTATACTACATTGAAAGAAGTACAAGTAAATCGCTGCTTCACCTGAAAGGAGTGTTTGGGGCTTGGGATAGTGAGGAGAGAGGAGGTAAATGGGCAGGCATTACACCTCGTGCGATTGCAGGGAAAGGTGCCGTGGGACGGGGACGAGGTGGTGGGGGTAATGGAGGAGTGGACCAGGGTGTCGCGCAGGGAACGATCCCTTCGGAATGCTGACAGGGGAAGGGAGGGGAAGATGCGACTGGTAGTGGCATCACATTGGATGTGGCGGAAATGGCGGAGGATGATCCTTTGGATATGGAGGCTGGTGGGGTGAAAAGTGAGGACAAGGGGAACCCTGTCACGGTTCTGGGAGGGAGGGGAAGGGGTGAGGGTAGAGGTGCGGGGAATGGGTCGGACACAGTTGAGGGCCCTGTCAACCACAGTGGGGGGAAATCCTCGGTTGAGGAAAAAGGTCATATCAGAAGCACCGTCATGGAAGGTAGCATCATCAGAGCAGATGCGTCGGAGACGGAGAAACTGGGAGAATGGAATGGAGTCCTTACAGGAGGTAGGGTGTGAAGAAGTGTAGTCGAGGTAGCTGTGGGAGTCGGTGGGCTTATAATGGATATTAGTAGACAACCTATCCCCAGAGATGGAGACAGAGAAGTCGAGGAAGGGAAGGGAAGTGTCAGAGATGGACCATGTAAAGGTGAGAGAAGGGTGGAAATTGGAAGCAAAGTTGATCAAGTTTTCCAGTTCAGGGCGGGAGCAGGAAACAGCACCGATACAGTCATCAATGTACCGGAAAAAGAGATGGGGGAGGGGGCCTGAGTAGGACTGGAACAAAGAATGCTCGACATATCCCACAAAAAGACAGGCATAACTAGGACCCATGCGGGTACCCATAGCGACACCGTTTACTTGAAGGAAATGCGTGGAGTTGAAGGAGAAGTTGTTCAACGTGAGAACAAGTTCAGCCAAGCGGAGGAGGGTGGTGGTGGATGGGGACTGGTTGGGCCTCTGTTCAAGGAAAAAGCGGAGAGCCCTCAAACCATCCTGGTGGGGGATGGAGGTGCACTCCCCAATACTGCCAGCTCCCTGCTCCCCCCAATACTGCCAGCTCCCTGCTCCCTCCAATACTGCCAGATCTCTGTACTCCCCAATGCTGCCAGCTGCCTGCTCCCTCCAATACTGCCAGATCTCTGTACTCCCCAATGCTGACAGCTGCCTGCTCCCTCCAATACTGCCAGCTCCCTGCTCCCTCCAATACTGCCAGATCTCTGTACTCCCCAATAATGCCAACTCCCAGCTCCCTCCAAAACTGCCAGATCTCTGTACTCCCAAATACTGCCAGCTCCCTGCTCCCTCCAATACTGTCAGATCTCTATGCTCCCCAAGACTGCCAGCTCCCGGCTCCCTCCAATACTGCCAGATCTCTGTACTTCCAAATACTCCCAGCTCCCTGCTCCCCACAATACTGCCAGATCTCTGTACTCCCCAATCCTTCCTGCTCCCTGCTCCCTCCAATCCTGCCAGATCACTGTTCTCCCCAATACTGACAGCTCGCTGCTCCCTCCAATACTGCCAGATCTCTATACTCCCAAATACTGCCAGCTCCCTGCTCCCTCCAATACTGCCAGATCTCTGTGCTCCCCAATACTGCCAGCTCCCTGCTCCCTCCAATACTGCCAGATCTCTGTACTCCCCAACACTGCCAGCTCCCTGCTCCCTCCAACACTGCCAGATCTCAAAACCCCCCATGCTGCCAGCTCCCTGCTCCCTCCAATATTGCCCGATCTCTGTGGTCCCCAATTCTGCCAGCTCCCTGCTCCCTCCAAGACAGCCAGATCTCTGTGCACCCCAATACTGCCAGCACCCTGCCCCCTCCAATACTGCCAGATCTCTCTGGTCCCCATTACTGCCAGCTCCCTGCTCCCTCCAAGACTGCCAGATCTCTGTACTCCCCAATACTGCCAGGTCCCTGCGCCCTCCAATACTGCCATATCTCTGTACTCCCCGCACTGCCAGCTCTATGCTCCCTCCAATGCTGCCAGATCTCTGTACTCCCCAATACTGCCAGCTCCCTGCTCCCTCCAATACTGCCAGATCTCTGTACTCCCCAATACTGCCAGCTCCCTGCTCCATCCAAAACTGCCAGATCTCTGTACTCCCCAAAACTGCCAGCTCCCTGCTCCCTCCAACACTGCCAGATCTCTATGCTCCCCAATACAGCCAGCTCCCTGCTCCCTCCAATACTGCCAGATCTCTGTACTCCCCAACAATGTCAGGTACCTGCTCCCACCAATACTGCCTGATCTCTGCACTTCCAATACTGCCAGCTCCCTGCACCCTCCAATACTGTCAGCTCCCTGCTCCCTCCAATACTGCCAGATCTCTGCGCTCACCAATACTGCCAGCTTCCTGCTCCCTCCAATATTGCCAGCTCTCTGTACTCCCCAATACTGTCAGCTCCCTGCTCCCTCCAATACTGCCAGAGCTCTGTGCTGCCGAATACTGCCAGCTCCCTGCGCCCTCCAAAACTGCCAGATCTCTGCGCTCACCAATACTGCCAGCTTCCTGCTCCCTCCAATATTGCCAGATCTCTGTACTCCCCAATACTGCCAGCTGCCAGCTTCCTCCAATACTGCCACATCTCTGCGCTCCCCAATATTGCCAGCTCCCTGCTCCCTCCAATGCTGCCAGACCTCTATACTCCCCAATACTGCCAGATCTCTGCACTCCATATGCCACCAGCTCCCTGATCCCTCCAATACTGCCAGATCTCTGTGCTGCCCAATTCTGCCAGCTCCCTGCTCCATCCAAAACTGCCAGATCTCTATGCTCCCCAATACTGCCAGCACCCTGCTTCCTCCAATACTGCCAGATATCTGTACTCCCCAATACCGCCAGCTCCCTGCTCCCTCCAATACTGCCAGCTCCCTGCTCCCTCCAAAACTGCCAGATCTCTATGCTCCCCAATACTGCCAGCTCGCTGCTCCCTCCAATATTGCCAGATCTCTGTAGTCCCCAATACTTCCAGCTCGCTGCTCCCTCCAAGACTGCCAGATCTCCATACTCCCAAATACTGCCAGCTCCCTGCTCCCTCCAATACTGCCAGATCTCTGCACTCCCCAATACTGCCAGCTCCCTGCTCCCTCCAATACAGCCAGCTGCCTGCCCCCTCCAATACAGCCAGATCTCTGTCCTCCCCAATAATGCAAGATCCCTGCTCCCTCTAGTACTGCCAGATCACTGTACTCCCCAAAACTGCCAGGTCCCTGCTCTCTCCAATACGGCCAGGTCCCTGCTCCCTCCAATACTGCCAGATCTCTGCACTTCCAATGCTGCCAGCTCCCTGCACCCTCCAATATCGTCAGCTCCCAGCTCCCTCCAATACTGCCAAATCTCTGCTGCCCAATTCTGCCAGCTCCCTGCTCCATCCAAAACTGCCAGATCCCTGTACTCCCCAATACTGCCAACTCCCTGCTCCCTCCAACACTGCCAGATCTCACAACGCCCCATGCTGCCAGCTCCCTGCTCCCTCCAAAACTGCCTGAACTCTGCGCTCCCAAATACTGCCTGCTCCCTGCTCCCTCCAAGACTGCCAGATCTCTGCGCTCCCCAATACTGCCAGCACCCTGCCCCCTCCAATACTGCCAGATCTCTGTGGTCCCCATTACTGCCAGCTCCCTGCTCCCTCCAAGACTGCCAGATCTCTGTACTCCCCAATACTGCCTGGTCCCTGCGCCCTCCAATACTGCCATATCTCTGTACTCCCCACACTGCCAGCTCTATGCTCCCTCCAATGCTGCCAGATCTCTGTACTCCCCAATACTGCCAGATCTCTGCACTCGATATGCGGCCAGCTCCCTGCTCCCTCCAATACTGCCAGATCTCTGTGCTGCCCAATACTGCCAGCTCCCTGCTCCCTCCAATACTGCCAGATCTCTGCGTTCCCCAATACTGCCAGCTCTCTGCTCCCACCAATACTGCCAGATCTCTGTCCTCCCCAATATTGCTAGCTCACAGCTCCATGCTCCCTCCAATACTGTCAGGTCTCTGCGCTCCCCAATACTGCCGAATCCCTGCTCCCTCCAATACTGCCAGATCTCTGTACTCCCCAATACTGCCAGCTCCCTGCTCCATCCAATACTGCCAGATCTCTGCGCTCCCCAATACTGCCGACTCCCTGCTCCCTCCAATACTGCCAGATCACTGTACTCCCGAATACTGCCAGCTCCCTGCTCCCTCCAATACTACCAGATCTCTGTACTTCCAAATACTGGCAGCTCCCTGCTCCCTCCAAGACTGCCAGATTTCAGTCCTCCCAAATTCTCTCAGCTCCCAGCTCCCCATAATACTGCCAGATCTCTGGACTCCCCAATACTGCCAGAGCTCTGTGCTGCCGAATACTGCCAGCTCCCTGCGCCCTCCAAAACTGCCAGATCTCTGCGCTCACCAATACTGCCAGCTTCCTGCTCCCTCCAATATTGCCAGATCTCTGTACTCCCCAATACTGCCAGCTGCCAGCTTCCTCCAATACTGCCACATCTCTGCGCTCCCCAATATTGCCAGCTCCCTGCTCCCTCCAATGCTGCCAGACCTCTATACTCCCCAATACTGCCAGATCTCTGCACTCCATATGCCACCAGCTCCCTGATCCCTCCAATACTGCCAGATCTCTGTGCTGCCCAATTCTGCCAGCTCCCTGCTCCATCCAAAACTGCCAGATCTCTATGCTCCCCAATACTGCCAGCACCCTGCTTCCTCCAATACTGCCAGATCTCTGTACTCCCCAATACCGCCAGCTCCCTGCTCCCTCCAATACTGCCAGCTCCCTGCTCCCTCCAAAACTGCCAGATCTCTATGCTCCCCAATACTGCCAGCTCGCTGCTCCCTCCAATATTGCCAGATCTCTGTAGTCCCCAATACTTCCAGCTCGCTGCTCCCTCCAAGACTGCCAGATCTCCATACTCCCAAATACTGCCAGCTCCCTGCTCCCTCCAATACTGCCAGATCTCTGCACTCCCCAATACTGCCAGCTCCCTGCTCCCTCCAATACAGCCAGCTGCCTGCCCCCTCCAATACAGCCAGATCTCTGTCCTCCCCAATAATGCAAGATCCCTGCTCCCTCTAGTACTGCCAGATCACTGTACTCCCCAAAACTGCCAGGTCCCTGCTCTCTCCAATACGGCCAGGTCCCTGCTCCCTCCAATACTGCCAGATCGCTGCACTTCCAATGCTGCCAGCTCCCTGCACCCTCCAATATCGTCAGCTCCCTGCTCCCTCCAATACTGCCAAATCTCTGCTGCCCAATTCTGCCAGCTCCCTGCTCCATCCAAAACTGCCAGATCCCTGTACTCCCCAATACTGCCAACTCCCTGCTCCCTCCAACACTGCCAGATCTCACAACGCCCCATGCTGCCAGCTCCCTGCTCCCTCCAAAACTGCCTGAACTCTGCGCTCCCAAATACTGCCTGCTCCCTGCTCCCTCCAAGACTGCCAGATCTCTGCGCTCCCCAATACTGCCAGCACCCTGCCCCCTCCAATACTGCCAGATCTCTGTGGTCCCCATTACTGCCAGCTCCCTGCTCCCTCCAAGACTGCCAGATCTCTGTACTCCCCAATACTGCCTGGTCCCTGCGCCCTCCAATACTGCCATATCTCTGTACTCCCCACACTGCCAGCTCTATGCTCCCTCCAATGCTGCCAGATCTCTGTACTCCCCAATACTGCCAGATCTCTGCACTCGATATGCGGCCAGCTCCCTGCTCCCTCCAATACTGCCAGATCTCTGTGCTGCCCAATACTGCCAGCTCCCTGCTCCCTCCAATACTGCCAGATCTCTGCGTTCCCCAATACTGTCAGCTCTCTGCTCCCACCAATACTGCCAGATCTCTGTCCTCCCCAATATTGCTAGCTCACAGCTCCATGCTCCCTCCAATACTGTCAGGTCTCTGCGCTCCCCAATACTGCCGAATCCCTGCTCCCTCCAATACTGCCAGATCTCTGTACTCCCCAATACTGCCAGCTCCCTGCTCCATCCAATACTGCCAGATCTCTGCGCTCCCCAATACTGCCGACTCCCTGCTCCCTCCAATACTGCCAGATCACTGTACTCCAGAATACTGCCAGCTCCCTGCTCCCTCCAATACTACCAGATCTCTGTACTTCCAAATACTGGCAGCTCCCTGCTCCCTCCAAGACTGCCAGATTTCAGTCCTCCCAAATTCTCTCAGCTCCCAGCTCCCCATAATACTGCCAGATCTCTGGACTCCCCAATACTGCCAGGTCCCTGCGCCCTCCAATACTGCCAGATCTCTGTACTCCCCACACTGCCAGCTCTATGCTCCCTCCAATACTGCCAGATCTCTGCACTCCCCAATGCTGCCAGCTCCCTGCTCCCTCCAATACTGACAGCACTCTGCTCCCTCCAATGCTGCCAGATCTCTGTGCTGCCCAATACTGCCAGCTTCCTGCTCCCTCCAATACTGCCAGTTCTCTGCGCTCCCCAATATTGCCAGCACCCTGCTCCCTCCAATACTGCCAGATCTCTGCGCTCTCCATGACTGCCAGCTCCCTGCTCCCTCCAATATTGCCAGATCTCTGTAGTCCACAATACTGCCAGCTCCCTGCTCTCTCCAATACTGTCAGATCTCTGCGCTCCCCAACACTGCCAGCTCCCTGCTCCCTCCAATACTGCCAGATCTCTGTACTCCCCAATACTGCCGATCCCTGCTCCCTCCAATACTGCCAGATCTCTGCGCTCCCCAATACTGCCAGCTCCCTGCTCCCTCCAATACTGACAGCACCCTGCTCCCTCGAATACTGCCAGATCTCTGTGCTCCGCAATACTGCCAGCTCCCTGCTCTCTCCAATACTGCCAGATCTCTGCGCTCCCCAATACTGCCGACTCCCTGCTACCTCCAATACTGCCAGATCTCTGCGCTCCCTCCAATACTGCCGACTCCCTGCTCCCTCCAATACTGACAGCACCCTGCTCCCTCGAATACAGCCAGATCTCTGTGCTCCGCAATACTGCCAGCTCCCTGCTCCCTCCAATATTGCCAGATCTCACTACTCCCCAATAATGCCAGTTCCCTGCTCCCTCAAATACGACCAGATCTCTGAACTCCCCAATGCTGCCAGCTTCCTGCTCCCTCCAATACTGCCAGATCTCTGTACTCCCAAATACTCCCAGCTCCCTGCTCCCCCCAATACTGCCAGATCTCTGCACTCCCCAATACTGCCAGCTCCCTGCTCCCTCCAATACTGCCAGATCTCTGTCCACCCCAATAATGCCAGACCCCTGCTCCCTCTAGTACTGCCAAATCTCTGTACTCAAAACTGCCAGCTCCCTGCCCCCTCCAATGCTGCCAGCTCCCTGCACCCTCCAATGTCGTCAGCTCCCTGCTCCCTCCAATGCTGCCAGATCTCTGTGCTGCCCAATTCTGCCAGCTCCCTGCTCCATCCAAAACTGCCAGATCTCTATGCTCCCCAATACTGCCAGCTCCCTGCTCCCTCCAATACAGCCAGATCTCTGTACTCCTCAATAATGCCAGCTCCCTGCTCCATCCAAAACTGCCAGATCTCTGTACTCCCCAATACTCCCAGCTCCCTGCTCCCTCCAATACTGCCAGATCTCTGTGCTGCCCAATTCTGCCAGCTCCCTGCTCCATCCAAAACTGCCAGATCTCTATGCTCCCCAATACTGCCAGCTCCCTGCTCCCTCCAATACAGCCAGATCACTGTACTCCTCAATAATGCCAGCTCCCTGCTCCATCCAAAACTGCCAGATCTCTGTACTCCCCAATACTCCCAGCTCCCTGCTCCCTCCAATACTGCCAGATCTCTGCGCTCCCCAATACTGCCAACTCCCTGCTCCCTCCAATACAGCCAGATCTCTGTACTCCTCAATAATGCCAGCTCCCTGCTCCATCCAAAACTGCCAGATCTCTGTACTCCCCAATACTCCCAGCTCCCTGCTCCCTCCAATACTGCCAGATCTCTGTGCTCCCCAATACTGCCAGCTCCCTGCTCCCACCAATACTGCCTGATCTCTGCGCTCCCCAATACTGCCAGCTCCCTGCTCCCTCCAATATTGCCAGATCTCTGCGCTCCCTAATACTGCCAGCTCCCTGCTCCCTCCAATACTGCCAGATCTCTGCGCTCCCCAATACTGCCAGCACCCTGCTCCCTCCAATACTGCGTGATCTCTGCGCTCCCCAATACTGCCAGCTCCCTGCTCCCTCCAATACTGCCAGATCTCTGCGCTCCCCAAGACTGCCAGCGCCCTGCTCCCTCCAATACTGCCAGATCTCTGTGCTCCCCAATACTGCCAGCTCCCTGCTCCCACCAATACTGCCTGATCTCTGCGCTCCACAATACTGCCAGCTCCCTGCTCCCTCCAATATTGCCAGATCTCTGCGCTCCCTAATACTGCCAGCTCCCTGCTCCCTCCAATACTGCCAGATCTCTGCGCTCCCCAATACTGCCAGCGCCCTGCTCCCTCCAATACTGCGTGATCTCTGCGCTCCCCAATACTGCGAGCTCCTTGCTCCCTCTAATACTGCCAGATCTCTGTAATCCAAGATACTGCCAGCTCCCTGCTCCCTCCAATATTGCCAGATCACTGTAGTCCCCAATACTGCCAGCTCCCTGCTCCCTCCAATACTGCCAGATCTCTGTACTCCCCAATACTGCCAGGTTTCTGCTCCCTCCAATACTGCCAGATCTCTGTAATCCAAGATACTGCCAGCTCCCTGCTCCCTCCAATATTGCCAGATCTCTGTAGTCCCCAATACTGCCAGCTCCCTGCTCCCTCCAATACTGCCAGATCTCTGTACTCCCCAATACTGCCAGGTCTCTGCTGCCTCCAATACTGCCAGATCTCTGTACTCCCCAATACTGCCAGGTCTCTGCTCCCTCCAATACTGCCAGATCTCTGTACTCCCCACACTGTCAGCTCTATGCTCCCTCCAATACTGCCAGATCACTGTACTCCCTAATACTGCCAGGTCTCTGCTCCCTCCAATACTGCCAGATCTCTATACTCCCCAAAACTGCCAGCACACTGCTCCCCCCAATACTGCCAGCTCCCTGCTCCCTCCAATACTGCCAGATCTCTTTACTCCCCAATAATGCCAGCTCCCTGCTCACTCCAATACTGCCAGATCTCTTTACTCCCCAATAATGCCAGCTCGCTGCTCCCTACAATACTGCCAGATCTCTTTACTCCCCAATAATGCCAGCTCGCTGCTCCCTACAATACTGCCAGATCTCTTTACTCCCAATACTGCCAGCTCCCTGCTCACTCCAATACTGACAGATCTCTGTACTCCCCAAAACTGCCAGCACCCTGCTCCCCCCAATACTGCCAGCTCCCTGCTCCCTCCAATACTGCCAGATCTCTGTACTGCCCAATACTGCCAGCTGCCTGCTCCCTCCAATACTGCCAACTGCCTGCTCCCTCCAATACTGCCAGCTCCCTGCTCCCTCCAATACTGCCAGATCTCTGTACTCCCCAATACTGCCAGCTCCCTGCTCCCTCCAATACTGCCAGATCTCTGTACTCCTCAATGCTGCCAGCTCCCTGCTCCCTCCAATGCTGCCAGATATCTGTACTCCCCAATACTGCCAACTCCCAGCTCCCTCCAAAACTGCCAGATCTCTGTACTCCCGAATGCTGCCAGCTCTCTGCTCCCTCCAATACTGCCAGATCACTGCACTCCCAAATACTCCCAGCTCCCTGCTCCCCACAATACTGCCAGATATCTGTACTCCCAAATACTCCCAGCTCCCTGCTCCCCACAATACTGCCACATCTGTGTACTCCCAAATACTCCCAGCTCCCTGCTCCCCACAATACTGCCAGATCTCTGTACTCCCAAATACTCCCAGCTCCCTGCTCCCCACAATACTGCCACATCTGTGTACTCCCAAATACTCCCAGCTCCCTGCTCCCCACAATACTGCCACATCTCTGTACTCCCAAATACTCCCAGCTCCCTGCTCCCCACAATACTGCCAGATCTCTGTACTCCCAAATACTCCCAGCTCCCTGCTCCCCACAATACTGCCAGATCTCTGTACTCCCCAATACTGCCAGATTTCTGTACTCCCCAAAACTGCCAGCTCCCTGCTCCCTCCAATACGGCCAGGTCCCTGCTCCCTCCAATACTGCCTGATCTCTGCGCTCCCCAATACTGCCAGCTCCTTGCTCCCTCTAATACTGCCAGATCTCTGTAATCCAAGATACTGCCAGCTCCCTGCTCCCTCCAATACAGCCAGATCTCTGTACTCCCCAATAATGCCAGCTCACTGCTCCATCCAAAACTGCCAGATCTCTGCACTCCCCAAAACTGCCAGCTCCCTGCTCCCTCCAATACCGCCAGATCTCTGTACTCCCCAATAATGCCAGCTCACTGCTCCATCCAAAACTGCCAGATCTCTGTACTCCCCAAAACTGCCAGCTCCTTGCTCCCTCCAATACTGCCAGATCTCTGTACTCACCAAAACTGCCAGCTCCCTGCTCCCTCCAATACTGCCAGATCTCTGTACTCCCCAAAACTGCCAGCTCCCTGCTCCCTCTAGTACTGCCAGATCTCTGTACTCCCCAAAACTGCCAGCTCCCTGCTCCCTCCAATACTGCCAGATCTCTGTACTCCCCAAAACTGCCAGCTCCCTGCTCCCTCCAGTACTGCCAGATCTCTGTACTCCCCAAAACTGCCAGATCCCTGCTCCCTCCAATACTGCCAGATCTCTGTACTCCCCAATAATGCCAGATCCCTGCTCCCTCTAGTACTGCCAGAGCTCTGCGCTCCCCAATACTGCCAGCTCCTTGCTCCCTCTAATACTGCCAGATCTCTGTAATCCAAGATACTGCCAGCTCCCTGATCCCTCCAGTATTGCCAGATCTCTGCGCTCCCCAATAATGCCCGGTTCCTGCTCCCTCCAATAAAGCCAGTTCTCTGTACTACCCAAAACTGCCAGCTGCCTGCTCCCTCCAATACTGCCAGCTCGCTGCTCCCGCCAATACGGCCTGATCTCTGCGCTCCCCAATACTGCCAGCTCCCTGCTCCCTCCAATACTGCCAGTTCTCTGCGCTCCCCAATATTGCCAGCTGCCTGCTCCCTCCAATACTGCCAGATCTCTGTCCTGCCCAATACTGCCAGCTCCCAGCTCCCTCCAATACTGCCAGATCTCTGTACTCCCCAATACTGCCAGCTCCTCCCTCCAATACTGCCAGCTCCCTGCTCCCTCCAATACTGCCAGCTCCCTGCTCCCTCCAATACTGCCAGATCTCTGCGCTCCCCAATACTGCCAGCTCCCTGCTCCCTCCAATACTGCCAGATCTCTGTACTCCCCAATACTGACAGCTCCTCCCTCCAATACTGCCAGCTCCCTGCTCCCTCCAATACTGCCAGCACCCTGCTCCCTCCAATACTGCCAGATCTCCGCGCTCCCCAATACTGCCAGCTCCCTGCTCCCTCCACTATTGCCAGATCTCTATCCTCCCAAATACTGCCAGCTCCCTGCTCCCTCCAATACTGCCAGATCTCTGTGCTGCCCAATTCTGCCAGTTCCCTGCTCCCTCCAATACTGCCAGCACCCTGCACCCCCCAATACTGCCAGATCTCTGTGCTGCCCAATTCTGCCAGCTCCCTGCACCTCCAAAACTACCAGCTCACTGCTCCCTCCAATACTGCCAGCTCCCTGCTCCCTCCAATACTGCCAGCTCCCTGCTCCCTCCAATACTGCCAGATCTCTGTACTCCCCAATACTGCCAGCTCCCTGCTCCCTCCAATACTGCCAGCTCCCTGCTCCCTCCAATACTGCCAGATCTCTGTACTCCCCAGTACTGCCAGCTCCTCCCTCCAATACTGCCAGCTCCCTGCTCCCTCCAATACTGCCAGCTCCCTGCTCCCTCCAATGCTGCCAGATCTCTGCGCTCCCCAATACTGCCAGCTCCCTGCTCCCTCCAATACTGCCATATCTCTGTGCTCCCCAATACTGACAGCTCCCTGCTCCCTCCAATACAGCCAGATCTCTGTGCTGCCCAATACTGCCAGCTACCTGCCCCCTCCAATATTGCCAGATCTCTGTAGTCCCCAATACTGCCAGCTCCCTGCTCCCTCCAAGACTGCCAGATCTCTGTGCTGCACAACACTGCCGACTCCCTGCTCGCCCCAATACAGCCTGATCTCTGCGCTCCCGAATACTGCCAGCTTCCTGCTCCCTCCAATACTACCAGATCTCTGTACTCCCAAATACTGCCAGCTCCCAGCTCCCCCCAATACGGCCAGATCTCTGCGCTCCCGAATACTGCCAGCTCCCTGCTCCCTCCAATATTGCCAGATCTCTGTAGTCCCCAATACTGCCAGCTCCCTGCTCCCTCCAAGACTGCCAGATCTCTGTGCTGCACAACACTGCCGACTCCCTGCTCGCCCCAATACAGCCAGATCTCTGCGCTCCCGAATACTGCCAGCTCCCTGCTCCCTCCAATACTACCAGATATCTGTACTGCCAAATAATGCCACCTCCCTGCTCCCTCCAAGAATGCCAGATCTCTGTGCTCCCCAATACTGCCAGCTCCTTGCTCCCTCCAATACGACCAGATCACTGTACTCCCCAATACTGCCAGGTCCCTGCGCCCTCCAATACTGCCAGATCTCAGTGCTGCACAATTCTGCCATCTCCCTGCTCCCTCCAACACTGCCAGTTCTACGCTACCCAATATTGCCAGCTCCCTGCTCCCTCCAATACTGCCAGATCTCTGTGCTGCCCAATTCTGCCAGCTCCCTGCACCCTCCAACACTGCCAGTTCTCTGCGCTACCCAATATTGCCAGCTCCCTGCTCCCTCCAATACTGCCAGATCTCTGTACTGCCCAATTCTGCCAGCTCCCTGCTCCCTCCAATACTGCCAGCACCCTGCACCCTCCAATTCTGCCAGATCTCTGTGCTGCGCAATTCTGCCAGCTCCCTGCTCCCTCCAATACTGCCAGCACCCTGCACCCTCCAATACTGCCAGATCTCTGTGCTGCCCAATTCTGCCAGCTCCCTGCTCCCTCCAATACGGCCATGTCCCAGCTCCCTCCAATACTGCCTGATCTCCGCACTTCCAATACTGCCAGCTCCCTGCTCCCTCCAATACTGCCAGATCTCTGTGCTCCCCAATACTGCCATCTCCCTGCTGCCTCCAATACTGCCAGTACTCTGTCCTCACCAATATTGCTAGCTCACAGCTCCCTGCTCCCTCCAATACTGCCAGATCTCTGTCCTCCCCAATATTGCTGGCTCACAGCTCCCTGCTCCCTCCAATACTGCCAGATCTCTGTGCTCCCCAATACTGCCATCTCCCTGCTCCCTCCAATACTGCCATATCTCTGTGCTCCCCAATACTGACAGCTCCCTGCTCCCTCCAATATTGCCAGATCTCTGTAGTCCCCAATACTGCCAGCTCCCTGCTCCCTCCAAGACTGCCAGATCTCTGTGCTGCACAACACTGCCGACTCCCTGCTCGCCCCAATACAGCCTGATCTCTGCGCTCCCGAATAATGCCAGCTCCCTGCTCCCTCCAATACTATCAGATCTTTGTACTCCCAAATACTGCCAGCTCCCAGCTCCCCCCAATACTGCCAGATCTCTGCGCTCCCGAATACTGCCAGCTCCCTGCTCCCTCCAATATTGCCAGATCTCTGTAGTCCCCAATACTGCCAGCTCCCTGCTCCCTCCAAGACTGCCAGATCTCTGTGCTGCACAACACTGCCGACTCCCTGCTCGCCCCAATACAGCCAGATCTCTGCGCTCCCGAATACTGCCAGCTCCCTGCTCCCTCCAATACTACCAGATCTCTGTCCTCCCCAATATTGCTAGCTCACAGCTCCATGCTCCCTCCAATACTGTCAGGTCTCTGCGCTCCCCAATACTGCCGAATCCCTGCTCCCTCCAATACTGCCAGATCTCTGTACTCCCCAATACTGCCAGCTCCCTGCTCCATCCAATACTGCCAGATCTCTGCGCTCCCCAATACTGCCGACTCCCTGCTCCCTCCAATACTGCCAGATCACTGTACTCCAGAATACTGCCAGCTCCCTGCTCCCTCCAATACTACCAGATCTCTGTACTTCCAAATACTGGCAGCTCCCTGCTCCCTCCAAGACTGCCAGATTTCAGTCCTCCCAAATTCTCTCAGCTCCCAGCTCCCCATAATACTGCCAGATCTCTGGACTCCCCAATACTGCCAGGTCCCTGCGCCCTCCAATACTGCCAGATCTCTGTACTCCCCACACTGCCAGCTCTATGCTCCCTCCAATACTGCCAGATCTCTGCACTCCCCAATGCTGCCAGCTCCCTGCTCCCTCCAATACTGACAGCACTCTGCTCCCTCCAATGCTGCCAGATCTCTGTGCTGCCCAATACTGCCAGCTTCCTGCTCCCTCCAATACTGCCAGTTCTCTGCGCTCCCCAATATTGCCAGCACCCTGCTCCCTCCAATACTGCCAGATCTCTGCGCTCTCCATGACTGCCAGCTCCCTGCTCCCTCCAATATTGCCAGATCTCTGTAGTCCACAATACTGCCAGCTCCCTGCTCTCTCCAATACTGTCAGATCTCTGCGCTCCCCAACACTGCCAGCTCCCTGCTCCCTCCAATACTGCCAGATCTCTGTACTCCCCAATACTGCCGATCCCTGCTCCCTCCAATACTGCCAGATCTCTGCGCTCCCCAATACTGCCAGCTCCCTGCTCCCTCCAATACTGACAGCACCCTGCTCCCTCGAATACTGCCAGATCTCTGTGCTCCGCAATACTGCCAGCTCCCTGCTCTCTCCAATACTGCCAGATCTCTGCGCTCCCCAATACTGCCGACTCCCTGCTACCTCCAATACTGCCAGATCTCTGCGCTCCCTCCAATACTGCCGACTCCCTGCTCCCTCCAATACTGACAGCACCCTGCTCCCTCGAATACAGCCAGATCTCTGTGCTCCGCAATACTGCCAGCTCCCTGCTCCCTCCAATATTGCCAGATCTCACTACTCCCCAATAATGCCAGTTCCCTGCTCCCTCAAATACGACCAGATCTCTGAACTCCCCAATGCTGCCAGCTTCCTGCTCCCTCCAATACTGCCAGATCTCTGTACTCCCAAATACTCCCAGCTCCCTGCTCCCCCCAATACTGCCAGATCTCTGCACTCCCCAATACTGCCAGCTCCCTGCTCCCTCCAATACTGCCAGATCTCTGTCCACCCCAATAATGCCAGACCCCTGCTCCCTCTAGTACTGCCAAATCTCTGTACTCAAAACTGCCAGCTCCCTGCCCCCTCCAATGCTGCCAGCTCCCTGCACCCTCCAATGTCGTCAGCTCCCTGCTCCCTCCAATGCTGCCAGATCTCTGTGCTGCCCAATTCTGCCAGCTCCCTGCTCCATCCAAAACTGCCAGATCTCTATGCTCCCCAATACTGCCAGCTCCCTGCTCCCTCCAATACAGCCAGATCTCTGTACTCCTCAATAATGCCAGCTCCCTGCTCCATCCAAAACTGCCAGATCTCTGTACTCCCCAATACTCCCAGCTCCCTGCTCCCTCCAATACTGCCAGATCTCTGTGCTGCCCAATTCTGCCAGCTCCCTGCTCCATCCAAAACTGCCAGATCTCTATGCTCCCCAATACTGCCAGCTCCCTGCTCCCTCCAATACAGCCAGATCACTGTACTCCTCAATAATGCCAGCTCCCTGCTCCATCCAAAACTGCCAGATCTCTGTACTCCCCAATACTCCCAGCTCCCTGCTCCCTCCAATACTGCCAGATCTCTGCGCTCCCCAATACTGCCAACTCCCTGCTCCCTCCAATACAGCCAGATCTCTGTACTCCTCAATAATGCCAGCTCCCTGCTCCATCCAAAACTGCCAGATCTCTGTACTCCCCAATACTCCCAGCTCCCTGCTCCCTCCAATACTGCCAGATCTCTGTGCTCCCCAATACTGCCAGCTCCCTGCTCCCACCAATACTGCCTGATCTCTGCGCTCCCCAATACTGCCAGCTCCCTGCTCCCTCCAATATTGCCAGATCTCTGCGCTCCCTAATACTGCCAGCTCCCTGCTCCCTCCAATACTGCCAGATCTCTGCGCTCCCCAATACTGCCAGCACCCTGCTCCCTCCAATACTGCGTGATCTCTGCGCTCCCCAATACTGCCAGCTCCCTGCTCCCTCCAATACTGCCAGATCTCTGCGCTCCCCAAGACTGCCAGCGCCCTGCTCCCTCCAATACTGCCAGATCTCTGTGCTCCCCAATACTGCCAGCTCCCTGCTCCCACCAATACTGCCTGATCTCTGCGCTCCACAATACTGCCAGCTCCCTGCTCCCTCCAATATTGCCAGATCTCTGCGCTCCCTAATACTGCCAGCTCCCTGCTCCCTCCAATACTGCCAGATCTCTGCGCTCCCCAATACTGCCAGCGCCCTGCTCCCTCCAATACTGCGTGATCTCTGCGCTCCCCAATACTGCGAGCTCCTTGCTCCCTCTAATACTGCCAGATCTCTGTAATCCAAGATACTGCCAGCTCCCTGCTCCCTCCAATATTGCCAGATCACTGTAGTCCCCAATACTGCCAGCTCCCTGCTCCCTCCAATACTGCCAGATCTCTGTACTCCCCAATACTGCCAGGTTTCTGCTCCCTCCAATACTGCCAGATCTCTGTAATCCAAGATACTGCCAGCTCCCTGCTCCCTCCAATATTGCCAGATCTCTGTAGTCCCCAATACTGCCAGCTCCCTGCTCCCTCCAATACTGCCAGATCTCTGTACTCCCCAATACTGCCAGGTCTCTGCTGCCTCCAATACTGCCAGATCTCTGTACTCCCCAATACTGCCAGGTCTCTGCTCCCTCCAATACTGCCAGATCTCTGTACTCCCCACACTGTCAGCTCTATGCTCCCTCCAATACTGCCAGATCACTGTACTCCCTAATACTGCCAGGTCTCTGCTCCCTCCAATACTGCCAGATCTCTATACTCCCCAAAACTGCCAGCACACTGCTCCCCCCAATACTGCCAGCTCCCTGCTCCCTCCAATACTGCCAGATCTCTTTACTCCCCAATAATGCCAGCTCCCTGCTCACTCCAATACTGCCAGATCTCTTTACTCCCCAATAATGCCAGCTCGCTGCTCCCTACAATACTGCCAGATCTCTTTACTCCCCAATAATGCCAGCTCGCTGCTCCCTACAATACTGCCAGATCTCTTTACTCCCAATACTGCCAGCTCCCTGCTCACTCCAATACTGACAGATCTCTGTACTCCCCAAAACTGCCAGCACCCTGCTCCCCCCAATACTGCCAGCTCCCTGCTCCCTCCAATACTGCCAGATCTCTGTACTGCCCAATACTGCCAGCTGCCTGCTCCCTCCAATACTGCCAACTGCCTGCTCCCTCCAATACTGCCAGCTCCCTGCTCCCTCCAATACTGCCAGATCTCTGTACTCCCCAATACTGCCAGCTCCCTGCTCCCTCCAATACTGCCAGATCTCTGTACTCCTCAATGCTGCCAGCTCCCTGCTCCCTCCAATGCTGCCAGATATCTGTACTCCCCAATACTGCCAACTCCCAGCTCCCTCCAAAACTGCCAGATCTCTGTACTCCCGAATGCTGCCAGCTCTCTGCTCCCTCCAATACTGCCAGATCACTGCACTCCCAAATACTCCCAGCTCCCTGCTCCCCACAATACTGCCAGATATCTGTACTCCCAAATACTCCCAGCTCCCTGCTCCCCACAATACTGCCACATCTGTGTACTCCCAAATACTCCCAGCTCCCTGCTCCCCACAATACTGCCAGATCTCTGTACTCCCAAATACTCCCAGCTCCCTGCTCCCCACAATACTGCCACATCTGTGTACTCCCAAATACTCCCAGCTCCCTGCTCCCCACAATACTGCCACATCTCTGTACTCCCAAATACTCCCAGCTCCCTGCTCCCCACAATACTGCCAGATCTCTGTACTCCCAAATACTCCCAGCTCCCTGCTCCCCACAATACTGCCAGATCTCTGTACTCCCCAATACTGCCAGATTTCTGTACTCCCCAAAACTGCCAGCTCCCTGCTCCCTCCAATACGGCCAGGTCCCTGCTCCCTCCAATACTGCCTGATCTCTGCGCTCCCCAATACTGCCAGCTCCTTGCTCCCTCTAATACTGCCAGATCTCTGTAATCCAAGATACTGCCAGCTCCCTGCTCCCTCCAATACAGCCAGATCTCTGTACTCCCCAATAATGCCAGCTCACTGCTCCATCCAAAACTGCCAGATCTCTGCACTCCCCAAAACTGCCAGCTCCCTGCTCCCTCCAATACCGCCAGATCTCTGTACTCCCCAATAATGCCAGCTCACTGCTCCATCCAAAACTGCCAGATCTCTGTACTCCCCAAAACTGCCAGCTCCTTGCTCCCTCCAATACTGCCAGATCTCTGTACTCCCCAAAACTGCCAGCTCCCTGCTCCCTCCAGTACTGCCAGATCTCTGTACTCCCCAAAACTGCCAGATCCCTGCTCCCTCCAATACTGCCAGATCTCTGTACTCCCCAATAATGCCAGATCCCTGCTCCCTCTAGTACTGCCAGAGCTCTGCGCTCCCCAATACTGCCAGCTCCTTGCTCCCTCTAATACTGCCAGATCTCTGTAATCCAAGATACTGCCAGCTCCCTGATCCCTCCAGTATTGCCAGATCTCTGCGCTCCCCAATAATGCCCGGTTCCTGCTCCCTCCAATAAAGCCAGTTCTCTGTACTACCCAAAACTGCCAGCTGCCTGCTCCCTCCAATACTGCCAGCTCGCTGCTCCCGCCAATACGGCCTGATCTCTGCGCTCCCCAATACTGCCAGCTCCCTGCTCCCTCCAATACTGCCAGTTCTCTGCGCTCCCCAATATTGCCAGCTGCCTGCTCCCTCCAATACTGCCAGATCTCTGTCCTGCCCAATACTGCCAGCTCCCAGCTCCCTCCAATACTGCCAGATCTCTGTACTCCCCAATACTGCCAGCTCCTCCCTCCAATACTGCCAGCTCCCTGCTCCCTCCAATACTGCCAGCTCCCTGCTCCCTCCAATACTGCCAGATCTCTGCGCTCCCCAATACTGCCAGCTCCCTGCTCCCTCCAATACTGCCAGATCTCTGTACTCCCCAATACTGACAGCTCCTCCCTCCAATACTGCCAGCTCCCTGCTCCCTCCAATACTGCCAGATCTCTGCGCTCCCCAATACTGCCAGCTCCCTGCTCCCTCCACTATTGCCAGATCTCTGTACTCCCCAATACTGCCAGCTCCCTGCTCCCTCCAATATTGCCAGATCTCTGTACTCCCCAATACTGCCAGCTCCTCCCTCCAATACTGCCAGCTCCCTGCTCCCTCCAATACTGCCAGATCTCTGCGCTCCCCAATGCTGCCAGCTCCCTGCTCCCTCCAATACTGCCAGATCTCTGTGCTGCCCAATACTGCGAGCTCCCTGCTTCCTCCAATACTGCCAGATCTCTATCCTCCCAAATACTGCCAGCTCCCTGCTCCCTCCAATACTGCCAGATCTCTGTGCTGCCCAATTCTGCCAGTTCCCTGCTCCCTCCAATACTGCCAGCACCCTGCACCCCCCAATACTGCCAGATCTCTGTGCTGCCCAATTCTGCCAGCTCCCTGCACCTCCAAAACTACCAGCTCACTGCTCCCTCCAATACTGCCAGCTCCCTGCTCCCTCCAATACTGCCAGCTCCCTGCTCCCTCCAATACTGCCAGATCTCTGTACTCCCCAATACTGCCAGCTCCCTGCTCCCTCCAATACTGCCAGCTCCCTGCTCCCTCCAATACTGCCAGATCTCTGTACTCCCCAGTACTGCCAGCTCCTCCCTCCAATACTGCCAGCTCCCTGCTCCCTCCAATACTGCCAGATCTCTGTGCTCCCCAATACTGCCATCTCCCTGCTGCCTCCAATACTGCCAGTACTCTGTCCTCACCAATATTGCTAGCTCACAGCTCCCTGCTCCCTCCAATACTGCCAGATCTCTGTCCTCCCCAATATTGCTGGCTCACAGCTCCCTGCTCCCTCCAATACTGCCAGATCTCTGTGCTCCCCAATACTGCCATCTCCCTGCTCCCTCCAATACTGCCATATCTCTGTGCTCCCCAATACTGACAGCTCCCTGCTCCCTCCAATATTGCCAGATCTCTGTAGTCCCCAATACTGCCAGCTCCCTGCTCCCTCCAAGACTGCCAGATCTCTGTGCTGCACAACACTGCCGACTCCCTGCTCGCCCCAATACAGCCTGATCTCTGCGCTCCCGAATAATGCCAGCTCCCTGCTCCCTCCAATACTATCAGATCTTTGTACTCCCAAATACTGCCAGCTCCCAGCTCCCCCCAATACTGCCAGATCTCTGCGCTCCCGAATACTGCCAGCTCCCTGCTCCCTCCAATATTGCCAGATCTCTGTAGTCCCCAATACTGCCAGCTCCCTGCTCCCTCCAAGACTGCCAGATCTCTGTGCTGCACAACACTGCCGACTCCCTGCTCGCCCCAATACAGCCAGATCTCTGCGCTCCCGAATACTGCCAGCTCCCTGCTCCCTCCAATACTACCAGATCTCTGTACTGCCAAATAATGCCAGCTCCCTGCTCCCTCCAAGAATGCCAGATCTCTGCACTCCCCAATACTGCCAGCTCCTTGCTCCCTCCAATACGACCAGATCACTGTACTCCCCAATACTGCCAGGTCCCTGCTCCCTCCAATACTGCCAGATCTCAGTGCTGCCCAATTCTGCCAGCTCCCTGCACCCTCCAACACTGCCAGTTCTCTGCGCTACCCAATATTGCCAGCTCCCTGCTCCCTCCAATACTGCCAGATCTCTGTGCTGCCCAATTCTGCCAGCTCCCTGCTCCCTCCAATACTGCCAGCACCCTGCACCCTCCAATTCTGCCAGATCTCTGTGCTGCGCAATTCTGCCAGCTCCCTGCTCCCTCCAATACTGCCAGCACCCTGCACCCTCCAATACTGCCAGATCTCTGTGCTGCCCAATTCTGCCAGCTCCCTGCTCTCTCCAATACTGCCAGATCTCTGTACTCCCCAATTCTGCCAGCTCCCTGCTCCCTCCAATACGGCCATGTCCCAGCTCCCTCCAATACTGCCTGATCTCCGCACTTCCAATACTGCCAGCTCCCTGCTCCCTCCAATACTGCCAGATCTCTGTGCTCCCCAATACTGCCATCTCCCTGCTCCCTCCAATACTGCCAGATCTCTGTCCTCCCCAATATTGCTAGCTCACAGCTCCCTGCTCCCTCCAATATTGCCAGATCTCTGTACTCCCCAAAACTCCCAGCTCGCTGCTCCCTCCAATACTGCAAGATCTCTGTGCTGCCCAATACTGCGAGCTCCCTTCTCCCTCCAATACTGCCAGAACTCTGTGCTCCCCAATACTGCCATCTCCCTGCTCCCTCCAATACTGCCAGATCTCTGTCCTCCCCAATATTGCTAGCTCACAGCTCCCTGCTCCCTCCAATATTGCCAGCTCTCTGCCCTGCCCAATACTGCCAGCTCCCTGCCCCCTCCAATACTGCCAGATCTCTGCGCTGCCCAAAACTGCCAGCTCCCTTCTCCCTCCAATATTGCCAGATCTCTGCGCTGCCCAATACTGCCAGCTCCCTGCTCCCTCCAATATTGCCAGATCTCTGCGCTGCCCAATACTGCCAGCTCCCTGCTCCCTCCAATATTGCCACATCTCTGTAGTCCCCAATATTGCCAGCTCCCTGCTCCCTCCAATATTGCCACATCTCTGTAGTCCCCAATACTGCCAGATCCCTGCTCCCTCCAATATTGCCAGATCTCTGCGCTCCCCAATACTGCCAGCTCCCTGCTGCCTCCAATATTGCCAGATCTCTGCGCTGCCCAATACTGCCAGCTCCCTGCTCCCTCCAATATTGCCACATCTCTGTAGTCCCCAATACTGCCAGCTCCCTGCTCCCTCCAATATTGCCAGATCTCTGTGCTGCCCAATACTGCCAGCTCCCTGCTCCCTCCAATACTGCCAGCACCCTGCTCCCTCCAATACTGCCAGATCTCTGTACTCCCCAATATTGCCAGCTCCCTGCTCCCTCCAATACTGCCAGCACCCTTCTCCCTCCAATACTGCCAGATATCTGTACTCCCCAATATTGCCAGCTCCCTGCTCCCTCCAATACTGCCAGCTCCCTGCGCCCTCCAAAACTGCCAGATCTCTGCGCTCACCAATACTGCCAGCTCCCTGCGCCCTCCAATACTGCCAGATCTCTGTACTCCCCAATATTGCCAGCTCCCTGCTCCCTCCAATACTGCCAGCTCCCTGCGCCCTCCAAAACTGCCAGAACTCTGCGCTCACCAATACTGCCAGCTTCCTGCTCCCTCCAATATTGCCAGCTCCCTGCTCCCTCCAATACTGCCAGCACCCTGCTCCCTCCAATACTGCCAGATCTCTGTGCACCCCAATACTGCCAGCTCACTGCTCCCTCCAATACGGCCAGGTCCCTACTCCCACCAATACTGCCTGATCTCTGCACTTCCAATACTGCCCGCTCCCTGCACCCTCTAATACTGACAGATCTCTGTCCTCCCCAATATTGCTAGCTCACAGCTCCCTGCTCCCTCCAATACTGCCATATCTCTGTGCTGCCCAATACTGTCAGCTCCCTGCTCCCTCCAATACTGCCAGATTTCTGTCCTCTCCAATATTGCTGGCTCACAGCTCCCTGCTCCCTCCAATACTGCCAGATCTCTGTGCTCCCCAATACTGCCAGCTCCCTGCTCCCTCCAATATTGCCAGCTCTCTGCGCTGCCCAATACTGCCAGCTCCCTGCCCCCTCCAATACTGCCAGATCTCTGCGCAGCCCAAAACTGCCAGCTCCCTTCTCCCTCCAATATTGCCAGATCTCTGAGCTGCCCAATACTGCCAGCTCCCTGCTCCCTCCAATATTGCCACATCTCTGTAGTCCCCAATATTGCCAGCTCCCTGCTCCCTCCAATATTGCCACATCTCTGTAGTCCCCAATACTGCCAGATCCCTGCTCCCTCCAATATTGCCAGATCTCTGCGCTCCCCAATACTGCCAGCTCCCTGCTCCCTCCAATATTGCCAGATCTCTGCGCTGCCCAATACTGCCAGCTCCCTGCTCCCTCCAATATTGCCACATCTCTGTAGTCCCCAATATTGCCATCTCCCTGCTCCCTCCAATATTGCCAGATCTCTGTGCTGCCCAATACTGCCAGCTCCCTGCTCCCTCCAATACTGCCAGCACCCTGCTCCCTCCAATACTGCCAGATCTCTGTACTCCCCAATATTGCCAGCTCCCTGCTCCCTCCAATGCTGCCAGCACCCTGCTCCCTCCAATACTGCCAGATCTCTGTACTCCCCAATATTGCCAGCTCCCTGCTCCCTCCAATACTGCCAGCTCCCTGCGCCCTCCAAAACTGCCAGAACTCTGCGCTCACCAATACTGCCAGCTCCCTGCTCCCTCCAATACTGCCAGCGCCCTGCGCCCTCCAAAATTGCCAGATCTCTGCGCTGATCAATACTGCCAGCTTCCTGCTCCCTCCAATATTGCCAGCTCCCTGCTCCCTCCAATACTGCCAGCTCCCTGCTCCCTCCAATATTGCCAGATCTCTGCGCTGCCCAATACTGCCAGCTCCCTGCTCCCTCCAATATTGCCACATCTCTGTAGTCCCCAATATTGCCAGCTCCCTGCTCCCTCCAATATTGCCAGATCTCTGTGCTGCCCAATACTGCCAGCTCCCTGCTCCCTCCAATACTGCCAGCAGCCTGCTCCCTCCAATACTGCCAGATCTCTGTACTCCCCAATATTGCCAGCTCCCTGCTCCCTCCAATACTGCCAGCACCCTGCTCCCTCCAATACTGCCAGATCTCTGTACTCCCCAATATTGCCAGCTCCCTGCTCCCTCCAATACTGCCAGCTCCCTGCGCCCTCCAAAACTGCCAGAACTCTGCGCTCACCAATACTGCCAGCTCCCTGCTCCCTCCAATACTGCCAGCGCCCTGCGCCCTCCAAAATTGCCAGATCTCTGCGCTCATCAATACTGCCAGCTTCCTGCTCCCTCCAATATTGCCAGCTCCCTGCTCCCTCCAATACTGCCAGCACCCTGCTAACCTCCAATACTGCCAGATCTCTGTGCACCCCAATTCTGCCAGCTCACTGCTCCCTCCAATACGGCCAGGTCCCTACTCCCACCAATACAGCCTGATCTCTGCACTTCCAATACTGCCCGCTCCCTGCACCCTCTAATACTGACAGATCTCTGTCCTCCCCAATATTGCTAGCTCACAGCTCCCTGCTCCCTCCAATACTGCCATATCTCTGTGCTGCCCAATACTGTCAGCTCCCTGCTCCCTCCAATACTGCCAGATTTCTGTCCTCTCCAATATTGCTGGCTCACAGCTCCCTGCTCCCTCCAATACTGCCAGATCTCTGTGCTCCCCAATACTGCCAGCTCCCTGCTCCCTCCAATACTGCCGGATCTCTGTCCTCCCCAATATTGCTCGCTCACAGCTCCCTGCTCCCTCTAATATTGCCAGATCTCTGTACTCCCCAATACTGCCAGCTCACAGCTCCCTGATCCCTCCAATATTGCCAGATCTCTGCGCTCCCCAATACTGCCAGCCCCCTGCTCCCTCCAATACAGCCAGATCTCTGTGCTGCCCAATACTGCCAGCTCCCTGCTCCCTCCAATACTGCCAGATCTCTGTTCTGCCCAATACTGCCAGCTCCCTGCTCCTTCCACTCCTGCCAGCTCCCTGCTCCCTCCAATACTGCCAGATCTCTGTGCTCCGCAATATTGCCGACTCCCTGCTCCCTCCAATACTGCCAGATCTCTGTACTCCCCAAAACTGCCAGCTCCCTGCACCCTCCAATATCGTCAACTCCCTGCTCCCTCCAAAACTGCCAGATCTCTGTACACCCCAATGCTGCCAGCTCCCTGCTCCCTCCAATACTGCAGATCTCTGCACTCGCCAATAATGCCAACTCCCTTCTCCCTCCAATACTGCAGATCTCTGCACTCGCCAATAATGCCAACTCCCTGCTCCCTCCAATAATGCAAGATCTCTATACTCCCCAATACTGCCAGCTCCCTGCTCCCTCCAATACTGCCAGATCTCTGTACTCCCCAATAATGCCAGGTCCCTTCTCCCTCAAATACGACCAGATCACTGTACTCCCCAATACTGCCAGCTCCCTGCACCCTCCAATATCGTCAACTCCCTGCTCCCTCCAAAACTGCCAGATCTCTGTACACCCCAATACTGCCAGCTCCCTGCTCCCTCCAATACTGCAGATCTCTGTACTCCCCAATGCTTCCAGCTCCCTGCTACCCGCAATCCTGCCAGATCTCTATGCTCCCCAAAACTGCCAGCTCCCTGCTCCCTCAAATACTGCCAGATCTCTGTACTCCCCAGTACTGCCAGCTCCCTGCTCCCGTCAAAACTGCCAGATCTCTGTACTCCCCACACTGCCAGCTCTATGCTCCCTCAAATACTGCCAGATCTCTGTACTCCCCAGTACTGCCAGCTCCCTGCTCCCTCCAATACTGCCAGATCTCTGTCCTCCCCAATTCTGCCAGCTCCCTGCTCCATCCAAAACTGCCAGATCTCTGTCCTCCCCAATTCTGCCAGCTCCCTGCTCCCTCCAATACTGCCAGATCTCTGTGCTCCCCAATAATGCCAGGTTCCTGCTCCCTCCAATACAGCCAGATCTCTATGCGACCCAAAACTGCCAGATCCCTGCTCACTCCAATACGGCCAGGTCCCAGCTCCCTCCAATACTGCCTGAACTCTGCACTTCCAATACTGCCATCTCCCTGCATCCTGCAATACTGTCTGATCTCTGCGCTCCCCAATACTGACAGCTCCCTGCTCCCTCCAATATTGCCAGATCTCTGCGCTCCCCAATACTGCCAGCTGCCTGCTCCTTCCACTACTGCCAGCTCGCTGCACCCTCCAATACTGCGAGATCTCTGTGCTCCGCAATACTGCCAGCTCCCTGCTCCCTCCAATACTGCCAGATCTCTGTACTCCCCAATAATGCCAGCTCGCTGCTCCCTCCAATACTGCCAGATCTCTGTAGTCCCCAAGACCGCCAGCTCCCTGCTCCCTCCAATACTGCCAGATCTCTGTAGTCCCCAATACTGCCAGCTCCCTGCTCCCTCCAATATTGCCAGATCTCAGAACTCCCCAATATTGCCAGCTCCCTGCTCCCTCCAAAACTGCCAGATCTCTGTCCTCCCCAATACTGCCAGCTCCCTGTTCCTTCCAATACTGCCAGCCCACTGCTCCATCCAATGCTGCCAGATCTCTGCACTCCCCAATGCTGTCAGCTCGCTGCTCCCTCCAATACTGCCAGATCTCTATACTCCCAAATACTGCCAGCTCCCTGCTCCCTCCAAGACTGCCAGATCTCTGTACTCCCAAGTACTGCCAGCTCCCTGCTCCCTCCAATACTGCCAGATCTCAGAACTCCCCAATGCTGCCAGCGCCCTGCTCCCGCCAAGACTGCCAGATCTCTGTACTTCCAAATACTGCCAGCTCCCTGCTCCCTCCAATACTGCCAGATCTCAGAACTGCCCAATGCTGCCAGCTCCCTGCTCCCTCCAAGACTGCCAGATCTCTGTACTCCCAAATACACCCAGCTCCCTGCTCCCCACAATACTGCCAGATCTCTGTACTCCCCAGACTGCCAGCTCCATGCTCCCTCCAATATTGCCAGATCTCTGTAGTCCCCAATACTGCCAGCTCCCTGCTCCCTCCAATACTGCCAGATCTCTGTGCTGCACAAGACTGCCGACTCCCTGCTCCCTCCAATACTGCCAGATCTCTGTACTCCCCAATACTGCCAGATCTCTGTGCTGCCCAATACTGCCAGCTCCCTGCTCCCTCCAATGCTGCCAGAGCTCTGTCCTGCCCAATATTGCTAGCTCACAGCTCCCTGCTCCCTGCAATACTGCCAGATCTCTGTGCTGCCCAATACTGCCAGCTCCCTGCTCCCTCCAATACTGCCTGATCTCTGCGCCCCCCAATATTGAAAGCTCCCTGCTCCCTCCAATACTGCCAGATCTCTGTGCTGCCCAATACTGCGAGGTCCCTGCTCCCTCCAATACTGCCAGATCTCTGTGCTGCCCAATACTGCCAGCTCCCTGCCCCCTCGAATACTGCCAGATCTCTGTGATCCCCAATAATGCCAGCTCCCTGCTCCATCCAAAACTGCCATTTCTCTGTCCTCCCCAATACTGCCAGCTCCCTGCTCCCTCCAATACTGCCAGCTCTCTGCTCCCTCTAGTACTGCCAGATCTCTGTACTCCCCAAAACTGCCAGCTCCCTGCTCCCTCCAATACGGCCAGGTCCCTGCTCCCTCCAATACTGCCTGATCACTGCACTTCCAGTACTGCCAGCTCCCTGCTCCCTCCAATACTGTCGGATCTCTGCACTCTATATGCCGCCAGCTCCCTGATCCCTCCAATACTGCCAGATCTCTGTGCTGCCCAATTCTGCCAGCTCCCTGCTCCATCCAAAACTGCCAGATCTCTATGCTCCCCAAGACTGCCAGCTCCCTGCTCCCTCCAATACTGCCAGCTCTCTATGCTCCCCAATACTGCCAGCTCCCTGCTCCCTCCAGTACTGCCAGATCTCTGTACTCCCCAATAATGCCAGGTTCCTGCTCCCTCCAATACAGCCAGATCTCTGTACTCCCCAATTCTGCCAGCTCCCTGCTCCATCCAAAACTGCCAGATCTCTATGCTCCCCAAGACTGCCAGCTCCCTGCTCCCTCCAATACTGCCAGCTCTCTATGCTCCCCAATACTGCCAGCTCCCTGCTCCCTCCAATACAGCCAGATCTCTGTGCGACCCAAAACTGCCAGCTCCCTGCTCCCTCCAATACTGCCAGATCTCAGAACTCCCCACTGCTGCCAGCCCACTGCTCCCTCAAATACTGCCAGATCTCTGTACTCCCCAGTACTGCCAGCTCCCTGCTCCCTCCAATACAGCCAGATCTCTGTACTCCCCAATACTGCCAGCTCCCTGCTCCATCCAAAACTGCCAGATCTCTGTACTCCCCAATACTGCCAGCTACCTGCTCCCTCCAATACAGCCAGATCTCTGTGCGACCCAAAACTGCCAGCTCCCTGCTCCCTCCAATACTGCCAGATCTCTGCGCTCCCCAATACTGCCAGCTGCCTGCTCCCTCCAATACAGTCAGCTCCCTGCTCCCTCCCATACAGCCAGATCTCTGTGCGACCCAAAACTGCCAGCTCCCTGCTCCCTCCAATACGACCAGGTCCCTGCTCCCTCCAATACTGCCAGATCTCTGCACTTCCAATACTGCCAGCTCCCTGCACCCTCCAATACAGTCAGCTCCCTGCTCCCTCCAATACTGCCTGATCTCTGTGCGACCCAAAACTGCCAGCTTCCTGCTCCCTCCAATACGGCCAGGTCCCTGGTCCCTCCAATACTGCCAGATCTCTGCACTCCCCAATACTGCCAGCTGCCTGCTCCCTCCAATATTGCCAGATCTCTGCACTTCCAATACTGCCAGCTCCCTGCACCCTCCAATACAGTCAGATCTCTGTGCGACCCAAAACTGCCAGCTCCCTGCTCCCTCCAATACTGCCAGATCTCAGAACTCCCCACTGCTGCCAGCCCACTGCTCCATCCAATGCTGCCAGATCTCTGCACTCCCAATTCTGCCAGCTCCCTGCTCCCTCCAATACAGCCAGATCTCTGTACTCCCCAATACTGCCAGCTCCCTGCTCCATCCAAAACTGCCAGATCTCTGTACTCCCCAATACTGCCAGCTACCTGCTCCCTCCAATACAGCCAGATCTCTGTGCGACCCAAAACTGCCAGCTCCCTGCTCCCTCCAATACTGCCAGATCTCTGCGCTCCCCAATACTGCCAGCTGCCTGCTCCCTCCAATACAGTCAGCTCCCTGCTCCCTCCCATACAGCCAGATCTCTGTGCGACCCAAAACTGCCAGCTCCCTGCTCCCTCCAATACGACCAGGTCCCTGCTCCCTCCAATACTGCCAGATCTCTGCACTTCCAATACTGCCAGCTCCCTGCACCCTCCAATACAGTCAGCTCCCTGCTCCCTCCAATACTGCCTGATCTCTGTGCGACCCAAAACTGCCAGCTTCCTGCTCCCTCCAATACGGCCAGGTCCCTGGTCCCTCCAATACTGCCAGATCTCTGCACTCCCCAATACTGCCAGCTGCCTGCTCCCTCCAATATTGCCAGATCTCTGCACTTCCAATACTGCCAGCTCCCTGCACCCTCCAATACAGTCAGCTCCCTGCTCCCTCCAATACTGCCTGATCTCTGTGCGACCCAAAACTGCCAGCTTCCTGCTCCCTCCAATACGGCCAGGTCCCTGCTCCCTCCAATACTGCCAGATCTCTGTCCTCTCCAATACTGCCAGCTCCCTGTTCCTTCCAATACAGCCAGATCTCTGTCCTCCCCAATGCTGCCAGCACCCTGCTCCCTCCAATACTGCCAGATCTCTGAAGTCCCCAATACTGCCAGCTCCCTGCTCCCTCCAATGCTGCCAGATCTCTGTCCTGCCCAATATTGCTAGCTCACAGCTCCCTGCTCCCTCCAATACTGCCTGATCTCTGCGCTCCCCAATATTGAAAGCTCCCTGCTCCCTCCAATACTGCCAGATCTCTGCGCTCCCCAATACTGCCAGCTGCCTGCTCCCTCCAATACTGCCTGATCTCTGCACTTCCAGTACTGCCAGCTCCCTGCACCCTCCAATATCGTCAGCTCCCTGCTCCCTCCAATACTGTCGGATCTCTGCACTCTATATGCCGCCAGCTCCCTGATCCCTCCAATACTGCCAGATCTCTGTGCTGCCCAATTCTGCCAGCTCCCTGCTCCATCCAAAACTGCCAGATCTCTATGCTCCCCAACACTGCCAGCTCCCTGCTCCCTCCAATACTGCCAGATCTCTATGCTCCCCAACACTGCCAGCTCCCTGCTCCCTCCAATACTGCCAGATCTCTATGCTCCCCAATACTGCCAGCTACCTGCTCCCTCCAATATTGCCAGATCTCTGCCCTCCCCAATAATGCCAGCTCCCTGCTCCCTTCAATACTGCCAGATCTCTATGCTCCCCAATACTGCCAGCACCCTGCTCCCTCCAATACTGCCAGTCCTCTATGCTCCCCAATAGTGCCAGCTACCTGCTCCCTCCAATACTGCCAGATCTCTGTGCGACCCAAAACTGCCAGCTCCCTGCTCCCTCCAATACGGCCAGGTCCCAGCTCCCTCCAATACTGCCTGATCTCTGCACTTCCAATACTGTCAGCTCCCTGCTCCCTCCAATACTGCCTGATCTCTGCAGTCCCCAATACTGCCAGCTCCCTGCTCCCTCCAATACTGCCAGGTCTCTGAAGTCCCCAATACTGCCAGCTCCCTGCTCCCTCCAATACTGCTAGATCTCTGTAGTCCCCAATACTGCCAGCTCCCTGCTCCCTCCAATACTGCCTGATCTCTGTACTCCCCAATACTGCCAGCACATTGCTCCCTCCACTACTGCCAGCTCGCTGTACCCTCCAATACGGCCAGATCTCTGTACTCCCCAATACTGCCAGCTCCCTGCTCCCTCCAATACTGCCTGATCTCTGCGCTCCCCAATACTGCCAGCTCCCTGCTCCCTCCAATACTGGCAGATCTCTGTACTCCCCAATACTGCCAGCTCCCTGCTCCCTCCAATACTGCCAGATCTCTGTGCTGCCCAATACTGCGAGGTCCCTGCTCCCTCCAATACTGCCAGATCTCTGTCCTCCCCAATATTGCTAGCTCACAGCTCCCTGCTCCCTGCAATACTGCCAGATCTCTGTGCTGCCCAATACTGCCAGCTCCCTGCTCCCTCCAATACTGCCTGATCTCTGCGCTCCCCAATATTGAAAGCTCCCTGCTCCCTCCAATATTGCCAGATCTCTGCGCTCCCCAATACTGCCAGCTGCCTGCTCCCTCCAATACTGCCAGATCTCTGTGCTGCCCAATACTGCGAGGTCCCTGCTCCCTCCAATACTGCCAGATCTCTGTGCTGCCCAATACTGCCAGCTCCCTGCCCCCTCGAATACTTCCAGATCTCTGTGATCCCCAATAATGCCAGCTCCCTGCTCCATCCAAAACTGCCAGATCTCTGTCCTCCCCAATACTGCCAGCTCCCTGCTCCCTCCAATACTGCCAGCTCCCTGCTCCCTCTAGTACTGCCAGATCTCTGTACTCCCCAAAACTGCCAGCTCCCTGCTCCCTCCAATACGGCCAGGTCCCTGCTCCCTCCAATACTGCCTGATCACTGCACTTCCAGTACTGCCAGCTCCCTGCACCCTCCAATATCGTCAGCTCCCTGCTCCCTCCAATACTGTCGGATCTCTGCACTCTATATGCCACCAGCTCCCTGATCCCTCCAATACTGCCAGATCTCTCTGCTGCACAATTCTGCCAGCTCCCTGCTCCATCCAAAACTGCCAGATCTCTATGCTCCCCAAGACTGCCAGCTCCCTGCTCCCTCCAATACTGCCAGCTCTCTATGCTCCCCAATACTGCCAGCTCCCTGCTCCCTCCAGTACTGCCAGATCTCTGTACTCCCCAAGACTGCCAGCTCCCTGCTCCCTCCAATACTGCCAGCTCTCTATGCTCCCCAATACTGCCAGCTCCCTGCTCCCTCCAATACAGCCAGATCTCTGCACTCCCAATTCTGCCAGCTCCCTGCTCCCTCCAATACTGCCAGATCTCTGCGCTCCCCAATACTGCCAGCTCACTGCTCCCTCCAATACAGCCAGATCTCTGTGCGACCCAAAACTGCCAGCTCCCTGCTCCCTCCAATACGGCCAGGTCCCTGCTCCCTCCAATACTGCCAGATCTCTGCGCTCCCCAATACTGCCAGCTCCCTGCTCCCTCCAATACTGCCTGATCTCTGCGCTCCCCAATATTGAAAGCTCCCTGCTCCCTCCAATACTGCCAGATCTCTGTGCTGCCCAATACTGCGAGGTCCCTGCTCCCTCCAATACTGCCAGATCTCTGTGCTGCCCAATACTGCCAGCTCCCTGCCCCCTCGAATACTGCCAGATCTCTGTGATCCCCAATAATGCCAGCTCCCTGCTCCATCCAAAACTGCCATTTCTCTGTCCTCCCCAATACTGCCAGCTCCCTGCTCCCTCCAATACTGCCAGCTCCCTGCTCCCTCTAGTACTGCCAGATCTCTGTACTCCCCAAAACTGCCAGCTCCCTGCTCCCTCCAATACGGCCAGGTCCCTGCTCCCTCCAATACTGCCTGATCACTGCACTTCCAGTACTGCCAGCACCCTGCACCCTCCAATATCGTCAGCTCCCTGCTCCCTCCAATACTGTCGGATCTCTGCACTCTATATGCCACCAGCTCCCTGATCCCTCCAATACTGCCAGATCTCTCTGCTGCACAATTCTGCCAGCTCCCTGCTCCATCCAAAACTGCCAGATCTCTATGCTCCCCAAGACTGCCAGCTCCCTGCTCCCTCCAATACTGCCAGCTCTCTATGCTCCCCAATACTGCCAGCTCCCTGCTCCCTCCAGTACTGCCAGATCTCTGTACTCCCCAATAATGCCAGGTTCCTGCTCCCTCCAATACAGCCAGATCTCTGTACTCCCCAATTCTGCCAGCTCCCTGCTCCATCCAAAACTGCCAGATCTCTATGCTCCCCAAGACTGCCAGCTCCCTGCTCCCTCCAATACTGCCAGCTCTCTATGCTCCCCAATACTGCCAGCTCCCTGCTCCCTCCAATACAGCCAGATCTCTGCACTCCCAATTCTGCCAGCTCCCTGCTCCCTCCAATAAGGCCAGATCTCTGTACTCCCCAATACTGCCAGCTCCCTGCTCCCTCCAATACTGCCAGATCTCTGCGCTCCCCAATACTGCCAGCTCACTGCTCCCTCCAATACAGCCAGATCTCTGTGCGACCCAAAACTGCCAGCTCCCTGCTCCCTCCAATACGGCCAGGTCCCTGCTCCCTCCAATACTGCCAGATCTCTGCGCTCCCCAATACTGCCAGCTCCCTGCTCCCTCCAATACTGCCTGATCTCTGCGCCCCCCAATATTGAAAGCTCCCTGCTCCCTCCAATACTGCCAGATCTCTGTGCTGCCCAATACTGCGAGGTCCCTGCTCCCTCCAATACTGCCAGATCTCTGTGCTGCCCAATACTGCCAGCTCCCTGCCCCCTCGAATACTGCCAGATCTCTGTGATCCCCAATAATGCCAGCTCCCTGCTCCATCCAAAACTGCCATTTCTCTGTCCTCCCCAATACTGCCAGCTCCCTGCTCCCTCCAATACTGCCAGCTCTCTGCTCCCTCTAGTACTGCCAGATCTCTGTACTCCCCAAAACTGCCAGCTCCCTGCTCCCTCCAATACGGCCAGGTCCCTGCTCCCTCCAATACTGCCTGATCACTGCACTTCCAGTACTGCCAGCTCCCTGCTCCCTCCAATACTGTCGGATCTCTGCACTCTATATGCCGCCAGCTCCCTGATCCCTCCAATACTGCCAGATCTCTGTGCTGCCCAATTCTGCCAGCTCCCTGCTCCATCCAAAACTGCCAGATCTCTATGCTCCCCAAGACTGCCAGCTCCCTGCTCCCTCCAATACTGCCAGCTCTCTCTGCTCCCCAATACTGCCAGCTCCCTGCTCCCTCCAGTACTGCCAGATCTCTGTACTCCCCAATAATGCCAGGTTCCTGCTCCCTCCAATACAGCCAGATCTCTGTACTCCCCAATTCTGCCAGCTCCCTGCTCCATCCAAAACTGCCAGATCTCTATGCTCCCCAAGACTGCCAGCTCCCTGCTCCCTCCAATACTGCCAGCTCTCTATGCTCCCCAATACTGCCAGCTCCCTGCTCCCTCCAATACAGCCAGATCTCTGTGCGACCCAAAACTGCCAGCTCCCTGCTCCCTCCAATACTGCCAGATCTCAGAACTCCCCACTGCTGCCAGCTCCCTGCTCCCTCCAATACTGCCAGATCTCAGAACTCCCCACTGCTGCCAGCCCACTGCTCCATCCAATGCTGCCAGATCTCTGTACTCCCCAATACTGCCAGCTCCCTGCTCCATCCAAAACTGCCAGATCTCTGTACTCCCCAATACTGCCATCTACCTGCTCCCTCCAATACAGCCAGATCTCTGTGCGACCCAAAACTGCCAGCTCCCTGCTCCCTCCAATACTGCCAGATCTCTGCGCTCCCCAATACTGCCAGCTGCCTGCTCCCTCCAATACAGTCAGCTCCCTGCTCCCTCCCATACAGCCAGATCTCTGTGCGACCCAAAACTGCCAGCTCCCTGCTCCCTCCAATACGACCAGGTCCCTGCTCCCTCCAATACTTCCAGATCTCTGCACTTCCAATACTGCCAGCTCCCTGCACCCTCCAATACAGTCAGCTCCCTGCTCCCTCCAATACTGCCTGATCTCTGTGCGACCCAAAACTGCCAGCTTCCTGCTCCCTCCAATACGGCCAGGTCCCTGCTCCCTCCAATACTGCCAGATCTCTGTCCTCCCCAATACTGCCAGCTCCCTGCTCCCTCCAATACTGCCAGATCTCTGAAGTCCCCAATACTGCCAGCTCCCTGCTCCCTCCAATGCTGCCAGATCTCTGTCCTGCCCAATATTGCTAGCTCACAGCTCCCTGCTCCCTCCAATACTGCCTGATCTCTGCGCTCCCCAATATTGAAAGCTCCCTGCTCCCTCCAATACTGCCAGATCTCTGCGCTCCCCAATACTGCCAGCTGCCTGCTCCCTCCAATACTGCCTGATCTCTGCACTTCCAGTACTGCCAGCTCCCTGCACCCTCCAATATCGTCAGCTCCCTGCTCCCTCCAATACTGTCGGATCTCTGCACTCTATATGCCGCCAGCTCCCTGATCCCTCCAATACTGCCAGATCTCTGCGCTCCCCAATACTGCCAGCTGCCTGCTCCCTCCAATATTGCCAGATCTCTGCACTTCCAATACTGCCAGCTCCCTGCACCCTCCAATACAGTCAGCTCCCTGCTCCCTCCAATACTGCCTCATCTCTGTGCGACCCAAAACTGCCAGCTTCCTGCTCCCTCCAATACGGCCAGGTCACTGCTCCCTCCAATACTGCCAGATCTCTGTCCTCCCCAATACTGACAGCTCCCTGCTCCCTCCAATACTGCCAGACCTCTGAAGTCCCCAATACTGCCAGCTCCCTGCCCCCTCCAATGCTGCCAGATCTCTGTCCTGCCCAATATTGCTAGCTCACAGCTCCCTGCTCCCTCCAATACTGCCTGATCTCTGCGCTCCCCAATATTGAAAGCTCCCTGCTCCCTCCAATACTGCCAGATCTCTGCGCTCCCCAATACTGCCAGCTGCCTGCTCCCTCCAATACTGCCTGATCTCTGCACTTCCAGTACTGCCAGCTCCCTGCACCCTCCAATATCGTCAGCTCCCTGCTCCCTGCAATACTGTCGGATCTCTGCACTCTGTATGCCGCCAGCTCCCTGATCCCTCCAATACTGCCAGATCTCTGTGCTGCCCAATTCTGCCAGCTCCCTGCTCCATCCAAAACTGCCAGATCTCTATGCTCCCCAACACTGCCAGCTCCCTGCTCCCTCCAATACTGCCAGATCTCTATGCTCCCCAACACTGCCAGCTCCCTGCTCCCTCCAATACTGCCAGATCTCTATGCTCCCCAACACTGCCAGCTCCCTGCTCCCTCCAATACTGCCAGTCCTCTATGCTCCCCAATAGTGCCAGCTACCTGCTCCCTCCAATACTGCCAGATCTCTGTGCGACCCAAAACTGCCAGCTCCCTGCTCCCTCCAATACGGCCAGGTCCCAGCTCCCTCCAATACTGCCTGATCTCTGCACTTCCAATACTGTCAGCTCCCTGCTCCCTCCAATACTGCCTGATCTCTGCAGTCCCCAATACTGCCAGCTCCCTGCTCCCTCCAATACTGCCAGGTCTCTGAAGTCCCCAATACTGCCAGCTCCCTGCTCCCTCCAATACTGCTAGATCTCTGTAGTCCCCAATATTGCCAGCTCCCTGCTCCCTCCAATACTGCCTGATCTCTGCGCTCCCCAATGCTGCCAGCTCGCTGTACCCTCCAATACGGCCAGATCTCTGTACTCCCCAATACTGCCAGCTCCCTGCTCCCTCCAATACTGCCTGATCTCTGCGCTCCCCAATACTGCCAGCTCCCTGCTCCCTCCAATACTGGCAGATCTCTGTACTCCCCAATACTGCCAGCTCCCTGCTCCCTCCAATACTGCCAGATCTCTGTGCTGCCCAATACTGCGAGGTCCCTGCTCCCTCCAATACTGCCAGATCTCTGTCCTCCCCAATATTGCTAGCTCACAGCTCCCTGCTCCCTGCAATACTGCCAGATCTCTGTGCTGCCCAATACTGCCAGCTCCCTGCTCCCTCCAATACTGCCTGATCTCTGCGCTCCCCAATATTGAAAGCTCCCTGCTCCCTCCAATATTGCCAGATCTCTGCGCTCCCCAATACTGCCAGCTGCCTGCTCCCTCCAATACTGCCAGATCTCTGTGCTGCCCAATACTGCGAGGTCCCTGCTCCCTCCAATACTGCCAGATCTCTGTGCTGCCCAATACTGCCAGCTCCCTGCCCCCTCGAATACTTCCAGATCTCTGTGATCCCCAATAATGCCAGCTCCCTGCTCCATCCAAAACTGCCAGATCTCTGTCCTCCCCAATACTGCCAGCTCCCTGCTCCCTCCAATACTGCCAGCTCCCTGCTCCCTCTAGTACTGCCAGATCTCTGTACTCCCCAAAACTGCCAGCTCCCTGCTCCCTCCAATACGGCCAGGTCCCTGCTCCCTCCAATACTGCCTGATCACTGCACTTCCAGTACTGCCAGCTCCCTGCACCCTCCAATATCGTCAGCTCCCTGCTCCCTCCAATACTGTCGGATCTCTGCACTCTATATGCCACCAGCTCCCTGATCCCTCCAATACTGCCAGATCTCTCTGCTGCACAATTCTGCCAGCTCCCTGCTCCATCCAAAACTGCCAGATCTCTATGCTCCCCAAGACTGCCAGCTCCCTGCTCCCTCCAATACTGCCAGCTCTCTATGCTCCCCAATACTGCCAGCTCCCTGCTCCCTCCAGTACTGCCAGATCTCTGTACTCCCCAATAATGCCAGGTTCCTGCTCCCTCCAATACAGCCAGATCTCTGTACTCCCCAATTCTGCCAGCTCCCTGCTCCATCCAAAACTGCCAGATCTCTATGCTCCCCAAGACTGCCAGCTCCCTGCTCCCTCCAATACTGCCAGATCTCTGCACTCCCAATTCTGCCAGCTCCCTGCTCCCTCCAATAAGGCCAGATCTCTGTACTCCCCAATACTGCCAGCTCCCTGCTCCCTCCAATACTGCCAGATCTCTGCGCTCCCCAATACTGCCAGCTCACTGCTCCCTCCAATACAGCCAGATCTCTGTGCGACCCAAAACTGCCAGCTCCCTGCTCCCTCCAATACGGCCAGGTCCCTGCTCCCTCCAATACTGCCAGATCTCTGCGCTCCCCAATACTGCCAGCTCCCTGCTCCCTCCAATACTGCCTGATCTCTGCGCTCCCCAATATTGAAAGCTCCCTGCTCCCTCCAATACTGCCAGATCTCTCTGCTGCCCAATACTGCGAGGTCCCTGCTCCCTCCAATACTGCCAGATCTCTGTGCTGCCCAATACTGCCAGCTCCCTGCCCCCTCGAATACTGCCAGATCTCTGTGATCCCCAATAATGCCAGCTCCCTGCTCCATCCTAAACTGCCATTTCTCTGTCCTCCCCAATACTGCCAGCTCCCTGCTCCCTCCAATACTGCCAGCTCTCTGCTCCCTCTAGTACTGCCAGATCTCTGTACTCCCCAAAACTGCCAGCTCCCTGCTCCCTCCAATACGGCCAGGTCCCTGCTCCCTCCAATACTGCCTGATCACTGCACTTCCAGTACTGCCAGCTCCCTGCTCCCTCCAATACTGTCGGATCTCTGCACTCTATATGCCGCCAGCTCCCTGATCCCTCCAATACTGCCAGATCTCTGTGCTGCCCAATTCTGCCAGCTCCCTGCTCCATCCAAAACTGCCAGATCTCTATGCTCCCCAAGACTGCCAGCTCCCTGCTCCCTCCAATACTGCCAGCTCTCTATGCTCCCCAATACTGCCAGCTCCCTGCTCCCTCCAGTACTGCCAGATCTCTGTACTCCCCAATAATGCCAGGTTCCTGCTCCCTCCAATACAGCCAGATCTCTGTACTCCCCAATTCTGCCAGCTCCCTGCTCCATCCAAAACTGCCAGATCTCTATGCTCCCCAAGACTGCCAGCTCCCTGCTCCCTCCAATACTGCCAGCTCTCTATGCTCCCCAATACTGCCAGCTCCCTGCTCCCTCCAATACAGCCAGATCTCTGTGCGACCCAAAACTGCCAGCTCCCTGCTCCCTCCAATACTGCCAGATCTCAGAACTCCCCACTGCTGCCAGCTCCCTGCTCCCTCCAATACTGCCAGATCTCAGAACTCCCCACTGCTGCCAGCCCACTGCTCCATCCAATGCTGCCAGATCTCTGTACTCCCCAATACTGCCAGCATCCTGCTCCATCCAAAACTGCCAGATCTCTGTACTCCCCAATACTGCCATCTACCTGCTCCCTCCAATACTGCCAGATCTCTGTGCGACCCAAAACTGCCAGCTCCCTGCTCCCTCCAATACTGCCAGATCTCTGCGCTCCCCAATACTGCCAGCTGCCTGCTCCCTCCAATACAGTCAGCTCCCTGCTCCCTCCCATACAGCCAGATCTCTGTGCGACCCAAAACTGCCAGCTCCCTGCTCCCTCCAATACGACCAGGTCCCTGCTCCCTCCAATACTGCCAGATCTCTGCACTTCCAATACTGCCAGCTCCCTGCACCCTCCAATACAGTCAGCTCCCTGCTCCCTCCAATACTGCCTGATCTCTGTGCGACCCAAAACTGCCAGCTTCCTGCTCCCTCCAATACGGCCAGGTCCCTGGTCCCTCCAATACTGCCAGATCTCTGCACTCCCCAATACTGCCAGCTGCCTGCTCCCTCCAATATTGCCAGATCTCTGCACTTCCAATACTGCCAGCTCCCTGCACCCTCCAATACAGTCAGCTCCCTGCTCCCTCCAATACTGCCTGATCTCTGTGCGACCCAAAACTGCCAGCTTCCTGCTCCCTCCAATACGGCCAGGTCCCTGCTCCCTCCAATACTGCCAGATCTCTGTCCTCCCCAATACTGCCAGCTCCCTGCTCCCTCCAATACTGCCAGATCTCTGAAGTCCCCAATACTGCCAGCTCCCTGCTCCCTCCAATGCTGCCAGATCTCTGTCCTGCCCAATATTGCTAGCTCACAGCTCCCTGCTCCCTCCAATACTGCCTGATCTCTGCGCTCCCCAATATTGAAAGCTCCCTGCTCCCTCCAATACTGCCAGATCTCTGCGCTCCCCAATACTGCCAGCTGCCTGCTCCCTCCAATACTGCCTGATCTCTGCACTTCCAGTACTGCCAGCTCCCTGCACCCTCCAATATCGTCAGCTCCCTGCTCCCTCCAATACTGTCGGATCTCTGCACTCTATATGCCGCCAGCTCCCTGATCCCTCCAATACTGCCAGATCTCTGCGCTCCCCAATACTGCCAGCTGCCTGCTCCCTCCAATATTGCCAGATCTCTGCACTTCCAATACTGCCAGCTCCCTGCACCCTCCAATACAGTCAGCTCCCTGCTCCCTCCAATACTGCCTGATCTCTGTGCGACCCAAAACTGCCAGCTTCCTGCTCCCTCCAATACGGCTAGGACCCTGCTCCCTCCAATACTGCCAGATCTCTGTCCTCCCCAATACTGACAGCTCCCTGCTCCCTCCAATACTGCCAGATCTCTGAAGTCCCCAATACTGCCAGCTCCCTGCCCCCTCCAATGCTGCCAGATCTCTGTCCTGCCCAATATTGCTAGCTCACAGCTCCCTGCTCCCTCCAATACTGCCTGATCTCTGCGCTCCCCAATATTGAAAGCTCCCTGCTCCCTCCAATACTGCCAGATCTCTGCGCTCCCCAATACTGCCAGCTGCCTGCTCCCTCCAATACTGCCTGATCTCTGCACTTCCAGTACTGCCAGCTCCCTGCACCCTCCAATATCGTCAGCTCCCTGCTCCCTCCAATACTGTCGGATCTCTGCACTCTGTATGCCGCCAGCTCCCTGATCCCTCCAATACTGCCAGATCTCTGTGCTGCCCAATTCTGCCAGCTCCCTGCTCCATCCAAAACTGCCAGATCTCTATGCTCCCCAACACTGCCAGCTCCCTGTTCCCTCCAATACTGCCAGATCTCTATGCTCCCCAACACTGCCAGCTCCCTGCTCCCTCCAATACTGCCAGATCTCTATGCTCCCCAATACTGCCAGCTACCTGCTCCCTCCAATATTGCCAGATCTCTGCCCTCCCCAATAATGCCAGCTCCCTGCTCCCTTCAATACTGCCAGATCTCTATGCTCCCCAATACTGCCAGCACCCTGCTCCCTCCAATACTGCCAGTCCTCTATGCTCCCCAATAGTGCCAGCTACCTGCTCCCTCCAATACTGCCAGATCTCTGTGCGACCCAAAACTGCCAGCTCCCTGCTCCCTCCAATACGGCCAGGTCCCAGCTCCCTCCAATACTGCCTGATCTCTGCACTTCCAATACTGTCAGCTCCCTGCTCCCTCCAATACTGCCTGATCTCTGCAGTCCCCAATACTGCCAGCTCCCTGCTCCCTCCAATACTGCCAGGTCTCTGAAGTCCCCAATACTGCCAGCTCCCTGCTCCCTCCAATACTGCTAGATCTCTGTAGTCCCCAATACTGCCAGCTCCCTGCTCCCTCCAATACTGCCTGATCTCTGCGCTCCCCAATGCTATCAGCTCCCTGCTCCCTCCAATACTGCCAGATCTCTGTACTCCCCAATACTGCCAGCACCCTGCTCCCTCCACTACTGCCAGCTCGCTGTACCCTCCAATACGGCCAGATCTCTGTACTCCCCAATACTGCCAGCTCCCTGCTCCCTCCAATACTGCCTGATCTCTGCGCTCCCCAATACTGCCAGCTCCCTGCTCCCTCCAATACTGGCAGATCTCTGTACTCCCCAATACTGCCAGCTCCCTGCTACCTCCAATACTGCCAGATCTCTGTGCTGCCCAATACTGCGAGGTCCCTGCTCCCTCCAATACTGCCAGATCTCTGTCCTCCCCAATATTGCTAGCTCACAGCTCCCTGCTCCCTGCAATACTGCCAGATCTCTGTGCTGCCCAATACTGCCAGCTCCCTGCTCCCTCCAATACTGCCTGATCTCTGCGCTCCCCAATATTGAAAGCTCCCTGCTCCCTCCACTATTGCCAGATCTCTGCGCTCCCCAATACTGCCAGCTGCCTGCTCCCTCCAATACTGCCAGATCTCTGTGCTGCCCAATACTGCGAGGTCCCTGCTCCCTCCAATACTGCCAGATCTCTGTGCTGCCCAATACTGCCAGCTCCCTGCCCCCTCGAATACTTCCAGATCTCTGTGATCCCCAATAATGCCAGCTCCCTGCTCCATCCAAAACTGCCAGATCTCTGTCCTCCCCAATACTGCCAGCTCCCTGCTCCCTCCAATACTGCCAGCTCCCTGCTCCCTCTAGTACTGCCAGATCTCTGTACTCCCCAAAACTGCCAGCTCCCTGCTCCCTCCAATACGGCCAAGTCCCTGCTCCCTCCAATACTGCCTGATCACTGCACTTCCAGTACTGCCAGCTCCCTGCACCCTCCAATATCGTCAGCTCCCTGCTCCCTCCAATACTGTCGGATCTCTGCACTCTATATGCCACCAGCTCCCTGATCCCTCCAATACTGCCAGATCTCTCTGCTGCACAATTCTGCCAGCTCCCTGCTCCATCCAAAACTGCCAGATCTCTATGCTCCCCAAGACTGCCAGCTCCCTGCTCCCTCCAATACTGCCAGCTCTCTATGCTCCCCAATACTGCCAGCTCCCTGCTCCCTCCAGTACTGCCAGATCTCTGTACTCCCCAATAATGCCAGGTTCCTGCTCCCTCCAATACAGCCAGATCTCTGTACTCCCCAATTCTGCCAGCTCCCTGCTCCATCCAAAACTGCCAGATCTCTATGCTCCCCAAGACTGCCAGCTCCCTGCTCCCTCCAATACTGCCAGCGCTCTATGCTCCCCAATACTGCCAGCTCCCTGCTCCCTCCAATACAGCCAGATCTCTGCACTCCCAATTCTGCCAGCTCCCTGCTCCCTCCAATACAGCCAGATCTCTGTACTCCCCAATACTGCCAGCTCCCTGCTCCATCCAAAACTGCCAGATCTCTGTACTCCCCAATACTGCCATCTACCTGCTCCCTCCAATACAGCTAGATCTCTGTGCGACCCAAAACTGCCAGCTCCCTGCTCCCTCCAATACTGCCAGATCTCTGCGCTCCCCAATACTGCCAGCTCACTGCTCCCTCCAATACAGCCAGATCTCTGTGCGACCCAAAACTGCCAGCTCCCTGCTCCCTCCAATACGGCCAGGTCCCTGCTCCCTCCAATACTGCCAGATCTCTGCACTTCCAATACTGCCAGCTCCCTGCACCCTCCAATACAGTCAGCTCCCTGCTCCCTCCAATACTGCCTGATCTCTGTGCGACCCAAAACTGCCAGCTTCCTGCTCCCTCCAATACGGCCAGGTCCCTGCTCCCTCCAATACTGCCAGATCTCTGCGCTCCCCAATACTGCCAGCTGCCTGCTCCCTCCAATATTGCCAGATCTCTGCACTTCCAATACTGCCAGCTCCTTGCACCCTCCAATACAGTCAGCTCCCTGCTCCCTCCAATACTGCCTTATCTCTGTGCGACCCAAAACTGCCAGCTTCCTGCTCCCTCCAATACGGCCAGGTCCCTGCTCCCTCCAATACTGCCAGATCTCTGTCCTCCCCAATGCTGCCAGCACCCTGCTCCCTCCAATACTGCCAGATCTCTGAAGTCCCCAATACTGCCAGCTCCCTGCTCCCTCCAATGCTGCCAGATCTCTGTCCTGCCCAATATTGCTAGCTCACAGCTCCCTGCTCCCTCCAATACTGCCTGATCTCTGCGCTCCCCAATATTGAAAGCTCCCTGCTCCCTCCAATACTGCCAGATCTCTGCGCTCCCCAATACTGCCAGCTGCCTGCTCCCTCCAATACTGCCTGATCTCTGCACTTCCAGTACTGCCAGCTCCCTGCACCCTCCAATATCGTCAGCTCCCTGCTCCCTCCAATACTGTCGGATCTCTGCACTCTCTGCCGCCAGCTCCCTGATCCCTCCAATACTGCCAGATCTCTGTGCTGCCCAATTCTGCCAGCTCCCTGCTCCCTCCAATACTGCCAGATCTCTATGCTCCCCAACACTGCCAGCTCCCTGCTCCATCCAAAACTGCCAGATCTCTATGCTCCCCAACACTGCCAGCTCCCTGCTCCCTCCAATACTGCCAGATCTCTATGCTCCCCAACACTGCCAGCTCCCTGCTCCCTCCAATACTGCCAGATCTCTATGCTCCCCAATACTGCCAGCTACCTGCTCCCTCCAATATTGTCAGATCTCTGCCCTCCCCAATAATGCCAGCTCCCTGCTCCCTCCAATACTGCCAGATCTCTATGCTCCCCAATACTGCCAGCTCCCTGCTCCCTCCAATACTGCCAGATCTCTATGCTCCCCAATAGTTCCAGCTACCTGCTCCCTCCAATACTGCCAGATCTCTGTGCGACCCAAAACTGCCAGCTCCCTGCTCCCTCCAATACGGCCAGGTTCCAGCTCCCTCCAATACTGCCTGATCTCTGCACTTCCAATACTGTCAGCTCCCTGCTCCCTCCAATACTGCCTGATCTCTGCAGTCCCCAATACTTCCAGCTCCCTGCTCCCTCCAATATTGCCAGATCTCTGCGCTCCCCAATACTGCCAGCTCCCTGCTCCCTCCAATACTGCCTGATCTCTGCGCTCCCCAATACTGCCAGCTCCCTGCTCCCTCCAATACTGCCAGATCTCTGTACTCCCCAATACTGCCAGCACCCTGCTCCCTCCAATACTGCCAGATCTCTGTACTCCCCAATACTGCCAGCTCCCTGCTCCCTCCAATACTGCCAGATCTCTGTCCTCCCCAATACTGCCAGCTCCCTGCTCCCTCCAATACTGCCATATCTCTGTACTCCCCAATGCTGCCAGCTCCCTGCTCCCTCTCATACTGCCAGATCTCTGTACTCCCCAATAATGCCAACTCCCTGCTCCCCACAATACTGCCAGATCTCTGAAATCCCAAATACTGCCAGCTCTCTGCTCCCTCCAATACTGCCATATCTGTGTACTCCCAAATACTCCCAGCTCCCTGCTCCCTCCAATACTGCCAGATCACTGTTCTCCCCAATACTGCCAGCTCCCTGCTCCCTCCAATACTGCCATATCTGTGTACTCCCAAATACTCCCAGCTCCCTGCTTCCCACAATAGTGCCTGATCTCTGTACTCGCCAATACTTCCAGCTCCCTGCTCCCTCCAATACTGCCAGATCTCTATGCTCCCCAATACTGCCAGCTCCCTGCTCCCTCCAATGCTGCCAGATCTCTGTACTCCCCAATACTGCCAGCTCCCTGCTCCCTCCAATGCTGCCGAATCTCTATGCTCCCCAATACTGCCAGCTCCCTGCTCCCTCCAATCCGGCCAGGTCCCTGCTCCCACCAATACTGCCTGATCTCTGCACTTCCAATACTGCCCGCTCCCTGCACCCTCCAATACTGTCAGCTCCCTGCTCCCACCAATACTGTCAGCTGCCTGCTCCCTCCAATACTGCCAGATCTCTGTACTCCCCAATACTGTTCTGGTCACCACATTACCAAAAGGATGTGGATGCTTTGGAGAGGGTGCAGAGGAGATTCACCAGGATGTTGCCTGGTATGGAGGGCGCTAGCTATGAAGAGAGGTTGAGTAGATTAGGATTATTTTCATTAGAAAGACGGAGGTTGAGGGGGGACCTGATTGACGTGTCCAAAATCATGAGGGGTATAGACTGGGTGGATAGCAAGAAGATTTTTCCCAGAGTGGGGGATTTAATTACAAGGGGACACGAGTTCAAAGTGAAAGGGGAAAGGTTTAGGGCGATATGCGTGGAAAGTTCTTTATGCAGAGGGTGGTGGGTGCATGGAACGCTTTGCCAGCGGAGGTGGTAGACGCGGGCACGATGGCGTCGTTTAAGATGTATCTAGACAGATACATGAATGGGCAGGAAGTAAAGAGATACAGACCCTTAGAAAATAGGCAACAGGTTTAGATAGAGGATCTGGATCGGCGTCGGCTTGGAGGGCCGAAGGGCCTGTTCCTGTGCTGTAATTTTCTTTGTTCTTTGTTTAATCAACTGCGCGTAGGTTACTCCTGTGCCTTCCTACACTGGTAAGGTTATCTTCAGCATCTTGGATAATTCTGGTTTTAGCCCCGCATTAAAGGCAGACTTCAAGGTCACAAAACGGGTATCGTCCAGATCCTCTGGAGCAATGTCCGTTATCCCCGAGTGTTCCAGCCAAGGAGATCTAAACCTCTCTTCATACTCCCGCACCTCTTCGGTACCTTTTTGCTGACAGGCTGTAATTTTATTCCAATCAGTCTTTGCGGGACAGAACGCTCACAGCCACTGACTAATCGCAGCTCATCCGGCATCTAGTTCTTGCTCGTCCTCGCCCAAAGCAGTTTGGACCTCTCTGTTCAGCTTTCGCCCCGCTCGACCGGGCACCATCATGGTCAAAATCTCGTCCCGTGGGTGGAGGTGGTGAATTCCCTTCAGACGTTCCAACTGTTCCCATGTCTTCTGACCCCCCTTTTTCGGGTCAGGCAATTGTTTGGACCATTTATCAATTTTCTCAGGATCCTCTGGGACATGCATCCAATCAGTGTTGTGCTCAGACGTGATCACCTCGTTACCGTCTGTCGTCTTCTTTTCCTGCTTGACCTTAACACGTTTCTGTTTAAGGGGGGGGCGAGCCGCGCATCATCAGTATCACTTTCTTTGCTGGAGGACTCAGCTTCTTCTATACCGGCTTCACGCCGTTGTGTTTTCCGTAGTTCTTTTAGTAACGACTCCAGATTCGGGTACAGGCGAGACGTTGTGGTCGGCGGGGACCGCAGGGCAGTCCCGGTCTCTTCGGTTGCGTTGCCTGTTCTTCTCGTAATTTATTTTTAAGTTCTTTATTTTCATTTTCCAACCTTGCTTTTTCAGTTTCTAATTTTATAATTTAAGCTTTTCATTTCTTAGTTGTTCGCAGACCGCCTTCAGTTGGTCCTTTGCATTCGTCAGGTCGCGGTCGCGTTGACACAGTTGAGCTTGTTGGATAATTTCATTACGCTGTCAGATCTGGCCCATTACGGCTAAGGACCATTGGGTCCGTTCTTTAACCTTTAAACGGGTCGTTTTTCCCCAAACTCTCTTTATATCTTCCAGGGACCACTGTCCCTTGGAGACAAAGTATCTCTGTTCAATTTCAGTACAGGTTTGAGGATTGTCAGAGGATACAGCAGGATATAGGTCGGTTGGAGACTTGGGCGGAGAAATGGCAGATGGAGTTTAATCCGAGCAAATGTGAGGTAATGCATTTTGGAAGATCTAATGCAGGTGGGAAGTATACAGTAAATGGCAGAACCTTTAGGAGTATTGACAGGCAGAGAGATCTGAGCGTACAGATCCACAAATCACTGAAAGTGGCAACGCAGGTGGATAAGGTAGTCAAGAAGGCAAACGGCATGCTTGCCTTCATCGGTCGGGGCATAGAGTATAAAAATTGGCAAGTCATGCTGCAGCTGTACAGAACTTTAGTTAGGCCACACTTAGAATATTGCATACAATTCTGGTCGCCACACTACCAGAAGGGCGTGGAGGTTTTGGAGAGGGTACAGAAGAGGTTTACCAGGATGTTGCCTGGTCTGGAGGGCATTAGCTATGAGGAGAAGTTGGATAAACTCGGATTGTTTTCACTGGAACGACGGAGGTGGAGGGGCGACATGATCGAGGTTTACAAAGTTGTAAGCGGCATGGACAGAGTGGATAGTCAGAAGCTTTTTCCCAGGGTGGAAGAGTCAGTTACTAGGGGATATAGGTTTAAGGTGCGAGGGGCAAAGTTTAGAGGGGATGTGCGAGGCAAGTTTTTTACACAGAGGGCGGTGAATGCCTGGAACTTGCTGCCGGGGGAGGTGGTGGAAGCAGGTTGACAGAGACGTTTAGGAGACATCTTGACAAATACATGAATAGGAAGGGAATAGAGGGATATGGTCCCCAGAAGTGCAGAAGATTTTAGTTTAGACAGGCATCAAGATCGGCGCAGGCTTGGAGGGCCGAATGGCCTGTTCCTGTGCTGTACTGTTCTTTGTTCTTTGTTTTAGCCAAATTAAACTGTTGCTCTATATATCTTTTTAACTGCCAAAGAATTTCATCTTCTGAAACGTCTGGCGGGGCCCGCCCGCCTTTTACAGTGGTTGGCAACTGTCGGTTTCCTTCGTCAGTCATTGTACCAATTTTGTATGGTTAAGGGGGTCTCGAGCCGTGGAGCTTCTTATACAGATGCTGTGGAGCTTTTCAGCCAGGCTGGTGTATTACCATCGAACACCACTGATTTAGACATCTATAAAGGGGGTCTCGAGCCTCAGAAGAGTTCGGGATCGCGTGGTGGAGTACCGAAACTAGACAACAGCCGAGGACTTCTTAAAGTAAAGAGGAGTCCTGACCTCCGGGGGCCGATATAGGTCTGATGTCCAGGGTTCCGGTCTTTATCCTCCAGCGATCCTGCCGACTACGCCAAGTTGTTGGATCCCATCAGTTACAAAGAGAGACCAAGTCTAACCGTAACTTTTTGAAACTTTCTTGCAGTATATGGTTGTTACATTGCAAGGATACAAAAGGAACAAAAAAAACCAAAAGAACATGCAAAAGAACAAAAGAACATGTGCTCACTACAGCAAGCCTTTCTTATAGTTATTCAAACAAAACTAGTAACGTCGCACCCCCCGCCCAACTCCTTGTTTCTGAATGGTTTGCAGACTTCTATTATCAGTGCATGATTGGTTCATTCTTCCCAGCATTTTATTTTTGCATTTTATTTCACTAGTTTCACATCCCCCCTCCTTGAACTGTTCGGCTGATTATTAAACAATAGGCTACTATTAAGCTATCTGCAGCTGTCCTGTTAGCTTCTGCTTGTTATTTTTTATAAATTGACTCCACAACTCCACAGTTAGTCTGTGGAGCACAGCTGATTAGCTGACATTTGATCTGCCCCCACACCCACTTCTGACCTTATGATTGAAGGAAGGTTATTGATGAAGCAGCTGTAGATGGTTGGGCCTAGGACACTACCCTGAGGAACTCCTGAATGTCCCGGAGCTCAGATGATTGACCTCCAACAACCACAACCATCTTCCTTTGTGCTAGGTATGACTCCAACCAGCAGAGAGTTTTCCCCTGGATTCCCATTGATTTCAGTTTTGCTAGGGCTCCTTTATTTATTTTTTATTTATTTAGAGATACAGCACTGAAACAGGCCCTTGGGCCCACCGAGTCTGTGCCGACCATCAACCACCCATTTATACTAATCCTACACTAATCCCATATTCCTACCACATCCCCACCTGTCCCTATATTTCCCTACCACCTACCTATACTAGGGGCAATTTATAATGGCCAATTTACCTATCAACCTGCAAGTCTTTTGGTGTTGGGAGGAAACCAGAGTACCCGGCGAAAACCCACGCAGACACAGGGAGAACTTGCAAACTCCACACAGGCAGTACCCAGAATTGAACCTGGGTCGCCGGAGCTGTGAGGCTGCGGTGCTAACCACTGCGCCACTGTGCCGCCTTGATGCCATACTTGGTCAAATGCTGCCTTGATGTCAAGGACAGTCACTATCACCTCACCTCTTGAGTTCCTCTCTTTTGTCCATGTTTGAACCAAGGCTGTAGTGAGGTCAGGAGCTGCGTGGCCCTGGCGAAACCCAAATTTAGTGTCACTAAGCAGATTATTGCAAAGCGAGTGCTGTTTGATAGCACTGCTGATGTTGCCTTCCATCACTTTACTGATGATTGAGAGTAGACTGATGGGGCGGTAGTTGGCCGGGTTGGACTTGTCCTGCTTTTTGTGTACAGGACATACCTGGGCAATTTTCCACATTCCTGGGTAGATGCCAGTGTTGTAGCTGTAGTGGAACAGCTTGGCTAGGGGTGCGGCAAGTTCTGGAGCACAGGTCCTTTAGTACTATTGCCGGAATACTGTCAGGACCCATCGGCTTTGCAGTATCCAGTGCCTTCAGTCGTTTCTTGATATCATGAATTCTTAGTACAATGAGGATTATTTAGCAAATGTTGTCCAATCACGGAATCACATCTCATGTTGGACACTACATTTTGAATTTTGCAAGCACAGACTGGTTGGATAAGGCCTGTACCATGCCCGTTGCGAAAGGCAAAAGGGACATGTTTTTGATACAATCTGCCAGTCTTTGGGACATCTGGCCCATATACATAGCACCTCACTGGCATTGAAATTCATATATCACATTACTCATTTGTGTGATAGGCAGGACGAAAAGGATCGACAACATGTCTCTATTTTCAGCAATACTCAAATTATTAAATACGTTCATGTAATTTGTATACAATTTCTATACAATTATATAATATTTAGTAAAGTTAATACACTCTCGAGAGATGGACACATACACAAGTGAAAGAGACAGACTTTTATCACAGCACGGGGGAGGGTGTGTGAAGCAGGAAGTTCGATCACCTGTGTCAGAAAACATTAACCTTTTCATTAAAGATTGAAAGTGATAAGGCATCACAGGCAACACAATTTATTAATAACAACTGTATGTGTAGGATTCACACAGCGAGGGGGTGGTGATTTGTCATTTCCACATTTTCCCAGGAATGAAGCAGACAGGATTACAACATTCTGAAGCTCAGAGTCAAAAAAGAGGAACTCTTCAATCAACTCTCTCTGAGGAGCTAAGACAGCATCTGCTGGGTTATGTGAGGATTATTGATCCCTTTATCTCATATACCCTGCATGTTAGCGGTATGTTTTATTATCTGACTGACGTGATTCAGTAAATATATTACCAGGAGTTTTTCAGTGTTTCCCTACACTTTGAATTTGTATTAGACACAAAGAATGAATAACAATATCCTCCACATAAGTGGCAATAAGGATGTTGAAGGCAAATTCCTGACCTGGCTGAGCAGAAGGAGACAGAGAGCAGGTATTCTCATTGGCAGGATGTGACGAATGGTGTCCTGCAAGGATCTTGGTTGGGGGCTCAACTATTCACTGTATTCATTAATGACTGAGATGATGGGGCAGTATCCAGGTTTGCCAACGACACACAGATAGGCATTATTGTAAGCAGTGTCGATGCAAGCATGTCATTAGAAAGAGATATTGTTAGATTAACTGAATGGGCAAAACTGCAGCAAATGAATTACAATGTAGGCAAATGTGGGGTGATCTACTTTAAATATAAAAAGGTGAGATCAGGGTAATTTCTAAATGGAAAAAGCAAGAAACAGCGTAGTGGTATTGTCACTGGGCCAGTAACCCAGAGACCCATGCTCTGAGGACATGGGTTTGAATCCCACTACAGCAGGACGTGAAATTTGAATTCAATTATAAAAATCTGGAATTAAAAATCTAGTCTAATGATGGCCGTGAAACTATTGTCGATTGTTCTAGAAACCCATTTGGTTCACGAATGTGCTTTAGGGAAGGAAATCTGCCGTCCTTACTGGGTCTGGCCTACATATGACTCCAGACCCACAGCAATGTGGTTGACTCTTAAATGCCCTCTGAAATGGCCTAGCAAGCCATTCAGTTATATCTAACTGCTACGAGGTCAATAAGGAATGAAACTGGACAGACACCCAGCATCGACCTAGGCACCGGAAACAACAACAGCAAACCCAACTCTGTCGACCCTGCAAATTCCTTCTTACTAACATCTGGGGGCTTGTGCCAGAGTTGGGAGAGCTGTCCCACAGACTAGTCAAGCAACAGCCTGATAAGTGATTTACTTGGTACTATGTATAATGTATGTAATCAATAACCATTCTGATTGGATTGTGTCCAGCCAGGATGGGCTGAGTAACTGTATATCCGTTGTGGATTTCCTTTGTTCTAGAGAGTAACACTGGACCGCTTTTAGGTAAGGTGTGCTCTCCATGATATCATGAATAAAGTCTGTTTATTCCCAAAGTCTGAGTCCGGAGAATTTGTTGAATCATTGGGTTTTAACTGGATTTTCTCCAACAGTTGGCGTAGTCGGCAGGATCCCTGAGTTCACGGGATCCAAAAGAACCTAATCGACCGGATCAGGGGTAAGTCAACTTTTCTGCGACTCTAATGTCTCAATCACCCAGCCTGAGCCGGAATTAAGAGGGCGATTGGGCCCCATGTGAAGGCCAGGGATATCTGGGAGAGGGGACTAGGGGTCAAGGAGGAATTGGCTGAAATCTGATCAGGAATGGTCTAGAGAATTTTAGACGAAATCCAGTAAAATTTGGCTAATTTGGTGTAGCAGTAGTAGTAACTTGAGTCTGCACGAGCTGTTCCTCCACCGGGTGGAGTCAAGAGGCTGTGGGACAAAAGGAGTTAGGACAACTGTCTGGGACGGTAAAGCCTAGGGCACGAGCCGGGATGTGGCCCTAGAGAGAGAGAGAGGCTGTGACACGGAGGGAGGACGAAAGAGCGTTGACCTGAGACACAGGGGTGAGCCGGTTAGCTGACTTTGAGAATTTAACATTAACTGTGTCTATTCGTTCCGTTGTTGTGTGTTGTTTGTCTTTTGTGTTAATGCCACTTGCCTCATAGAAAGAAACACTAAGCGAGTGTCACAAAGTTTTGAAAAGGTAGGAGAAGCAGAAAGAAGGATGGGCTCGGCAGTTTCGAAGAAGGAGGGGTTGCCCCCGGGGACAAGTAATCTGTGTCCTCTGGAGAAAGGCGACCCACGATCATTTGCCCCATCAAAAGGAACGAAGAAAAGGCACGGTAAAATTGTTCAATGTAAGGAAAAGGTAGGAGACCCCCTGGTGCTGCCAGGGTCACCAGCCGATATTGTATGGAAAGAAACAGGTGATAGTAGTTCCGAAGAAGGGTCACTGACCCGAAACGTTAACTCTGCTTCTCTTTCCACAGATGCTGCCAGACCTGCTGAGTGAATCCAGCATTTCTTGTTTTTGTTGTGATAGTAGATATGTTGTTCCTTTCACCTCCGATCTTTACGGGTGGTCTCACAGCAACTGGCCTTATGGAGGGTCCTTTAAATTTGAAAAGATAGCTTATTGGCAGACATGTATCAAAAACGTGTGCGGAGACCCCACCTGGGATAATGCCTACATGATCCATTGTTTAAATAAGTTCAGGGAAATTGCAAAAGGCCATCAACCCCCTAAGACTAAGAACAAAGAAAGCCACCCCCACCAACCACAACTAAGCCAACCCTCAAGTAAACCTGCCTCAGCGCCGCCACCGTATAGCCCTGAGTCCCAAGCAGCTCAGTACCCGAAACGTCCCGTCCCCGCCCTGGACACTGAACCCCCTGACAAAGTGGTGGCCTTTATCGCCACTCGTCCACGACCGACTGCGGCCCCCATCCTGAGTAATGTGGCAGCACAGGGCAACGCTGATGCCTTGCCCAACAACAGAGGTTCCGCGGCACCCCCGCAGGAAGGTTCTATCTCCTCCACATCGGGTGGGATAACCTCAGAGCCCCCTGGGGAGAACGTCACCCCTCGAAGACCCAATGCCCTTCTATATAACCTCCGAGATCGGTCCAGTGCTACTCAAGTTCCCCGAGTAATGATCGGTGAAGCAGCTTTTGATAAACCCTGGACCACAAGGGCACAGTGTAGTGAGTGGCTCGAAAACACCGCAAAAGCCATCATTATGACCACCGCACGACAACAAGCGGATTTTGGGGAAGTTACTTGGTGTCTTCAAAAGACCACTGAGCCTATACCCGATTTCCTTGCCCGGTTTCAAGAAACGTGGGAGTCATCTGCGGGAATCCCCCTTGCAGATAACCATCGGTTGGCAGTTCAAACACTTGTCAACTGTATGCAGTCTCGACATGCCCAGACCTACAAGTCCCACAACCTGCAATGGCAAGGACAGAGCTGGCCCCAGGTCCTTAATAGCCTCACCAATATGGACAGACAGGGTCCTTTTGATAATAAAAGCGAAAAGGAGGCATACCCCCGACTGATAAAGACATGGAATCAGGAACAATATCAGGGGAAGGGACAGCAACGTAAGGAAAGAAGCGGACACAAATGCTTCGCCTGTGGGGGAATGGGTCACTGGGCTCGAGACTGCCCGTCCGGACCCCCGCGACAGTTGTCGCGACAGCCGCAGTGGGAAGCCCAACGGGAATTTACCCAAGCCACGCAGCAGCGGGCCCCCTATACCATTAATGACCCTTTTCCGTACAACCCTAATGCCTAGGGTTGCCGCGTGAGGCAGGTTATGCAGGCCGCCACGATACGACTCTCCCATTCCCCATCGGAAAATCCCATGATGAACGTAGATATGGGGGGTCGCATCGTCTCGGTTTTGGTGGACTCCGGAGCCACCCACTCATCTGCACCTCCCTCAGCTGGTCTTCCTCTAAGCTCCAAAACTGTGCGCACTGTGGGTGTCTCTGGAGTGCCCATGGTTGAACCCCTTTCTACCCCCGTACCCATTGGCGTCGGACCTGTAACAGTCCCCGACATCACTATAATCTCCCCCTCTTGCCCGGTGGCCCTACTCGGTCGCCAAACCCTTTGCAAACTCAATGCCTCCATTCACTGTTCCCCACAGGGTCTCATTTTAGAGATCCCTGACTCTGGTCTCCCCCTACTGCAGGCAGCCATGATGGTAACCCCGCCTCCTTCCTCTCCTACTCCTTCCCTGTACGCATGGACATTTTCGGGTGACCTGATACATACTAATCTTACCTCGTTACTCTCGCATTTGGAACATGCCCCCCCATCTCCTACGATCGGTTTCCTTCGTTGGATTGTATGGACCGGCTGTTTCCTGCGCAAGCTACACTGCACTGCAGCTTACCTTGATCACCCTGATCCTTCTTATTCAGCTGTAGTAGACCCCTATCTCAATCTACCTTCCACACTAACTTTAACTGGATTTTATTATGTGGGTGAAGAGGGATTAGCGGCAGAGGTTCTGCTCACTGCAGAGCAGAGGCCACAATTCTGAAATAACCCTGCCTCTTTCCCCACGTTTCCCTAATCGTCAAAGCCCCGGGGCACCCCAAGGACTTGGGACCTATGGTGCACAGACTCCGAAATCTGTTAAAGGAATTTAAATCCCTGGACCCAACAGACCCCGACTCTATGCAAGTTGCCTGCTTGGGACGGGAAGAATTTTGCGTGCACTGCCCTCCCTCGTCCGGCAGGACGACTTTTACCTTGCAAACTCCGCCCCCTTCCCCCTCCTATGACAACCCCTTATTGCTCGACACTGTGCCACCGTCCTTCTGGGCACGGCACGCCAATCACGCGGGCCTAATCATCTCGGCCCCACCTCACTCAGTCACTGTGAAACCAGGGGCCATCTACCGTCTATTAGGCAGTACAATGTGTCACCCAATGCCCAGGAAGGGATAAAACCAGTTATTGACTCCCTTCGACAACAAGGCATCCTGGTACCGACCACAAGTCCTTGTAACACTCCTATCCTCCCTATTCCTAAGCCAGGAAAATCAGGACGATGGAGATTTGTGCAAGATTTGAGGGCAGTCAACGCCATTGTTATCCCCTGCTCCCCAGTAGTGCCAGACACCAATGCCATCCTCACTAGCCTCCCTGCTTCTGCTACTTGCTTTTCTGTCATCGATCTCTGTTCAGCCTTTTTCTCCATTAAATTGTCACCAGACAGCCAATACCTTTTCGCCTTTACTTACGGCGGCCGCCAATATACATGGACACGGCTTCCTCAAGGGTACACGGAGAGCCCCACTGTATATGCCTCTGCAGTACATCGAACCCTGAAAGACCTCCACCTGCCATGTAAAAGCACCTTGGTTCAGTATGCCGATGATTTATTAGTGGCCTCCGATTCACCTGCTGCCTGTATGCACGACACTGACACATTGCTCCGCTGTTGGCTCAGGATGGTCTCGGTTCAGAAGATGCAATTTTGCCAAACGGCGGTACAATATTTGGGCTACAAACTTGCACACGGTCTCAGAGCATTGTCACAAGATCGCATCACAGCCATCATTAACCTCTCGCCTCCCACCACAAGAACTGAACTGTTGTCCTTTTTGGGTATGGTAAATTACTGCAGACATTGGATACCAGATTATCGAGTTATTGATGCGCCACTTCGCGAGGCATCCTCGCCGAAACAACCAACCCAGGTGAACTGGACACCCGAGATTGAACAGGCTTTTAAGGAACTTAAACGGTCCTTGATCTCAGCACCTGCTCTGGGCATCGCTGACTAGAATTAGAATTAGAACATTACAGCGCAGTACAGGCCCTTCGGCCCTCGATGTTGCGCCGACCTGTGAAACCATCTGACCTACACTATTCCATTTTCATCCATATGTCTATCCAATGACCACTTAAATGCCCTTAAAGTTGGCGAGTCTACTACTGTTGCAGGCAGGGTGTTCCACGCCCCTACTACTCTCTGAGTAAAGAAACTACCTCTAACATCTGTCCTATATCTATCACCCCTCAACTTAAAGCTATGTCCCCTGGTGTTTGCCATCACCATCCGAGGAAACAGACTCTCACTATCCACCCTATCTAACCCTCTGATTATCTTATATGTCTCTATTAAGTCACCTCTCCTCCTCCTTCTCTCCAACGAAAACAACCTCAAGTCCCTCAGCCTTTCCTCCGAAGACCTTCCCTCCATACCAGGCAACATCCCAGTAAATCTCCTCTGCACCCTTTCCAAAGCTTCCACATCCTTCTCATAATGCGGTGACCAGAACTGCACGCAATACTCCAGGTGCGGCCTCACCAGAGTTTTGTACAGCTGCAGCATGACCTCGTGGCTCCGAAACTCGATCCCCCTACTAATAAAAGCTAACACACCATATGCCTTCTTAACAGCCCTATTAACCTGGGTAGCAACTTTCAGGGATTTATGTACCTGGACACCAAGATCTCTCTGTTCATCTACACTACCAAGAATCTTCCCATTAGCCCAGTACTCTGCAATCCTGTTACTCCTTCCAAAGTGAATCACCTCACAATTTTCCGCATTAAACTCCATTTGCCATCTCTCAACCCAGCTCTGCAGCCTATCTATGTCCCTCTGTACCCTACAACATCCTTCGGCACTATCCACAACTCCACCGACCTTCGTGTCATCCGCAAATTTACTAACCCACCCTTCTACACCCTCTTCCAGGTCATTTATAAAAATGACAAACAGCAGTGGCCCCAAAACAGATCCTTGCGGTACACCACGAGTAACTAAACTCCAGGATGAACATTTGCCATCAACCACCACCCTCTGTCTTCTTTCACCGAGCCAATTTCTGATCCAAAGCTCTAAATCACCTTCAACCCCATACTTCCGTATTTTCTGCAATAGCCTACCGTGGGGAACCTTATCAAATGCCTTACTGAAATCCATATACACCACATCCACTGCTTTACCCTCATCCACCTGTTTGGTCACCTTCTCGAGAAACTCAGTAAGGTTTGTGAGGCACGACCTACCCGTCACAAAACCGTGCTGACTATCTCTAATGAACTTATTCTTTTCAAGATGATTATAAATCCTGTCTCTTATAACCTTTTCCAACATTTTACCCACAACCGAAGTAAGGCTCACAGGTCTATAATTACCAGGGCTGTCTCTACTCCCCTTCTTGAACAAGGGGACAACATTTGCGATCCTCCAGTCTTCCAGCACTATTCCTGTCGACAATGACGACATAAAAATCAAGGACAAAGGCTCTGCAATCTCCTCCCTGGCTTCCCAGAGAATCCTACGATAAATCCCATCTGGCCCAGGGGACTTATCTATTTTCACACTTTCCAAAATTGCTAACACCTCCTCCTTGTGAACCTCAATCCCATCTAGCCTCGTAGCCTGAATCTCAGTATTCTCCTCGACAACATTTTCTTTCTCTACTGTAAATACTGACGAAAAATATTCATTTAACGCTTCCCCTATCTCCTCTGATTCCACAGACAACTTCCCACTACTATCCTTGATTGGCCCTAACCTATCTCTAGTCATTCTTTTATTCCTGATATACCTATAGAAAGCCTTCGGGTTTTCCCTGATCCTATCCGCCAATGACTTCTCGTGTCCTCTCCTTGCTCTTCTTAGCTCTCCCTTTAGATCCTTCCTGGCTAGCTTGTAACTCTCAAGCGCCCTAACTGAGCCTTCACGTCTCATCCTAACATAAGCCTTCTTCTTCCTCTTGACAAGCGCTTCAACTTCTTTAGTAAACCACGGCTCCCTCGCTCGACAACTTCCTCCCTGCCTCACAGGTACATACTTATCAAGGACACGCAGTAGCTGCTCCTTGAATAAGCTCCACATTTTGATTGTGCCCATCCCCTGCAGTTTCCTTCCCCATCCTACGCATCCTAAATCTTGCCTAATCGCATCATAATTTCCTTTCCCCCAGCTATAATTCTTGCCCTGCGGTATATACCTGTCCCTGCCCATCGCTAAGGTAAACCTAACCGAATTGTGATCACTATCACCAAAGTGCTCACCTACATCTAAATCTAACACCTGGCCGGGTTCATTACCCAGTACCAAATCCAATGTGGCATCGCCCCTGGTTGGCCTGTCTACATACTGTGTCAGAAAACCCTCCTGCACACACTGGACGAAAACTGACCCATCTAAAGTACTCGAACTATAGTATTTCCAGTCGATATTTGGAAAGTTAAAGTCCCCCATAACAACTACCCTGTTACTCTCGCCCCTGTCGAGAATCATCTTCGCTATCCTTTCCTCTGCATCTCTGGAACTATTTGGAGGTCTATAAAAGACTCCCAACAGGGTAACCCCTCCTGTCCTGTTTCTAACCTCGGCCCATACTACCTCAGTAGACGAGTCCTCAAATGTCCTTTCTGCCGCTGTAATACTATACGCAACCATTTCAACTGTATGTTAATGAGAAGGAAGGGTACGCATCAGGAATTGTCGCACAACTGCATGGGGATCTCCGGCGACCTGTAGCCTTTTATTCTGTACAATTACCACCTGTTGTAAGGGGAATGCTGGCCTGTTTGCGAGCTGTGGCGGCTGCCGCTGTAATGGTAGAAAAGTCCACCCCTCTCGTACTGGATTATCCTTGCACCGTGTTTGTTCCTCATTCGGTTTCCCTGCTGCTAAATTCTGCAGCGACTCAACATTTTACAACGGCAAGGAGAACTGGCTATGAGGTCGTTTTACTTTCTCGTACCAATCTTACTCTCCAGCGCCCCCCCCCCGCTCTAAATCCCGCTACACTTCTCCCTGTAATTCAGGAATCCCCGACCGCGGACCATGACTGTATACACACCGTCCACGAGGTTGTCACCCCGCGCCCAGACCTTCTTGAAACTCCGTTAGACAACCCAGACATGATCCTTTTCACAGACGGCTCCTCCTTTCGACCCTCTGATCACCAAATGTTAGCGGGTTATGTGATATGCACACCTTTTGAAACCCTAGAATCTGCTGCCTTGCCAGAAGGCACCTCTGCGCAAGCAGCCGAACTGTTTGCGCTTACCAGAGCCTGTATCCTTGCTGACCGCAAGTCTGTTAATATTTACACAGATTCTAGATATGCTTTTGGAGTGGCTCATGATTTCGGAACTCTCTGGAAACATAGAGGGTTTATTACGTCTTCCGGACGACCTTTGCAACATGCTCTCCTCAATAACAATCTTCTGCAGGCTATTATGCTCCCCGCTACAGTAGCTGTTATAAAATGTACTGCCCATACCGCCGCAAGCGACCCAATCTCCCAAGGAAATGCCCGCGCTGACCAAGCTGCTCGACAAGCAGCTTTATCTCCCACCGTAAGAGTACTACAGGCCCCCAAAACAGAAAAAGCAGCAACAAGTTTAGATCGAATAGCAGGAATAAGGGAAGCACAAGAAAGGGCTCTACAAGCTGAGAAAGACAACTGGACGCGCATAGGAGCTAAGGAATCCCCAAATATGGGACTAATGATGCATCCTGACGGCAGGTTTGTTTGCCCTAGACCCCACTTGCATATCCTTGCATTGGCCGCCCATGGGGTCGGCCATGCAGGAAAAAGGGGGATGATACATGCAGTAAAGAAAACTTGGTATGCACCGGGCTTTGCAGCAGCAGCACAAGCATTAGTATCAAGATGTTTGATATGTCTACAAAATAATAGTGCTAAACCTGTAGCCAAATATGATCATCTGCCAGCCCCAGACGGACCCTTTAACCAATTACAGATTGATTTGGCACACATGCCAGCTAAACAGGGTTTTAAGTACATGATGGTCATTGTCGACATGTTTTCCAAATGGGTAGAAGCTTTCCCCACAAGGAAAGACGATGCTAGAACAGTGGTCAAATGCCTCATGAAGGATGTCATCCCTAGGTTTGGGATCCCAGGGAGCATTAACAGTGACAGAGGCACCCATTTTACTGCGGCAGTCACAGAAAGTGTTAGCAAAGCATTGGGCATCGCATGGAAATATCATGTCCCATATCAGCCCCAGTCCTCAGGTATGGTGGAACGGATGAATGCTACCCTTAAAACCACTCTGACAAAGATCACACAGGATACGGGCCTGCCTTGGCCAGAGGCCCTACCCTTGGCCTTGTATACAATAAAAAATCAGGTCAACAGAACTACAGGACTTACCCCATTTGAGGTCCTAATGGGAAGACCAATACCCACAAGGGCAAGACCTCCCAAATTTCCTGTGGACGCGGCATTACTCCTGACACAGGAGGCCCTTCTAGACCATGCTAAAGCACTCTGTAAAATGATTACCCGTAACCATTATCTGGTAAAAGAGGCCATTCCCTCTCCTAGTGATGACCCAATGCATCCCTTCCAACCTGGGGACTATGTCATGATCAAATCATTAGAGAAGATTTCTTTTTTCTCCTAGGTGGAAAGGCCCGTACCTCGTCCTGCTGGTAACCCGGACGGCTGTCACGGTCGAGGGTAGACCTGAGTGGATGCACGGAACACGCTGCAAGAAAGCGCCACCCCCAGAGGGACACGAATAGAGGATGAGGACGGCGCGGATGGTGATTCTGACCTTCTTCTGTGTGATTTTTGCACACATTTGGGCTGATAATTCGGTGATTCAAAGGATGCAGGCCATTGCCTCACAGGGCCATAACACTGAATGCTGGATTTGTACCCGGTTCCCCACTAACCCCTCCAATTCAGAAATGCATTTCCTGGCTCTTCCCTCAGCACCCACGTGGTCCCTATCATTAAGCAGGTGCCCCTTTGGAGGCGGCAGCCCAACCCGGTGGCCATTAAGGGACTAGCCTGGTTATGTGTTAGAAATAACATTACCCATGATCAGTACATCACCAAGGATGGGACACCGGAACTCCCTGCCAGTCGGGAATGGGTAGGTGAGGTGCCTTTGACTTCCTGCGTCTACCTTGCAGATTACGACTGGCGAAACGCTCGGTTCCGGTTCCACAATCTATCCGGCTGTATGGTTTCCTTTTGGGATTGTAGTGGGAGCAGGGATGAGTTAGCATGTCTCTTACAAGCCCCTAAATCCGAACATGAGATCCGCTTTAAGGAAAATGGATGCGAGTGTCAGCGAGTATACAATCTGACCTTAAATAACCACACATCCACATGGGCCGCTAACGGCCACCGCTCCTTTGGGAGGAGGGAGACTGGCCCATGCGATGCCAGAGACCGATCCGGGTGCCCCAGTTTGATGGTGCTGAGGGCGATACGGCTTAGTCAGTCTTGTCGCCTCCGTTGGCACATAATGAAGCAGACTCCTTTGCACAAGTACTGGGTGGACTGGTGCCACAATTCTACTCGCTGGCACCCAACCATTGTTCGCAATGGCTCCTATTGGCTGTGTGGGAACAAGGCGTACAAGACCCTCCCCGTCGACTGGGCTGGGACCTGCACAGTTGGCAATATTGTTCCTGAGGCCTTTGGAGTTAAGCACCTCACTGTCCACCCCCGTCATAATCACCTAGGAGCCGCGACGAGTCGTGAACGATCGGTTCCAGACAACCCTTTAATTACACGTAACACGGGATTCCACCAGTTTATCAGAGTCATCCTCCCGGGAATAGGGGTGTCAGACCTCGAAAAGGCCATAATTAATATCTCAGCTACCATGGAAATGATTGAGAAAAGAACGGTAAATGCTATTCTGAATATGCAGTCAGAGATCACCTCCCTATCCAAGGTAGTAATCCAAAACCGAATGGCCCTTGATTTTATATTAGCAGCCCAGGGAGGGGTGTGTGCAGCCATAAATGAGACATGTTGCTTCTACGTCAATAAAGATCAGCAAATTGAGACAGACGTGCATGTCATCCAAGACCAGGTGCGCACCCTCGACTTGGTGGCTAAAGAGAAGCCCTTTAATTGGTGGGGGTGGCTTCCTGATATAGGCGGGGGGCTCGGGGGAATATTCAAAACCATCCTCAAGTATCTTGTCCTCGGCCTTGCTTTACTCCTCCTTATCTACATATTAGTCGGTACTATCCCATTTTGCTGTAGGGCCTGCTGTAAACGCCTTGCCATTAGAACCACTTCGCGAGGATTGCCCGACCTGAAAGCCCCCATAACATCCCAAATGGTTGCGCTCCCAATGGAGGAAACCCCTCCGTGGTCTGTACTCCCTTTTCACGAGTCTGAAATCCCTTGCCCCAACCCAGCTTGTCTTTGCTCCGACATGGAACCGTCGGTTGCGGAAGATGACCTTTCCTTTTGGCGGTACTCTGATTTCCTGGAGCACTACCCTATTATCCTATTATCCTGGGGAGTTCCCCACGGAGTACCCTCCCGATACCGAACCCCCGCCATTGGATAACCCCCCAGGCTCCGGTTACATTCCCCCTTTTGCAGAGGAGCCTAATCTACTCTTTCGATCTTTTGATTATCCCATGAAGGGATAACCTTTTAATATACAAAAGTGAGCAATTGGATGATCAATGTTTGATGAAATTATATTATGTTTGTACGATCGATTATGTAACAGTGAAGCTGAAACGAGATGATGATTGTATGAGTGTACCACCTTTTATATTGTGAACGAACAGAATTTTAGAAGCTTAAGAACAGAAGTTTATGGGGGCGTTTAGAATGAACTAAATTAATCAATCATGTATTGCTGACAGGCTAAGCTTCAGTGCTGCAGGGAGAGACAGCTTATCAGAAATGACTTTATAGCTTCAGGGCTGCTGAGGCAACTTGGCTTTGAGGCTGGTGCAGTGTGGAGGGGGAGGGACATTGTGCTTGAACAACATTTTAACCCCTACTTTTCCCCTCTGCATGCGATGAGGTTTTGTGATCATGGAATGATAAAAGGAGGGATTGTGGGAGTAATTTTGCTGAGTTTTGCTTCTATACCTATTATTTTGTTAGGAGATTAATATAATCCGAGTGAGAACGTTTACACATATTCTCTCTTATATGAGTTGAAAGTATAGCCACATATTGATACAAAGAACAAAGAACAAAGAAAATTACAGCACAGGAACAGGCCCTTCGGCCCTCCAAGCCTGCGCCAATCCCGATCCTCGATCTAAACATGTCGCCTATTTTCTAATGGTCTGTATCTCTTTACTTCCTGCCCATTCATGTATCTGTCTAGATACATCTTAAAAGACGCTATCGTGCCCACGTCTACCACCTCCACTGGTAATGCGTTCCATGCACCCACCACCCTCTGCGTAAAGAACTTTCCACGCATATCCCCCCTAAACCTTTCCCCTTTCACTTTGAACTCGTGCCCCCTAGTATTTGAATCCCCCACTCTGGGAAAAAGCTTCTTGCTATCCACCCTGTCGATACCTCTCATGATTTTGTACACCTCAATCAGGTCCCCCCTCAACCTCCGTCTTTCTAATGAAAATAATCCTAATCTACTCAACCTCTCTTCATAGCTAGCGCCCTCCATACCAGGCAACATCCTGGTGAACCTCCTCTGCACCCTCTCCAAAGCATCCACATCCTTTTGGTAATGTGGCGACCAGAACTGCACGCAGTATTCCAAATGTGGCCGAACCAAAGTCCTATACAACTGTATATAACATGACCTGCCAACTCTTGTACTCAATACCCCGTCCGATGAAGGAAAGCATGCCGTATGCCTTCTTGACCACTCTATTGACCTGCGTTGCCACCTTCAGGGAACAATGGACCTGAACACCCAAATCTCTCTGTACATCAATTTTCCCCAGGACTTTTCCATTTACTGTATAGTTCACTCTTGAATTGGATCTTCCAAAATGCATCACCTCGCATTTGCCCTGATTGAACTCCATCTGCCATTTCTCTTTGCAACTCTCCAGTCTATCTATATTCTGCTGTATTCTCTGACAGTCCCCTTCACTATCTGCTACTCCACCAATCTTAGTGTCGTCTGCAAACTTGCTAATCAGACCACCGATACTTTCCTCCAAATCATTTATGTATATCACAAACAACAGTGGTCCCAGCACGGATCCCTGTGGAACACCACTGGTCACACGTCTCCATTTTGAGAAACTCCCTTCCACTGCTACTCTCTGTCGCCTGTTGCCCAGCCAGTACTTTATCCATCTAGCTAGTACACCTTGGACCCCATGCGCCTTCACTTTCTCCATCAGCCATGGGGAACCTTATCAAACGCCTTACTGAAGTCCATGTATACGACATCTACAGCCCTTCCCTCATCAATCAACTTTGTCACTTCCTCAAAGAATTCTATTAAGTTGGTAAGACATGACCTTCCCTGCACAAAACCACGTTGCCTATCACTGATAAGCCCATTTTCTTCCAAATGGGAATAGATCCTATCCCTCAGTACCTTCTCCAGCAGCTTCCCTACCACTGACATCAGGCTCACCGGTCTGTAATTACCTGGATTATCCCTGCTACCCTTCTTAAACAAGGGGACAACATTAGCAATTCTCCAGTCCTCTGGGACCTCACCTGTGTTTAAGGATGTTGCAAAGATATCTGTTAAGATATTTAACAGATATTTCCTCTCTCGCTTCCCACAGTAACCTGGGATAGATCCCATCCGGACCTGGGGACTTGTCCACCTTAATGCCTTTCAGAATACCCAACACTTCCTCCCTCCTTATGCCGACTTGACCTAGAGTAATCAAACATCTGTCCCTAACCTCAACATCCGTCATGTCCCTCTCCTCGGTGAATACCGATGCAAAGTACTCGTTTAGAATCTCACCCATTTTCTCTGACTCCACGCATAACTTTCCTCCTTTGTCCTTGAGTGGGCCAATCCTTTCTCTAGTTACCCTCTTGCTCCTTATATATGAATAAAAGGCTTTGGGATTTTCCTTAATCCTGTTTGCTAAAGATATTTCATGACCCCTTTTAGCCCTCTTAATTCCTCGTTTCAGATTGCACCTACAATCCCGATATTCTTTCAAAGCTTCGTCTTTCTTCAGCCGCCTAGACCTTATGTATGCTTCCTTTTTCCTCTTAGCTAGTCTCACAATTTCACCTGTCATCCATGGTTCCCTAATCTTGCCATTTCTATCCCTCATTTTCACAGGAACATGTCTCTCCTGCACGCTAATCAACCTCTCTTTAAAAGCCTCCCACATATTAAATGTGGATTTACCTTCAAACAGCTGCTCCCAATCTACATTCCCCAGCTCCTGCCGAATTTTGGTATAGTTGGCCTTCCCCCAATTTAGCACTCTTCCTTTAGGACCACTCTCGTCTTTGTCCATGAGTATTCTAAAACTTATGGAATTGTGATCACTATTTCCCAAAGTAGTCCCCTACTGAAACGTCAACCACCTGGCCCGGCTCATTTCCCAACACCAGGTCCAGTATGGCCCCTTCCCGAGTTGGACTATTTACATACTGCTCTAGAAAACCCTCCTGGATGCTCCTTACAAGTTCTGCTCCATCTAGACCTCTAACATTAAGTGAGTTCCGGTCAATGTTGGGAAAATTAAAATCTCCTATCACCACCACCCTGTTGCTCCTACAGCTTTCCATAATCTGTTTACATATTTGTACCTCTATCTCACGCTCGCTGTTGGGAGGCCTGTAGTACAGCCCCAACATTGTTACCGCACCCTTCCTATTTCTGAGTTCTGCCCATATTGCCTCACTGCTCGAGTCCTCCATAGTGCCTTCCTTCAGCACAGCTGTGATATCCTCTTTGACCAGTAATGCAACTCCTCCACCCCTTTTACCTCCCTCTCTATCCCGCCTGAAGCATCGGTATCCTGGGATATTTAGTTGCCAATCATGCCCTTCCCTTGACCAAGTCTCAGTAATAGCAATAACATCATACTCCCAGGTACTAATCCAAGCCCTAAGTTCATCTGCCTTACCTACTACACTTCTTGCATTAAAACAAATACACCTCAGACCACCAGTCCCTTTGCTTTCATCATCTGCTCCCTGTCTACTCTTTCCCTTAGTCACACTGACTTCATTAACTAGTTCCTTCCAGGCTTTAGTTACTACCTCCTTACTCTCCACTGACTTCATTTGGTTCCCATCCCCCTGCCACATCAGTTTAAACCCTCCCCAACAGCGTTAGCAAAAGCACCCCCAAGGATATTGGTTCCAGTCCGGCCCAGGTGTAGACCGTCCAATTTGTAATAGTCCCACCTCCCCCAGAACCAATGTCCCAAAAATCTGAACCCCTCCCTCCTGCACCATCTCTCAAGCCACGCATTCATCCTGACTATTCTTTCATTTCTACTCTGACTATCATGTGGCACTGGTAGCAATCCTGAGATTACTACCTCTGAGGTCCTACTTTTTAACTTGGCTCCTAACTCCCTAAATTCTGCTTGTAGGACCTCATCCCGTTTTTTACCGATATCATTGGTGCCTATGTGCACAACGACAACTGGCTGTTCACCCTCCCCTTTCAGAATGTTCTGCAGCCGATCTGAGACATCCCTGACCCGTGCACCTGGGAGGCAACAAACCATTCGGGAGTCTCGTTTTCGACCACAGAACCGCCTATCTACTCCCCTTACAATCGAATCCCCTATGACTATAGCCCTTCCACTCTTTTTCCCGCCCTTCTGAACAGCAGAGCCAGCCACGGTGCCATGAACCTGGCTACTGCTGCCTTCCCCTGGTGAGCCATCTCCCTCAACAGTATCCAAAACGGTATACCTGTTGTGGAGGGAGATGACCGCAGGGGTCTCCTGCGCTGCCTTCCTGCTCTTTCTCTGCCTTTTGGTCACCCATTCCCTTTCTCCCTCAGTAATCCTAATCTGCGGTGTGACCAATTCGCTAAACGTGCTATCCACGACCTCCTCAGCATCGCGCATGCTCCAAAGTGAGTCCATCCGCAGCTCCAGAGCAGTCATGCGGTCTAACAAGAGCTGCAGCTGGACACACTTCCAGCACGTGAAGGAGTCAGGGACATCAGCCATGTCCCTGAGCTCCCACATTGAGCAAGAGGAGCATGTCACGGGTCTGAGATCTCCTGCCATTTTTAATCTTAAGCTTAAACCTAGTTAAATGAAAAAGGAACGAAAAGTTTTTAACCAATCACACGATTAAAAAAAAAGAGAAATAGAAAAAGCCTTACATTATCTACACACCACCGAGTCCTTTTTTTTTGGTTAGAGGAGGAGGGCGGGTGGGAGACACTACAAGTGTAGTGTCTCGGGTTCAGAAACGGCCCAAATATATAGGGTTTTACTTACCCAGCAGCCCCCTGGTCTCCGCCGAAAACAAAAAGAAATTAAGTTTACTTTAAACTGACCTTCCCAGCTGCTCACTCGCTCGCACTCTCTGCTCCCGAAAAAGCTGCTGCAATGAAAGGCAAGTTATTTTAAAGTTGTTTTAGCCCGAGGCACTGTGGGACAGATTTAGTGAGCTCACAGTTGGAGCTTGGTACATCATAACACAGATAACGAGAGGGGGCCCCTCTTATCAGAGAATCTGCAGACTGCCCGGCACCTTCAGGAATGCAGGCCCATTTAAAGTGACAATTGGGAGACTTCAGGACAATGGATGGGACCTGAGCTCATCAATTGATGATCAGGGCCGGCATAAGCTGATCAGGTCACCACATGATGCCTAATCAGTGATTTAATTGGTACTATGTATAATGTATGTAATCAATAACCATTCTGATTGGATTGTGTCCAGCCGGGATGGGCTGAGTAACTGTATATCCGTTGTGGATTTCCTTTGTTCTAGAGAGTCACACTGGACCGCTTTTAGGTCAGGTGTGCTCTCCATGATATCATGAATAAAGTCTGTTTATTCTCAAAGTCTGAGTCCGGAGATTTTGTTGAATCATTGGGTTTTAACTGGATTTTCTACAACATTTTCCTTCGAACAGAGGAGGCTGAGGGGTGACTGAATTGAGGTGTATAAAATTATGAGAGGCTAATATTAAGAAACAGGCAGGATGGGCAGCACAGTGGCGCAGTGGTTAGCACCGCAGCCTCACAGCTCCAGCGACCCAGATTCAGTTCTGAGTACTGCCTGTGCGGAGTTTGAAAGTTCTCCCTGTGACTGCGTGGGTTTCCGCCGGGTGCTCCGGTTTCCTCTACAGCCAAAGACTTGCAGGTTGATAGGTAAATTGGCCATTGTAAATTGCCCCTAGTATAGGTAGGTGGTAGGGACTATGGACTTCATGTAGGATCAGTATAAATGGGCGGTTGATGGTTGGCACAGACTTAGTGGGCCAAATGGCCTGTTTCAGTGCTGTATCTGTCTGTGACCTGTTTCCCCTAGTGGAGAGGTCAATTCCCAGAGGGCACAGATTTAAGGTGATTGGTAGAAGGATGAGATGGGACATGAAGAAAAATTCTTTCACCCAGAGGGTGGTGGGTGTCTGGAATTCACTGCAAGGAATGGTGGTGGATGTATTTTTATTTTATTTTTATTTAGAGATACAGCACTGAAACAGGCCCTTCGGCCCACCAAGTCTGTGCAGACCATCAACCACCCATCTATACTAATCCTACACTAATCCCATATTCCTACCACATCCCCACCTGTCCCTATATTCCCCTACCTATACTAGGGGCAATTTATAATGGCCAATTTCCCTATCAACCTGCAAGTCTTTTGGCTGTGGCAGGAAACCCACGCAGACACAGGGAGAACTTGCAAACTCCACACAGGCAGTACCCAGAATTGAACCCGGGTCGCTGGAGCTGTGAGGCTGCGGTGCTAACCACTGCGCCACTGTGCCGCCCCTCAATTATAAACCCTCAATTCTTTTCAAAGGTACCTGGACATGCACCTGGACTGCTGTAACCTGCAAAGCTCTGGAGCAGGTGCTGGAAGGTGGGATTAGTTTGGACGGCTAGTTTTTTTTCAGCCAGCATGGACACAATGTGCTGAGTGGCCTCCTTCTGTGGTGTAATTTTTCTATGGTTCGATATAGTATTGTTAGGAGTGATCACCACATAGACCTTGTGGAGACAAAGTCCTGTCATCACATTGAGGATACCCTCCATCCTGTTGTGTGGCACTACCACCGTGATAAATGGGATAGACAAGGCTGTAATGAGGTCTGGAGCTGAGTGGCAGAACCCAAACTGAGCATCAGTGAGCAAGTTATTACGAAGCAAGTGCTGCTTGATAGCACTTGATAGTTCAAACATGGACAAAAGAGCTGAACTCGGGAGGTGAGGTGAGAGTGACTATCTTTGACAGCAAGGCAGCAGTTAATCAAAAATGACATCAAGAAGTCCGAGCAAAACTGGAGTCAATGGGAATGCTAATATAATAAAAGCAAAATACTGCAGATGCTGGAAATCTGAAATAAAAACAAGAAATGCTGGAAATACTCAGCAAGTTTGGCAGCATCTATGGAGAGAGAAGCACAGTTAACGTTTCAGGTCAGTGACCTTTCATCAGACCTCCATTATATTGGAGTCAATGGGAATCAGGGGGAAAACCCTCCGCTGGCTGGAGTCATACCTAGCACAAAGGAAAATGGTTGTGGTTGTTGGAGGTCAATCATCTGAGCTCCAGGACATCACAGCAGGGGTTCCTCAGGGTAGTGTCCTCGGCCCAACCATCTACAGCTGCTTCATCAATGACCTTCCTTCAATCATAACGTCAGAAATGGGGATGTTCGCTGATGATTGCACAATGTTCAGCTCCACTCGGGACTCCTCAGATACTGAAGCAGTCCACGTAGAAATGCAGCAAGACCTGGACAATATCCAGGCTTGGGTTGATAAGTGGCAAGTAACATTCACCCCACACAAGTGTCATCTACAACAAGAGAGAATATAACCATTTCCCGTTGAATTTCAATGACATTACAATCGCTGATTCTCCCACTACCAACATCCTGGAGGTTGCCATGGACCAGAAACTGAACTGGAGTAGCCATGTAAATACTCACCTCCTGACTCCCCAAAGCCTGTCCACCATCTACAAGGCACAAGTCAGGAGTGTGATGGAATACTCTCCACTTGCCTGGATGGGTGCAGCTCCAACAACACTCAAGAAGCTCGACACCATCCAGGACTAAGCAGCCCGCTTGATCGGCACCGCATCCACAAACATAAATGCTGTCCTTCCCACATCCCATGAATGAATAAAAAAAATTCAGGGGTGGAATTAGGAAGTACTTCTTCACACAAAGGCTGGTACAAATTTGGAACTGTCTTCTGCAAAGCACAGTTGATGCTAAATCATTTGCTTATTTGAAATCCGGCGAAATGTCTGTACTTATGGGAGACAGGAAAGGGAAGACGAGTCTGTTTAATTATGAGAATTAAATGTTAAAGAATATGAGAGCGTGAAAAGGAGGAGGGTGCGGTGGATAGGTAAACAGAATTTTTTTTTTAACACCTGATGTTTTTTCACACTGAAAGTATTTAAACAGTGAGGATCCTGGGAGGTCAATGTTGATACAATTGCTTTTCTCTGGATATGAGGAATTAAATGGCACTTGGCCAGAGAGGCCACAATATCAAAATTTATAGCTGGCAGAAAGATAATGAGTGAAGGTATTTATGAAGGCTATTGTAGACAACTTCAGGAGGTAATAGACAGTGTGCAGATTCAGCTGGTAGATGTCAGATGGAGAGATGTGAGGTGAGAATAAGGAGATGAAATAGACATTATACAATATAAGGAGTCATGGAGACTTTTAGGTACACAAAGCTTTCAAAGTGAGAGAACAAATTGATGAGGCCACAGGCCGGATATTGTGAACAGGTTTTATTGCGTTACTTTAGTAAGAATGTCAAGGTCGTGGAGAGCCGCAGAAGGGTTTCACTAAGATGATCACAAGGATGACAGTCTTCACAGAACCTCTTCTTAAGAGTAGAAATATTGAAAAGGAGATCAGATAGAGGGGTTCAGACAGACTTGTGATGGGGTATTGATAAAGTAACTGAGGGAAATCTATTTCCATTGGTTAGTGAGTTAGTAACTGAATGAGACAAATTTAAGACTAAAATCGCTAAGTGAGGTTTTTATAGAATTTTTATACACCAATGTCTTCCTCAACACATTTACAGACTCATTTCTGTTTGCCAACGGTCTCCTTCTGTGTGAACAGCAAATGTTCAGACTGTGCTCCTGATGCTCAAAACCTGATCATCTGTTTCCCATCCTCAGTCAACTTCCTCCCTGCACTGTTCCACTTCACTTTAAACTGTCCACCTGAACAGACTAGACATTACCACCAGGATCCTCCATTTCCCTTCACACTGCTACTCACCATGTCCTTGATTTCACTTGACGTGATTTGAACACTTTCGAATGACTACAGGCTAATGTGTACAACAGCAGACTCAAGTAGAACACCAACAGTAATTTATAAATATAACTCTCAATAATTAACACAACACTGCCTGGCTCTCTCTCCACACTCACGAAGATCCTTCAGACAGGCCACTCCCCTCCCCCTCCCCACATTCAATGAACACCCCCCTCCCCCAGACACTAGGAGACATCTTACTCCAAATAGACATGTAAAATAAATATCACTTTGTGCTCCTTTGTTTCTTTCGGTCAGACTTAATGGGTGGTTTGGATACAATTTCACACTTCCACTCTGTGGTGTACAGATAAGAGATCTTTACAAGTTCTTAGTGAGCCCAGTCTCCCAGGTAATTACATTTTACAACCATTTGACATCATCGAACCCCATTTGCCCCCAAACAAGATCTTCACTTCATAACCTTTTAAATAGCCAATGAAAATTTCAACTAAAAAAATTTGCAATAACTCTACGAACACTGGTAGATCATATCAAATCATGCAATTGTTTGTAACATTGCTCACCGGTCAGTGGAACATTCACAGTCACAGCCTCGGCGACCTCCTTCCACACCAAGATGCAAACTTTTCCAGGCACCCAACACTTATCATTACAGATAAATCGATGACACTTCACCGCCACCTCATTGAGAAATGTGTTCAGGTTTTATTCACTAATGTTATGACACGTCTTCCTCTCATGGTTTTTGTTCTGAAGTTTTTTTAGAGAGAGAGATACAGCACTGAAATAGGCCCTTCGGCCCACCGAGTCTGTGCCGACCATCAACCACCCATTTATACTAATCCTACACTAATCCCATATTCCTACCACATCCCCACCTGTCCCTATATTTCCCTACCACCTACCTATAATAGGGGCAATTTATAATGGCCAATTTACCTATCAACCTGCAAGTCTTTGGCTGTGGGAGGAAACCGGAGCACCCGGAGGAAACCAGGCAAGTAAATAAGTTCTTTTCAAATAAATATTTATTTTATTTCGCTCATCATTTAAAAGACTGTCCAAAGTTTTGAAACTTTGTAAAAGTTTTCAAAGGTTCATTAAATTGTGGCAAAGATTTTTCAAGATTTTAAAACTTTACAAAAAAGTTTCAAATCATTCCAAAACACCCACTTGTCTTTCACCTGAACAACAACAAAGAACAAAAAAGAACAAAGAACAGTACAGCACAGGAACAGGCCATTCGGCCCTCCAAGCCTGCGCCAATTTTGATGCCTGCCTAAACTAACACCATCTGCACTTCCGGGGACCGTATCCCTCTATTCCCTTCCTATTCATGTATTTGTCACAATGTCTCTTAAACGTCGCTATTGTATCTGCTTCCACCACCTCCCCTGGCAGCAAGTTCCAAGCACTCACCACCCTCTGTGTAAAAAACTTGCCTCGCACATCCCCTCTAAACTTTGCCCCTCGCACCTTAAATCTATGTCCCCTAGTAAATGACTCTTCCACCCTGGGAAAAAGCTTCTGACTATTCACTCTGTCCATGCCGCTCATAACTTTGTAAACCTCCATCATGTCGCCCCTCCACCTCCGTCGTTCCAGTGAAAACAATCCGAATTTTTCCAACCTCTCCTCATAGCTAATGCACTCCAGACCAGGCAACATCCTGGTAAACCTCCTCTGTACCCTCTCCAAAGCCTCCACGTCCTTCTGGTAGTGTGGTGACCAGGATTGCAGGCAATATTCTAAGGGTGGCCTAACTAAGGTTCTGTACAGCTGCAACATGACTTGCCAATTTTTATACTCTATGCCCCGACCGATGAAGGCAAGCATGCCGTATGCCTTCTTGACTACCTTATCCACCTGCGTTCCCACTTTCAGTGACCTGTGAACCTGTACGCACAGATCTCTCTGCCTGTCAATACTCCTCAGGGTTCTGCCATTTACTGTATACGTCCCACCTGTATTAGATCTTCCAAAATGCATTACCTCACATTTGTCCAGATTAAACTCCATCTGCCATTTCTCCGCCCAAGTCTCCAACCGATCTATATCCTGCTGTATCCTCTGACAATCCTCATCATTATCCGCAACTCCACCAACCTTTGTGTCGTCTGCAAACTTACTAATCAGACCAGCTACATTTTCCTCCAAATCATTTATATATACTACAAACAGCAAAGGTCCCAGCACTGATCCCTGCGGAACACCACTAGTCACAGCCCTCCATTCAGAAAAACACCCATCCACTGATACCCTCTGTCTTCTGTGACTGAGCCAGTTCTGTATCCATCTTGCCAGCTCACCTCTGATCCCGTGTCACTTTACCTTTTGTACCAGTCTGCAATGCGGGACCTTGTCAAAGGCTTTACTAAAGTCCATATAGATAATATCCACTGCCCTTCTTTCATCAATCATCTTTGTCACTTCCTCAAAAAACTCAATCAAATTAGTAAGACACGACCTCCCCTTCACAAAACCATGCTGCCTCTCGCTAATAAGTCCATTTGTTTCCAAATCGGAGGAAATCCTGTCCCAAAGAATCCTCTCTAATAATTTCCCTACCACTGACGTAAGGCTCACCAGCCTATAATTCCCTGGATTATCCTTGCCACCCTTCTCAAACAAAGAACAACATTGGCTATTCTCCAGTCCTCTGGGACCTCACCTGCAGCCAATGAGGATGCAAAGATTTCTGTCAAGGCCCCAGCAATTTCTTCCCTTGCCTCCCTCAGTATTCTAGGGTAGATCCCATCAGGCCATGGGGACTTATCTACCTTAATGCTTTGCAAGACACCCAACACCTCCTCCTTTTTGATAATGAGATGACTGAGACTATCTGCACTCCCTTCCCTAGGCTCATCATCCACCAAGTCCTTCTCTTTGGTGAATACTGATGCAAAGTACTCATTTAGCACCTCGCCCATTTCCTCTGGCTCCACACATAGATTCCCATCTCTGTCCTTGAGTGGGCCAACCCTTTCCCTGGTTACCCTCTTGCTCTTTATATATGTATAAAAAGCCTTGGGACTTTCCTTAATCCTGTTTGCCAATGACTTTTCATGACCCCTTTTAGCCCTCCTGACTCCTTGCTTAAGTTCCTTCCTACTGTCTTTATATTCCTCAAGTGCTTCATCTGTTCCTAGCCTTCCAGCCCTTACAAATGCTTCCTTTTTCTTTTTCTCTAGGCTCACAATATCCCACGTTATCCAAGCTTCCCGAATCTTGCCAAACTTGTCTTTCTTCCTCACAGGAACATGCTGGTCCTGGATTCTAATCAGCTGACGTTTGAAAGACTCCCACATGTCAGATGTTGATTTACCCTCAAACAGCCGCTCCCAATCTAAATTCTTCAGTTCCTGCCTAATATTGTTAGAATTAGCCTTCCCCCAATTTAGCACCTTCACCCGAGGACTACTCTTATCCTTATCCACAAGCACCTTAAAACTTGTAAAACCCTCAATCGGCCTGTCTTCGGCTCATGACCTCACCAGGGGGCCTGGCTTTACCAGGAATACATGGCTGCAGGGCTTCATTGATCTTCCAGTTAGCAGGCACGCTGCAGCAAGAAGTTAAAAATCTCACTCACTTCAGTTGTGAAGATAGGTGAGAGAAGTTAGGACTGTTTTCCTTGGAGAAGACAAGGCTGAGAGGTGATTTGACTGTTATATGAAAAGGAAGAATGTGCAGGGTGAGCGAGAGAAAACGGGGAATGGAACGGAGTAAATGATTCTTTCAGAGAGCCAGTGCAGACACGATGGGCCGAATGGCCTCCTTCTGTGCTGTAATAATTCTGTGATTCTAGCCATTATACAGCTCGGGTGTGAATTTTTCAGTGCTGTCAATGGTGAATGCCACCTCTTCACTGCTGACTGCAAAGTCTGGGCCAATGTCTTTCACTCACTCCTGTTTCCAGCCCTGAATGTGCAGAAAGCTCCTTTCAAAGCATTTTGGGTGGACTACAGGAAAAAACTGATGTTGATGCACACCGAGATGCTTGATACAATGACAGGCCTGCCAGACAGCCTCCACTCACTGACAGGGAGCATGGAGGAGTCTGACTCCAACATGGCAGTGGGCATCCTGCAGAGCTTGGAGCCCATCCTTTCCAACGTGGAAGTGGTCAGCACCTCCATGGCAACACTGCCAAACTGACCCATGATGAAACGTCTGCTGGCTGCTGTCTCAGCTTCCATTACAGCACAGGTGGAGGTCTCATGACATCTTTCACCCAGAGGGTGGTGGGAGGGTCTGGAACTCACTGCCTGAAAGAGTGGTCGAGGCAGAAACTCTCATCACATTTCAAAAACACTTGGATATGCTCAGGGTTACAGATCGAGAGCTGGAAGGAGGATTAGGTAGAAAAACTCTTTCACAGCTGGTACAGACTCGATGGGCCGAATGGCCTCCTCCTGTGTATAAATGTTCTATGTTTCCACGTTTCTATCTCAATGCTGCAGTGGAAACTCATGCGATCCATAGCTGCTGCCCTGCAGGCTCAGACTGATGTCATCATAGCTGTGGATCACAGTGAAGGGACACACAGGCTCACACTGCAGGCCAGCAATCTGTGTTCCAGCAGATTATTAGGATTACTGAGGTGTCTCCCTGTGGGAATGTCAGAGACTCCATGGAACATGGAGCTGCTGTCCTCTCTCAGGATGACAGCATTCCTGCTCCCACCACTGCCACTTTTCAGCCAGCCAGCCCAGGCTACTGCCACCCTTGCCAAGGTGCTGTCGTCCGAATCCGGGCCCTCAAGGCCCAGAGCTGCTCGAGGGTGTCCTGCAAGGCCATCTGCAGTCTCCCCAGTGAAAGTCAGCAGCCTTCCAGCAGCCATGCTGCAGCGACTGGCCACTGGTCCATCTCCCTCTCGAACAGATTTTCCACTTTGGATACTGTTGGGGGAGATAGCTTCTCAAGGGAATGCAGCAAGAGGCTGTGGCACCATGGGTGGCTCAGCTGCACTGGAGGGCAGGAACAAGAGTGGAAGAGCTATAGTGATAGGGGATTCTATGGTAAGGGGTATGGAGAGGTGTTTCTGTGGCTACAAAAATGACTCCAGGATGGTATGTTGCCTCCCTGGTGCTCATGTCAAGGATGTCACAGAGGGGCTGCAGGACATTCTGAAGGGGGAGGGTGACCAGTCAGAGGTTCACATTGGTACCAATGACACAGGGAGAAAGAGGGATGAGGTCCCAGTCATAGAGAGATACAGCACTGAAACAGGCCCTTCAGCCCAATGAGGCTGTACCAACCAACAACCACCCATTTATACTAATCCTACATTAACCCCATATTCACCACCACATCCCCACCTTCCCTCAACTCTCCTACCACCTACCTACACTAGGGGCAATTTACAATGGCCAATTTACCTAGCAACCTGCAAGTCTTTGGCTGTGAGAGGAAAACGGAGCACCCGGAGGAAACCCACGCGGTCACAGGGAGAACTTGCAAACTCCGTACAGGCAGTACCCAGAATTGAACCCGGGTCACTGGAGCTGTGAGGATGTGGTGCTAACCACTGCGCCGCCCTGCAACAAGAATTTAGGGAGCTAGGTAGCAGATTAAAAAGCAGGACCTCAAAGGTTGTAATCTCTGGATTACTCCTGGTACCACATGTTTGTGAGTTCAGAAATAGGAGGATAGAGCAGATGAATGTGTGGCTGAAGACATGGTGCAGGAGGGAAGGCTTTAGTTTCCTGGATCACTGGGTCTGTTTCTGGTGACAGTGGGACCTGTACAATTCGGATGGGTTGCACCTGAACCAGAACGGGACCAACATCCTTGCGAGAAGATTTGCTCGTGCTGTTGGGGGGGTGGGGTGGGTGGTTTAAATTAATTTGGCAGGGGGATGGGATACAGAGTGGAGGTACAGTAGGGGGTGATGCAGAGTCAAATATTGTCGAGACACTAAGTCAGTCTGTAAGGCAGAGCAAATATAAACCTGTTGCTGATTACCACCTACCGCCCTCCCTCAACTGATGAGTCAGTACTCCACCATGTTGAACACCACTTGGAGGAAGCATTGAGGGTGGCAAGAGCACAGAATATATTCTGGGTGGGGGACTTCAATGTCCATCAGCAAGAGTGGTTCAGTAGCACCACTACTAACTGAGCTGGCCGAGTCCTAATTAATATATCTGCTAAACTGTGTGTGCGGCAAGTGGTGAGGGAACCAACAAGAGGGGAAAACATACTTGACCTCGTCCTCACCAATCTGCCTGCTGCAGATGCATCTGTCCATGACAGTATTGGTAGGAGTGACCACCGCACAGTTGTTGTGGAGACAAAGTCCAGCCTTCACACTGAGGCTACCCTCCTTTGTGTTGTGTGGCACTACCACCGTGCAAAATGGGATAGATGTCTGTACAGTGACACGTGTCTGTAACTCTCAGGGAGATATCTGTACACTTTCTGGTGTCTCTCACTTCCTCTCTCTCAGGGAGATATCTGTAAACTGACTGGAGTGTCGCATTCTCTCTGTCGCAGGAGATTTCTGTCCACTGACTGGTGTCTCTCAGTCCCTGTTCTCAGGGAGATATCTGTTCACTGACAGGTGTCTCACAGTCTCTCACTCTCAGGGAGATATCTGTACACAGACTGGTGTCTATCTGTCTCATTCCCAGGGAGATATCTGTATGCTGACTGGTGTCTCTCAGGTCCTCTGTCTCAGGGAGATAACTGGACACTGCCTGGTGTCTCTCACTCTCAGGGAGATATCTGTACACAGACTGGTGTCTATCTGTCTCATTCCCAGGGAGATATCTGTACGCTGACTGGTGTCTCTCAGTTCCTCTGTCTCAGGGAGATAACTGGACACTGCCTGGTGTCTCTCACTCTCAGGGAGATATCTGTACACAGACTGGTGTCTATCTGTCTCATTCCCAGGGAGATATCTGTACGCTGACTGGTGTCTCTCAGTTCCTCTGTCTCAGGGAGATAACTGGACACTGCCTGGTGTCTCTCACTCTCAGGGAGATATCTGTATGCTGACTGGTGTCTCTCACTCTCAGGGAGATATCTGTATGCTGACTGGTGTCTCTCACTCTCAGGGAGATATCTGGACACTGATTACTGTATTTAGACAGCATTTCACATTTATTGTAGAAATCTAGCACAAGGGACCACATAGTGAAGTGTCTCATAATTTAGTAAGGATTTAATAAGTATTTATTTACTTTATATCAATTAACTAATTAGTGATAGAAATGTCAGTTAGAGGGGTGAAGTGCTTCACCTGTGAGATGTGGGAAGTCCGTGACGCTTCCAGCGTTCTGGGCGACTACATCTGCAGGATGCACATCTGCACAGTGGCGCAGTGGTTAGCACCGCAGCCTCACAGCTCCAGCGACCCGGGTTCAATTCTGGGTACTGCCTGTGTGGAGTTTGCAAGTTCTCCCTGTGACTGCGTGGGTTTTCTCCGGGTGCTCCGGTTTCCTCCCACAAGCCAAAAGACTTGTAGGTTGGTAGGTAAATTGTCCATTATAAATTGCCCCTAGTATCGGTAGGTGGTAGGGAAATATACGGACAGGTGGGGATGTGGTAGGAATATGGGATTAGTGTAGGATTAGTATAAATGGGTGGTTGATGGACGGCACAGACTCGGTGGGCCGAAGGGCCTGTTTCAGTGCTGTATCTCTAAACTAAAACTAAACTAAACTAAACTAAAACTAAACTAAGTGTACCCAGTTGCAGCTCCTCACAGACCGCATGGATCGATTGGAGCGGCAACTGAATGCACTTAGGAGCATGCAGGTGGTGGAAAGCGTCATAGACAGGAGTTTTAGAGAAGTGGTTACACCCAAGGTGCAGGCAGATAGATGGGTGACCGCTAGAAGGGGCAGGCAATCAGTGCAGGAATCCCCTGTGACTATCCCCCTCTCTAATAAGTATACCGTTTTGGATACTGTTGGGGGGGATGGCCTATCAGGGGAAAACAGCAGCAGCCAGAGCAGTGGCACCACGGCTGGCACTGTTGTTCAGCAGGGAGGGACAAAGTGCAGAAGAGCAATAGTTATAGGGGACTCTATAGTCAGGGGCACAGATAGGCGCTTCTGTGGACGTGAAAGAGACACCAGGAAGGTATGTTGCCTCCCTGGTGCCAGGGTCAAGGATGTCTCTTAACTGTCAGGGGGCATTCTGAAGGGGGAGAGTGAACAGCCAGAGGTTGTGGTACACATTGGTACCAATGACATAGGCAGGAAGAGTGATGAGGTCCTGCAGGGGGAGTTTAGGGAGTTAGGTAGTAAGTTAAAACACAGGACCTCTAGGGTTGTAATCTCTGGATTACTCCCTGTGCCATGTGCCAGTGAGGCTAGATAGAAGATAGTGCAGCTAAACACGTAGCTGAGCAGCTGGTGTAGAAGGGAGGGTTTCAGATATCTGGACCATTGGGCTCTCTTCAGGTACAGGTGGGACCTGTACAAGAAGGACGGGTTGCATCTAAACTGGAGGGGCACTAATATCCTGGCTGCAAGGTTTGCTAGCGTCACTCGGGACGGTTTAAACGAGTGTGGCGGGGGGTGGGAACCAGAGAGTAGGACAGCTAGTGAAGTAAATGAGGGAGAACTAGTAAATAAGGCCAGTAAGACTAAGAGGAAGAGCAGGCAGGGAAATGTCGCTGAGCACAGCGGGACTGGTGGTCTGAAGTGCATTTGTTTCAATGCGAGAAGTCTCACAGGTAAGGCAGATGAATTTAGAGCTTGGATTAGTACTTGGAACTATGATGTTGTTGCTATTACAGAGACTTGGTTGAGGGAAGGGCAGGATTGGCAGCTAAATGTTCCAGGCTTTAGAAGCTTCAGGCGGGATAGAGGGGGATGTAAAAGGGGTGGGGGAATTGCATTACTTGTTAAGGAGAATATCACAGCTGTACTGTGGGTGGGCACCTCAGAGAGGTCATGCAGCGAAGCAATATGGGTGGAGCTCAGGAATAGGAAGGGTGCAGTCACAATGTTGGGGGTTTACTACAGGCCTCCCAACAGCCAGCGAGAGGTAGAGGAGCAGATATGTAGACAGATTTTGGAAAGATGTAAAGGTAACAGTGTTGTGGTGGTGGGTGATTTTAACTTCCCCAATATTGACTGGGACTCACTTAGTGCTAGGGGCTTGGATGGGGCAGAATTTGTGAGGAGCATCCAGGAGGGCTTCTTGAAACTTTATGTAGATAGTCCAACTAGGGATGGGGCCATTCTGGACCTGGTATTGGGGAATGAGCCCGGCCAGGTGGTCAAAGTTTCAATGGGGGAGCATTTCGGGAACAGTGACCATAATTCCATAAGTTTTAAGGTACTTGTGGATAAGGATAAGAGTAGTCCTCGGGTGAAGGTGCTAAATTGGGGGAAGGCTAATTATAACAATATTAGGCAGGAACTGAAGAATTTAGATTGGGGGCGGCTGTTTGAGGGTAAATCAACATCTGACATGTGGGAGTCTTTCAAACGTCAGCTGATTAGAATCCAGGACCAGCATGTTCCTGTGAGGAAGAAAGACAAGTTTGGCAAGTTTCGGGAAGATGGGATAACACAGGATATTGTGAGCCTAGTCAAAAAGAAAAAGGAAGCATTTGTAAGGGCTGGAAGGCTCGGAACAGATGAAGCACTTGAGGAATATAAAGACAGTAGGAAGGAGTCAGGAGGGCTAAAAGGGGTCATGAAAAGTCATTGGCAAACAGGATTAAGGAAAATCCCAAGGCTTTTTATACATATATAAAGAGCAAGAGGGTAACCAGGGAAAGGGTTGGCCCACTCAAGGACAGAGATGGGAATCTATGCGTGGAGGCAGAGGAAATGGGCGAGGTACTAAATGAGTACTTTGCATCAGTATTCACCAAAGAGAAGGACTTGGTGGATGATGAGCCTAGGGAAGGGAGTGCAGATAGTCTCAGTCATCTCATTATCAAAAAGGAGGAGGTGTTGGGTGTCTTGCATAGCATTAAGGTAGATAAGTCCCCATGGCCTGATGGGATCTACCCTAGAATACGGAGAGAGGCAAGGGAAGAAATTGCTGGGGCCTTGACAGAAATCCTTGCATCCTCATTGGCTGCAGGTGAGGTCCCAGAGGACTGGAGAATAGCCAATGTTGTTCTTTGTTTGAGAAGGGTGGCAAGGATAATCCAGGGAATTATAGGCTGGTGAGCCTTACGTCAGTGGTAGGGAAACTATTCGAGAGGATTCTTCGGGACAGGATTTACTCCCATTTGGAAACAAATGAAACTTTTAGCGAGAGACAGCGTGGTTTGGTGAAGGGAAGGTCGTGTCTTACTAATTTGATTGAGTTTTTTGAGGAAGTGACGAAGATGATTGATGAGGGAAGTACGGTGGATGTTGTCTATATGGACTTCAGTAAAGCCTTTGACAAGGTCCTGCATGGCAGACTGGTACAAAAGGTGAAGTCACACGGGATCAGAGGTGAACTGGCAAGATGGATACAGAACTGGCTCAGTCACAGAAGACAGAGGATAACAGTGGATGGGTGTTTTTCTGAATGGAGGGATGTGACTAGTGATGTTCCGCAGGGGTCAGTGCTGGGACCTTTGCTGTTTGTAGTATGTATCAATGATTTGGAGGAAAATGTAGCTGGTCTGATTAGTAAGTTTGCAGACGACACAAAGGTTGGTGGAGGTGCGGATAATGATGAGGATTGTCAGAGGATACAGCAGGATATAGATCGGTTGGAGACTTGGGCGGAGAAATGGCAGATGGAGTTTAATCCGGACAAATGTGAGGTAATGCATTTCGGAAGGTCTAATGCAGGTGGGAGGTATACAGTAAATGGCAGAACCCTTAGGAGTATTGACAGGCAGAGAGATCTGTGCGTACAGGTTCACAGGTCACTGAAAGTGGCAACGCAGGTGGATAAGGTAGTCAAGAAGGCATACGGCATGCTTGCCATCATCGGTCGGGGCATAGAGTATAAAAATTGGCAAGTCATGTTGCAGCTGTACAGAACCTTAGTTAGGCCAAACTTAGAATACTGCGTGCAATTCTGGTCGCCACTCTACCAGAAGGACGTGGAGGCTTTGGAGAGGGTACAGAAGAGGTTTACCAGGATGTTGCCTGGTCTGGAGGGCATTAGCTATGAGGAGAGGTTGGATAAACTCAGATTGTTTTCACTGGAACGACGGAGGTGGAGGGGCGACATGATAGAGGTTTACAAAGTTATAAGCGGCATGGACAGAGTGGATTGTCAGAAGCTTTTTCCCAGGGTGGAAGAGTCAGTTACTAGGGGACATAGGTTTAAGGTGCGAGGGGCAAAGTTTAGAGGGGATGTGAGAGGCAAGTTTTTTTACACAGAGGGTGGTGAGTGCCTGGAAATTGCTGCCAAAGGAGGTGGTGGAAGCAGATACGATAGCGATGGTTAAGAGGCATCTTGACAAATATATGAACAGGAAGAGAATAGAGGCATATGGGCCCCGGAAGTGCAGAACGTGCAAGTTTCGGCAGGCATCAAGATCGGCGCAGGCTTGGAGGGCTGAATGGCCTGTTCCTGTGCTGTACTGTTCTTTGTTCTTTCTTTGACTGGTGTGTCACATTCTCTCTGTCTCAGGAAGATATCTGTACACTGACTGGTGTCTCTTAGTCTCTCACTCACAGGGAGATATCTGCAGACTGACTGGTGTCTCTCAGTCTCTCACTCCCATGGTGATGTCTGTACACTGACTGGTTTTGCTCAGTCTCTCACTCTCAGGGAGATACCTGTACACTGACTGGTGTCACTCAGTTGCTCTCTCTCAGGGAGATACCTGTACAGTGGCTTGTGTCTCTCAGTCTCTCACTCCCATTGTGATGTCTGTACAGTGACATGCGTCTCTCACTCTCAGGGAGATACCTGTACACTGACTGGTGTCTCTCAGTCCCTCTCTCTCAGGAAGGTACCTGTACTCTGACTGTTGTCTCTCAGTTACTCTCTCTCAGGGAGATACCTGTACACTGACTGGTGTCTCACAGTCTCTCACTCCCAGGGTGATGTCTGTGCAGTGACAGGTGTCTCTCAGTCCCTCTCAGGGAGATATCTGTGCACTGACTGTTGTCTCTCAGTTACTCTCTCTCAGGGAGATACCTGTACACTGACTGGTGTCTCACAGTCTCTCACTCCCAGGGTGATGTCTGTGCAGTGACAGGTGTCTCTCAGTCCCTCTCAGGGAGAAATCTGTATCCTGACTGGTGTGTCTAATTATCACTGTCTCAGGTGGATATCTGCATACAGAATGCGCTGCCAGCGGTGGTAATAGAAGCAGATACATTTGGTGCATTTAACCGACTCTTGGATAAGTACATGGGTGATAGTAGAAGGAAGGGTAGGGAGTTAGTTTGATCTTAGAGTAGCTTAAAGCTTCGGCACAACATTGTGGGCCGAAGGGCCAGTACTGTGCTGTACTGTTCTATATTCTGTGTTCTATACTGACTGGTGTCTCTCAGTCTCTCACTCCCATGGTGATGTCTGTACAGTGACAGGTTTCATTCAGTCTGTCACCCTCAGGGAGATATCTGTACACTGACTGGTGTCTCTCAGTCCCTCTCTCTCACAGAGATATCTGTACACTGACTGGTGTCTCTCTGTTCCTCTCCCTCAGGGAGATATCTTTTCACTGACTGGTGTCTGTCAGTCCCTTACTCCCAGGGTGATGTCTGTACAGTGACAGGTGTCTCTCAGTCCCTCTCAGGGAGATATCTGTACACTGACTGGTGTGTCTCATTCTCTCTGTCTCAGGGAGATGTCTGTACACTGTCTGGTGTGTCTCATTTTCTCTCTCTCAGGGAGATATTTGCACCCTGCCTGATATCTATCAGTCTCTCACTCTCAGGGAGATTCCTGTACACTGACTGGTGTCCCTCAGTCCCTCACTCTCAGGGAGATATCTGTACACTGACTGGTGTCTCTCAGTTTCTCACTCCCAGGGTGATGTCTACACAGCGACAGGTGTCTCACACTCTCAGGGAGCGATCTGAAAACTGACTGGTGTGTCTAATTCTGACTTTCTCAGGGAGATATCTGTACACTCACTGGTGTCTCCCAGTACCCTGTGCAGAGGGGGAGATCTGTACACTGACTGGTGTCTCTCAGTCTCTCTCTTTAAGGGAGATATCTGTACACTGACATGTGTCACTCAGTCTCTCACTCCAAGGATTATATCTGTATGCTGACTGGTGTGTCTCATTCTCTCTCTCTCAGGGAGATATTTGCACCCTGCCTGATGTCGCTCAGTCCCTCGCTCTCAGGGAGATATCTGTACACTGACTGGTGTCTCTCATTCTCTCACTCTCAGGGAGATATCTGTACACTGACTGGTGTCTCTCAGACCCTCACTCTCAGGGAGATATCTGCACACTGACCCCTGTCTCACACTCTCTCTCATGGAGATATCTGTACACAGACTGGTGTCTCTCAGTCTCTCACTCTCAGGGAGATTTCTGTATACTGACTTGTGTCTCTCAGTCTCTCACTCCCATGGTGATGTCTGTACACTGACTGGTGTCTCTCGCTCTCAGGGAGATATCTGTACACTGACTGGTGTGTCTCATTCTCTTTGTCTCAGGGAGATGTCTGCACAGTGACTGGTGTCTCTCAATCCCTCCCTTTCAGGGAGATATCTGTCCACAGACTGCTGTGTCTCTCAGTCTCTCTCTCTCAGGGAGATATTAGTACACTGACTGATGTCTCTCTGTACCTCTATCTCAGGGAGATACCTGTATAGTGACTTGTGTGTTCTCAGTCTCTCACTCTCAGGAAGATACCTGTATAGTGACTTGTGTGTTCTCAGTCTCTCACTCTCAGGGAGATACCTGTATAGTGACTTGTGTGTTCTCAGTCTCTCACTCTCAGGGAGATACCTGTATAGTGACTTGTGTGTTCTCAGTCTCTCACTCTCAGGGAGATATCTGTAGACTGACTGGTGTAGAACATAGAACAAAGAACAGCACAGCACAGTACAGGCCCTGCGGCCCACGATGTTGTGCCGAACCTTTAACCTACTCTAAGATCAAACTAACTACCAACCCTTCATTCCACTGTCATCCATGTACCTATCCAAGAGTCGCTTAAATGTCCCTAATGTATCTGCTACTACCACCGCTGACAGTGCATTCCACGCACCCACCACTCTCTGTGTAAAGAACCTTCCTCTGACATCTCCCCAAAACCTTCCTCCAATCACCTTAAAATTATGACCCCTGGTCATAGCCCTTTCCACACTGGGAAAAAGTCTCTGGCTATCCACTCTATCTATGCCTCTCATCATCTTGTACCCCTCTATCAAGTCACCTCTCATCCTTCTTCGCTCCAATGAGAAAAGTCCTAGCTCCCTCAATCTTTCTTCGTAGGACTTGCCCTCCAGTCCAGGCAGCATCCTGGTAAATCTCCTCTGCACCCTCTCTAAAGCTTCCACATCCTTCCTATAATGAGGCGACCAGAACTGAACACAATATTCCAAGTGTGGTCGAACCAGGGCCTTATAGAGCTGCAGCATAACCTCGCGGCTCTTAAACTCAATCCCCCTGTTAATGAAAGCCAACACACCATACGCTTTCTTAACAACCTTATCAAATTGGGTGGCAACTTTGAGCAATCTATGGACATGGATCCCAAGATCCCTCTGTTCCTCCACACTACCAAGAATCCTGTCTTTAAGCCTGTATTCTGCATTCAAATTCGACCTTCGAAAATGAATCACTTCACACTTTTCCAGGTTGAACTCCATCTGCCACTTCTCAGCCCAGCTCTGCATCCTGTCAATGTCCCGTTGCAACCTACAACAGCCCTCCACACTATCCACAACTCCAGCAACCTTTGTGTCATCGGCAGACTTGCTAACCCAGCCTTCCACTTCCTCATCCAAGTCATTTATAAAAATCACAAAGAGCAGAGGTCCCAGAACAGATCCTTGTGGAACACCACTGGTCACCGAGCTCCAGGCTGAATACTTTCCACCTACTACCACCCTCTGTCTTCTATGGGCCAGCCAATTTTGTATCCAGACAGCCAACTTTCCCTGAATCCCATGCCTCCTTACTTTCTGAATGAGCCTACCATGGGGAACCTTATCAAATGCCTTGCTAAAATCCATATACACCACATCCACTGCTCTTCCTTCATCAATGTGTTTTGACACATCTTCAAAGACTTCAATAAGGCTTGTGAGGCATGACCTGCCCCTCACAAAGCCATGCTGACTGTCTCTAATCAAACCATGCTTTTCCAAATAATCATAAATCCTGTCTCTGAGAATCCTCTCCAATAATTTTCCCACTACCGACGTAAGACTGACTGGTCTCTAATTCCCAGGGTTATCCCTATTCCCTTTCTTGAACAAGGGAATAACATTTGCCACCCTCCAATCATCTGGTACTACTCCAGTGGACAGTGAGGACGCAAAGATCATCGCCAAAGGCGCAGCAATCTCTTCCCTCGCTTCCCGTAATATCCTTGGGTATATCCCGTCTGTCCCCGGGGACTTATCTGTCCTCATATCATTCAAAATTTCCAGCACATCCTCCCTCTTAACCTCAACCTGTTCGAGCTTATCAGCCTGTTCCACGCTGTCCTCACAAATGACCAGGTCCCTCTCACTGGTGAATACTGAAGCAAAGTATTCCTTTAGGACCTACCCTACCTCCTCCGACTCCAGGCACAAGTTCCCTCCACTATCCCTGATCGGCCCTACCCTCACTCTGGTCATCCTCTTGTTCCTCACATCAGTGTAGAACGCCTTGGGATTTTCCTTAATCCTACCCGCCAAGACTTTTTCATGTCCCCTTCTAGCTCTCCTAAGTCCATTCTTCAGTTCCTTCCTGACTACCTTGTAACCCTCTAGAGCCCTGTCTGATCCTTGCTTCCTCAACCTTAAGTAAGCTTCCTTCTTCCTCTTGACTAGCTGTTCCACATCTCTTGTCATCTAAGGTTCCTTCACCCTACCATCCCTTCCTTGCCTCATCGGGACAAACCTATCCAGCAGTTGCAGCAAGTGCTCCCTAAACAACCTCCACATTTCTGTCGTGCATTTCCCTGAGAACATCTGTTCCCAATTTATGCTCCCCAGTTCCTGCCTAATAGCATTGTAATTCCCCCTCCCCCAATTAAATATTTTCCCATCCCGTCTGCTCCTGTCCCTCTCCATGACTATAGTGAAGGTCAGGGAGTTGTGATCACTATCACCGAAATTATCCCCCATCGAGAGATCTGCCACCTGGCCTGGTTCGTTGCCAAGCAGCAAGTCCAACATAGTCTCCCCTCTAGTCGGCCTATCTACATATTGAGTCAGGAAACCTTCCTGGACACACCTGACAAAAACTGCTCCATCCAAACTATTTGCACAAAGGAGGTTGCAATCAATATTAGGGAAGTTGAAGTCACCCATGAGAACAACCCTGTTACTTCTGCACCTTTCCAAAATCTGCCTCCCAATTTGTTCCTCCGTGTCTCAGTTGCTATTGGGGGGTCTATAGAAAACTCCCAACAAAGTGACTGCTCCTTTCCTGTTTCTGACTTCCACCCATAATGACTCAGTAGACAAACCCTCCTCGACGACCTCCCTTTCTGCAGCTGCGATACTATCTCTGATCAGCAATGCCACTCCCCCACCTCTTTTACCTCCCTCCCTATTCCTTTTGAAACATCTAAACCCCGGAACATCCAACATCCATTCCTGCCCCTGAGATATCCACGTCTCCGTAATGGCCACAACATCGTAGCTCCAAGTACTGTTCCATGCTCTAAGTTCATCACCCTTATTCCAGACACTTCTTGCGTTAAAATAGACACACTTCAACCCATCATACTGGCTGCAACTTTGCCCTGTCAACTGTCTCACCTTCCTCACAGACTCTCTGCACTCGGTATCTGCCTGTTCAACAGCTACCCCATCCACTGATCCGTAGCTCCGGTTCCCATCCCCCAGCCAAACTGGTTTAAACCCTCCCGAAGAGCTCTAGCAAACCTCCCGCCCAGGATATTGGTGCCCCTCCAGTTCAGATGCAACCCGTCCTTCTTGTACAGGTCCCACCTTCCCCAGAAGGTATCCCAATGATCCACATATCTGAAGCCCTCCCTCCTACACCAGTTCTGTAGCCACGTGTTCAGCTGCTCCCTCTTTCTAGCCTCACTAGCACGTGGCACCGGTATCAATCCTGAGATTACTACTCTGCTCGTCCTGCCTTTCAGCTTCCAACCTAACTCCCTATATTCGCTTTTTAGGTCCTGATTCCTTTTCCTCGCTATGTCATTGGTACCGATATGCACCACGACCTCTGACTGCTCCCCCTCCCGCTTAAGAATCCTGTGGATTCGATCCGAGACATCCCTGACCCTGGCACCTGGGAGGCAACATACCATCTGGGAGTCTCGTTTGTACCACAGAATCTCCTGTCTGTTCCTCTAACCATTGAATCTCCTATCACTATCGCTCTCCTATTCTTCCCCCTTCCCTTTTGAGCCACTGAGCCAAGCTCAGTGCCAGAGACCTGGCCGCTGTGGCTTTCCCCTGGTAGGTTGCTCCCCCCAACCATATCCAAAATGGGATACTTATTATTGAGGGGAACGGCCACAGGGTATCCCTGCATTGTGCGCCTATTCCATTTCCCTCCCATGACGGTCACCCAGCTACCTTTATCCTGTAACTTAGGTGTCACTACTTCCCTATAACTGCTCTCTATCACCCCCTCAGCCTCCTGAATGATCCGAAGTTCATCCAGCTCCAGTTCCCTAACGCGGTCTGTGAGGAGCTGGGGTTGGGTGCACTTCTCACAGGTGAAGTCAGCAGGGACACAAGTGGTGACTCTTACCACCCACATCCTGCAAGAGGAGCATGCAACTGCCCTAGCTTCCATCCCCTCTGCTCTAAATTGACAACAGAGATTAAAGAAAAAGGAAAACTTAACCTTCCCAAACCCTCCACACAAGAGTTGTTTTTTTTTGGTAAGAGGAGGAGGATGGGTGGGAGACACTACACGTGTAGTGTTTCGGGTTTAACCACTGCCTGAATATTTAGGCTTACTTACCCAGCAGTCCCCTTGTCCGCCGAAGTTCTGAAGAGGACAGAAGGAGGCTACAAAGGGATATAGATAGGTTAAGTGAGTGAAACTCACCTTGCCAGCTGACACCTCACTCGCACTATCGCTGCTTCAGAAAAAGCTGCTGCAACAAAAAGCTCTCTCAGTCTCTCACTCCCATGGTGATGTCTGTACACTGACTGGTGTCTCTCAGTCTCACACTCTCAGGGAGATACCTGTACACTGACTGGTGTCTCTCTGTTCCTCTCCCTCAGGGAGATATCTTTTCACTGACTGGTGTCTCTCAGTCCCTTACTCCCAGGGTGATGTCTGTACAGTGACAGGTGTCTCTCAGTCCCTCTCAGGGAGATATCTGTACACTGACTGGTATCTCTCAGTCTCTCACTCTCAGGGTGATGTCTGTACAGTTACAGGTGTCTCTTCGTCTCTCTCTGTCAGGGAGATATCTGTACACAGACTGATGTGTATCAGTCTTTCTGTCTCAGGGAGATATCTGCAAACTGACAGGTGTCTCACAGTCTCTTACTCCCAGGGTGATGTCTGTACAGTTACAGGTGTCTCTTCGTCTCTCTCTCTCAGGGAGATATCTGCACACTGACTGGTGTCTCTCAGTCTCACACTCTCAGGGAGATACCTGTACACTGACTGGTGTCTCTAAGTCTCTCACTCCCATGGTGATGTCTGTACACTGACTGGTGTCTCTCAGTCTCACACTCTCACAGAGATATCTGTACACGGACTGGTGTCTCTAAGTCGCTCACTCCCAGGGTGATATCTACACACTGACTGGTGTCTCTCAGAACCTCTCTCTCAGGTAGATATCTGTCCACTTACTGGTACTCTAAGTATCTCACTCCCAGTGTAATGCAAGTACAGTGACAGGTGTTTCCTCATCCCTCTTTCTCAGGGAGATATCAGTATACTGACTGGTGTGTCTAATTCTCACTGTCTCGGGGAGATATCTGGACACTGACTGGTGTCTCTCAGTCTCTCACTCTCAGGGAGATATCTGGACACTGACTGGTGTCTCTCAATCCCTCTCTCTCACGGAGATATCTGTACACTGACTGGTGTCTCTCAGTCGCTCACTCCCAGGGTGATATCAACATGCTGACTGGTGTCTCTCAGTCTCTCACTCTCAGGGAAATATCTCTACACTGACTGGTGTCTCTCAGTCTCTCACTCTCAGGGAAATATCTCTAAACTGACAGGTGTCTCTCAGTCTCACAGAGATATCTGTACAATGACTGTTGTGTCTGCTTCTCTCTGTCTCAGAGTGATATCTGTACACTGACTGGTGTCTCTCAGTCTCTCACTCACAGGGAGATATCTGTATACTGACTGGTGTCTCTCAGTCTCTCACTCCCAGTGTGATGTCTGGACAGTGACAGGCGTCTCTCACTCTCAGGGAGATATCTGTAAACTGACTGATGTCTCTCAGTTCTTCTCTCTCAGAGAGATACCTGTAAACTGACTGGTGTCTCTCAGTTCCCCTCTCTCATGGAGAAACCTGTACACAGACTGGGATGTCTGTACATTGACAGGCGTCTCTCACTCTCAGGGAGATATCTGTACACTGACTGGTGTCTCTCAGTCTCTCGCTCTCCAGGAGACATCTGTACACTGACTGGTGTCTCTCAGTTCCTCTTTCTCAGGGAGATATCTGTACACTGACTGGTGTATCTCAGTTCCTCTTTCTCAGGGAGATATATGTACACTGACTGGTGTCTCTCAGTTCCTCTTTCTCAGGGAGATATCTGTACACTGACTGGTGTCTCTCAGTTCCTCTTTCTCAGGGAGATATATGTACACTGACTGGTGTCTCTCAGTTCCTCTTTCTCAGGGAGATATCTGTACACTGACTGGATCTCTCAGTCTCTCACTCCCAGGGAGATATCTGTAGACTTATTGATGTCTCTCAGTCTCTCTCTCTCACAGAGATATCTGTACACTGACTGGTGTCTCTCAGTTCCTCTTTCTCAGGGAGATATCTGTACACTGACTGGTGTATCTCAGTCCCTCTCTCTCACAGAGATATCTGTCCACTGACTGGTGTCTCTCAGTTCCTCTTTCTCAGGGAGATATCTGTACACTGACTGGATCTCTCAGTCTCTCTCTCTCACAGAGATATCTGTACACTGACTGGTGTCTCTCAGTTCCTCTTTCTCAGGGAGATATCTGTGCACTGACTGGTGTATCTCAGTCCCTCTCTCTCACTGAGATATCTGTACACTGACTGGTGTCTCTCAGTTCCTCTTTCTCAGGGAGATATCTGTACACTGACTGGTGTAGCTCAGTCCCTCTCTCTCACAGAGATATCTGTGCACTGACTGGTGTCTCTCAGTTCCTCTTTCTCAGGGAGATATCTGTACACTGACTGGTGTCTCTCAGTCTCTCTCACAGAGATATCTGTACACTGACTGGTGTCTCTCAGTTCCTCTTTCTCAGGGAGATATCTGAACACTGACTGGTGTATCTCAGTCCCTCTCTCTCACAGAGATATCTGTACACTGACTGGTGTCTCTCAGTTCCTCTTTCTCAGGGAGATATCTGTACACTGACTGGATCTCTCAGTCTCTCTCTCTCACAGAGATATCTGTACACTGACTGGTGTCTCTCAGTTCCTCTTTCTCAGGGAGATATCTGTACACTGACTGGTGTCTCTCAGTCCCTCTCTTGCACAGAGATATCTGTACACTGACTGGTGTCTCTCAGTTCCTCTTTCTCAGGGAGATATCTGTACACTGACTGGTGTCTCTCAGTCTCTCGCTCTCCAGGAGACATCTGTACTCTGACTGGTGTCTCTCAGTCTCTCAGTCTTAGGGAGATAACTGTACACTGACTCGTGTATCTCAGTCCCTCTCTCTCAGGGAGATACCTGTACAGTGACTTGTGTCTTTCAGTCTCTCACTCTCAGGGAGATATCTGTAGACTTATTGATGTCTCTCAGACTCTCTCTCTCACAGAGATATCTGTACACTGACTGGTGTCTCTCAGTCCCTCACTCTCAGGGAGATACTTGTACACCGACTGGTGTCTCTCAGTCTTTCTCTCTCACATAGATTTCTGTCCACTGACTGGTGTCTCTCAGTCTCTCACTCTCAGGGAGACATATGTACACTGACAAGAGTCACTCAGTTCCTCTCTCTGAGGGAAATATCAGTACACTGACAGGTGTCTCTCAGTTCCTCTTTCTCAGGGAGATATCTGTACACTGACTGGTGTCTCTCAGTCTCTCTCTCTCACGGAGATATCTGTACACTGACTGGTGTCTCTCAGTCTCTCACTCTCAGGGAGATATCTGTACACTGACAAGAGTCACTCAGTTCCTCTCTCTGAGGGAAATATCAGTACACTGACAGGTGTCTCTCAGATCCTCTTTCTCAGGGAGATACCTGTTCACTGACTGGTGTCTCTCAGTCTCTCGGCCCCAGTGGGATGTCTGTACAGCGTCAGGCGTCTCTCACTCTCAGGGAGATACCTGTTCACTGACTGGTGTCTCTCAGTCTCTCACTCCCAGGTGATGTCTGAAAAGTGACAGGTATCTCTCACTCTCAGGGAGATTTCTGTGCACTGACTGGTGTCTCTCAGTCCGTCTCTCTCAGGAAGTTACCTGTACTCTGACTGGTATCTCTCAGTTCCTCTCTCTCAGGGAGATATCTGGAGACTGACTGGTGTCTCACTCTCAGGGAGATACCTGTAAACTGACTGGTATCTCTCAGTTCCTCTCTCTCAGGGAGATATCTGTTCGTTGACAGTTGTCTCACAGTCTCTTAATCCCAGTGTGATGTCTATACACTGACTGGTGTGCCTAGTCTCTCACTCTCAGGGAGAATCCTGGACACTGACTGGTGTCTCTCAGTTCCTCTCTCTCAGGGAGATACCTGCACAGTGACTTGTGTCTCTCAGTCTCTCACTCTCAGGGAGATATCTGTACACTGACTAGTGTCTCTCACTCTCAGGGAGATACCTGTAAACTGACTGGTGTCTCTCAGTTCTCCTCTCTCAGGGAGAAACCTGTACACAGACTGGGATGTCTGTACACTGACAGGTGTTTCTGAGTCCCTCCATCTCAGGGAGATATCTGCACAGTTACTGGTGTCTCAAAGTCTCTGGGCCCCAGTGGGATGTCTGTGCAGTGCCAGGTGTCTCTCACACTCAGGGAGATACCTGTTCACTGACTGGTGTCTCTCAGTCTCTCACTCCCAGGGTGATGTCTGTACACTGAGTGGTGTCTCTCAGTCTCTCACTCCCAGGGAGATACCTGTTCACTGAATGGTGTCTCTCAGTCTCTCACTCCCAGGGAGATATCTGTCCACTGACTGGTGTCTCTCAGTCTCTCACTCCCAGGGAGATATCTGTACACTGACTGGTGTCTCTCAGTCTCTGGGCCCCAGTGGGATGTCTGTGCAGTGCCAGGTGTCTCTCACTCTCAGGGAGATACCTGTTCACTGACTTGTGTCACTCAGTCTCTCACTCCCAGGGAGATACCTGTACAATGACTGGTTTCTCTCAGTTCCTCTCTCTATGCGAGATATCTGTACACTGTCTGGTATCTCTTAGTTCCTCTCTCTCAGGTAGATATCTGTTGATTGACAGTTGTCTCACAGTCTCTTAATCCCAGGGTGATGTCTATACACTGACTGGTGTCCCTCAGTCTATCACTCTCAGGGTGAAACCTGAACACTGACTGGTGTCGCTCAGTTCCTGTCTCAGGGAGATATCTGTAAACTGACACTTGTCTCTCAGTTCCTCTCTCTCAGGGAGATAAGTGTGCACAGACTGGATCTCTCAGTATCTCACTCTCAAGGAAATACCTGTACACTGACTGATGTCTCTCAGTCCCTCTCGCTCTCAGAGATATCTGTACACAGACTCGAATGTCTGTACATTGACAGGCTTCTCTCACTCTCAGGGAGATATCTGTAAACTGACTGGTGTATCTCATTCTCTCTGTCTCAGGGAGATACCTGTACACTGACTGGTTTCTCTCAGTCTCTCACTCCCAGTGTGATGTTTGCTCAGTGACAGGCGTCTCTCAATCTCAGGGAGATACTTTTACACTGACTGGTGTCTCTCACTCTCAGGGAGATGTCTGAACACTGACTTGTGTATCTCATTCTCTCACTCTCAGGGAGATATCTGTTCACTGACTGCTGTCTCTCAGTCTCAGGGAGATATTTGTACACTGACTGCTGTCTCTGAGTCTCTCGCTCTCAGGGAGATATCTGTTCACTGACTGCTGTCTCTCAGTCTCAGGGAGATAGCTGTTCACTGATTGGTGTCTCTCAGGAGCTCTCTCTCAGGGAGATACCTCTACAGTGACAGGTGTCTCTCAGTCTCTCACTCCAAGTGTGATGTCTGCACAGTGATAGGCGTCTCTCACTCTCAGGGTGACATCTGTACACTGACAGGTGCCTCTCAGTCCCCTGATCTGTGGGAGATATCTCTACACTGACTGGTGTGTCTCATTCTCTCTGTCTCACGGAGATATCTGTACACCTCTGGTGTCCCTCAGTCTCTCATTCCAATGGTGATGTCTGTACAGTGACTTGTTTCTCTCAGTCTGACACCCTCAGGGAGATATCTGTACACGTACTGGTATCTCTCAGTACCTCTCTCTCAGTCCGATACCTCTACACTGACTGGTGTCCCTCAGTCCCTCAATCCCAGGGAGATATCTGTACCCTGGCAGGTGTCTCTCAGTCTCTCACTGCCATCGGGATGTCTGTCCAGTGAATGGTTTCTCTCAGTCTGTCACCCTCAGGGAGAGATCAGGACACTGACTGGTGTCTCTCAGTCTCTCAATCCCATGGTGATGTCTGCACAATGACTTGTTTCTCTCAGTCTGACACCCTCACGGACATATCTGTGCACTGAATGGTGTGTCTCAGTTCCTCTCTCTCAGGCCAATACCTCTACACTGACTGGTGTCCCTGAGACTCTCACTCCCAGGGTGATGTCTGTCCACTGAGTGGTGTTTCTGAGTCTCTCACTCCCAGGGTGATTTCTGTACAGTGACAGGTGTCTCTGACTCTCAGGAAGATATCTGTTCACTGCCTGGTTTCTCTCAGTTGCTCACTCTCAGGGATATATCTGTACACAGACTGGTGTTTCTCACTCTCAGGGAGATATCTGCACAATGACTGGTATCTCTCAGTCTCTCACTCCCAGGTTGATGTCTGTACAATGACAGGTGTCTCTCAGTCCTTCTCTCTCATGGAGATATCTGTACACTGCTGTCTCTCAGTCCCTCTAGCTCAGGGAATATATCTGCACACTGACTGGTGGCTCTTAGTCTCTCACCCCAAGGGTGATGTCTGTACAATGACAGGTGTCTCTCATTCCTTCTCTCTTATCGAGATATCTGTACACTGACTGGTGTCTCTCAGTCTCTCACTCTCAGGGAGATATGAACACTGATTGGTGTCTCTCAGTCCCTCTATCTCACGGAGATATCTGTACACTGACCAGTGTCTCTCAGTCTCTCAATCCCATGGTGATGTCTGTACAATGACTTGTTTCTCTCAGTCTGACACCCTCACGGAGATATCTGTACACTGACTGGTGTGTCTCAGTTCCTCTCTCTCAGGCCGATACCTCGACACTGACTGGTGTCTCTCAGTCTCTCTCTCAGGGACATATCTGTACACTGACTGGTGTCTCTCAGTCTTTCACTCTCAGGGACATATCTGTACACTGACTGGTGTCCCTCAGTCCCTTAATCCCAGGGAGATATCTGTACACTGAGTGGCGTTTCTGAGTCTCTCACTCCCAGGGTGATTTCTGTACAGTGACAGGTGTCTCTGACTCTCAGGAAGATATCTGTTCACTGCCTGGTTTCTCTCAGTTGCTCACTCTCAGGGATATATCTGTACACAGACTGGTGTTTCTCACTCTCAGGGAGATATCTGCACAATGACTGGTATCTCTCAGTCTCTCACTCCCAGGTTGATGTCTGTACAATGACAGGTGTCTCTCAGTCCTTCTCTCTCATGGAGATATCTGTTCACTGACAGGTGCCTCACAGTCTCTTACTCCCTGAGTGATGTCTGTACAGTGACAGGTGTCTCAGTCTCTCTCTCTCTCTTGGAGTTTCTGTACACTGACTGTTGTCCCTCAGTCCCTCACTCCCAGGGAGATATCTGTACACTGACTGGTGTCTCTCCTTCTCTCGGTCTCGGGGAGATAACTGTACACTGACTGGTATCTCTCAGTCTCTCACTCCCAGGTTGATGTCTGTACAATGACAGGTGTCTCTCAGTCCTTCTCTCTCATGGAGATATCTGTACAAAGACTGGTGTCTCAGTCTCTCACTCTCAGGGTGATGTCTGTACAGTTACAGGTGTCTCTTCGTCTCTCTCTCTCAGGGAGATATCTGTACACTGAGTGGTGTCGATCGAACTTTCACTCCCAGGGTGATGTCTGTACAGTGACAGGGCTTTCTCACTCCCAGGGAGATAACTGTACACTGACTGGTGTCTCTCAGACCCTCTCTCTCAGGGAGATACCTGTACACTGACTTGTGTATCTCAGTTTCTCACTCTCAGGGAGATATCTGCACACTGATTGGTGTCTCTCAGTCTCTCACTCTCGGGTGATGTCTGTACACTGAGAGCTGTCTCTGAGTCTCTCACTCCCAGGGAGATATCTGTACGCTGACTGGTGTCTCTCAGTTCCTCTCTCTCAGGGAGATACCTGTACAGTGACTGGTGTCTCTAAGTTCCGCTCGCTCAGGGAGATACCTGTACAGTGACTGGTGTCTCTAAGTTCCGCTCGCTCAGGGAGATACCTGTACAGTGACTGGTGTCTCTAAGTTCCGCTCGCTCAGGGAGATACCTGTACACTGACTGGTGACTCTCAGTCTCTCACTCCCAGGTTGATGTCTGTACACTGACAGGTGACTCTCAGTCTCTCTGTCTCAGGGAGATATCTGTTCTCTGACTGGTGTCTGTTTTCCTCCTCTCTCAGTGAGATATCTGTTCTCTGACAGGTGTATCTCAGTCTCACTCTCAGGAAGAAATCACTACAGTGTCTGGTGTCTCTCACTCTCACGGAGATATCTGGACACTGAATGTTGTCTCTCAGTCCTCTCTCTCTCAGGGAGAGGTGGAAATGTGGAGTAATCAGTTCAGCGTTGAACTTACTGTGGGGCTCGACACCTGCTCCTAATTCGTATATTCCTCCTCGGATGTTTTACTGGAGTTGTGTTGGTGAGTCTTTCAAACTCTGGCTCCTTATCCCAGTGATGTTGGTGGATTGTCGGTTGCTGTGAGTGTTGGACTATATTGCCTCTCCTCATTCTTCCTCCTTCTCCCACTCCGAGTTCCAGGCTGCAGGCTCCGGCAGTTCGATGTGTCTGAAACACGAGCTTTGTTTCTTTCTCCACAGATGCTGCCTGACCTGCTGAGTATTTCCAGCATTTCTCATGTTTTTTCAGGTTTCCAGTCTCTGCAATATTTTTCTTTTGTTATATTGCAGGCATTGTTCACAGAACTGAGTTGAGAAACACAGACGAACCAATTAAGTGCTGTTTTGTATCGTGGTGGGTGTTGAATGTGAAAGGTGGTCCCTGACCTCCTGTGAGGTCTTTTCTGATGCATCAATAACTTAAAGGCAGGGGCACCAGTAATATGTGGGAAGGAAGACGATAAAGGGGAGCAATGGGGCCCGGGTTAACAGATACCATCTTAAGAGGGCGCAGTGTGCAATAGAATAGGGTGCATGTGTGACCGTCCTGGGTCAGGAAGCAGGAGGAGAGAATGTTGTGAATTTCTATCCTGGACTAACACTGATGGTTTTTGTAAACTCTTTTTACAGCGGCTTAGAAGAGGAGAATCTGCGGATGTGGAAACTCAAACCAAACATCATATCAAGATCTGACAGTCATTTGTTTCATCAGGGCCTGAAGATCATCTGCCTTTGAACATGGAAGGAAACAGGTTTGTCTGTCCTGTCTGTGCAAAGAGATTTCAGGTATCTGTGTGACTGGAAAAGCACTGAGATACACAAAGCCCTGGTTAGACCACACCTGGAACACTGTGTTCAGTTCAGGTACCACACCTGAGGAAGGATATATTGGCCTTGGAATGAGTGCATTGCAGATTTACCTGAATGATACCTGCACTCCAAGGGTTAATTTGCGAGGAGAGGTTACACAAATGCGTCAGTCATTACAGCATTGAAAGAGACCATTCAGCCCTTTGAGTCAGTGCCATCTCTCTGTCGAGCAATCCAGTCAGTCCCATTCGCCCACTCTATCCCTGTAGTCCTGCAGGTTTATTTCCCTCAAGTACCCATCCAATTTCTAGCCTCCTTTTTGTCCATATACAATACTCTATATTCCTTGACATCCAGGGTTCCCTGGACTTGTTGGTCATACCCTTCACCTTAACAGATACATGTTGGCTCTGAACTCTCACTATTTCCTCTTTGAATGACTCCCACTGATCTGATGTAGACTTTCCTACAAGAAGCTGCTCCCAGTCCACTTTGGCCAGATCCTGTTTTATCATATTAAAATTGGCCTTCCCCCAATTCAGTACCTTTATTTCTGATCCATCTTTGTCCTTTTCCAAAACTACCTTAAATCTTACAGAGTTATGGTCACTCTCCCCGAAATGGTCCCCCACTGACACTTTTACCACTTGTCCGGCTTCATTCCCTAGGATTAGGTCCAGTACTGCCCCTTCTCTTGTCGGACTTTCTGCGTGATGGGTCAAAAAGCTCTCCTGGATGCACTTCAAGAATTCTGCACCCTTTAAGCCTTTTGCACTAAGACTATCCCAGTTGATATTGGGGAAGTTGAAATCCCCTCCTATTATGACTCTATTATTTTGACACCACTCTGTGATTTGCCTACATATCTGCTCCTCTATCTCTCCTTGACTGTTTGGAGGTCTGTAGTACACTCCCAGCCAAGTGATTACCCCCTTTTTGTTTTTAAGTTCTCCCCATATGGCCTCATTTGAGGAACCTTCTAAAGATATCATCCCTCCTTCCTGCAGTAATTGACTCCTTGATCAACAGTGCAATACCACCTCCTCTTTTACCCCCTCCCCTGTCACACCTGAAGATTCTATACCCTGGAATATTGAGTTGCCAGTCCTGCCCCTCCCTCAGCCATCTCTCTGTGATCGCACTAATATCATAATCCCAAGTGTTAATCAATGCCCTCAATTCATCTGCCTTACTATTAAGACTCCCTGTGTTAAAATAGATGCAATCCAGCCTTGTGCCTTAACAGGTCTATATTGGCTCTGCTTTCCAGACTGACTTAGTTTCTCTTCTATATTTGACTGTGCGTCACTCCCTACTATACCTCCACTCTGTATCCCAACCCTCTGCCAAATTAGTTTAATCCTCCCCCCCTCCAACCCCCCGTCCCCCCAACCCTGGGAATAGCACTAGCAAACCTCCCAGCAAGGATGTTGGTCCCATTCCGGTTCTGGTGCAACCCGTCCAACATTCACCAGAAACAGACCCAGTGATCCAGGAAACTAAAGCCCTCTGTCCTGCACTATCTCTTCAGGTACGCATTCATAGCAAGATAGAAAACTGGAGCAGGAGTAGGCCATTCGGCCCTTCGAGCCTGCTCTGCCATTCACTTTGATCATAGCTGATCATCCAACTCCGTAACCTGTTCCCGCTTTCCTCCCATACCCTTTGATCCCTTTAGACCCAAGAGATATATCTAACTCCTTCTTAAAAAGATGCAATGTTTTGGCCTCAACTGCTTTCTGTGGTAGCGAATTCCATAGGCTCACCACTCTCTGGGTGGAGATATTCCTCATCATCCCATTCCTGAAAGGTTTACCCCGTACCCTTAGATGATGACCCCTGGTTCTGGACTCCCCCACCATCGGGAACATCCTTCCGAAATCAACCCTGTCAAGTCCTGTTAGAATTTTATAGGTTTCTCTGAGATCCCCCCTCACTCTTCTGAACTCCAACAAATATAATCCTAACCGACTCAATCTCTCCCCATACCGCAGTCCCGCCATCCCAGGAATTAGTCTGGTAAACCTTCGTTGTACTCCCTCTATAGCAAGAACATCCTTCCTCAGATATGGAGACCAAAACTGCACACAATATTCCAGGTGTGGCCTCACCAAGGCCCTGTATAATTGCAGCAAGACATCCCTGCTATTGTACTCTAATCCTCTCACTATGAAGGCCAGCATACCATTTGCCTTTTTTACCACCTTTGCACCTGCATGCTTACCTTCAGCGACTGGTGTACAAGAACACCCAGGTCTTGTTGCAAATTCCCCTTTCTCAGTTTATAGCCGTTCAGATAATAATCTGCCTTCCTGTTTTTGCTACCAAAGTGGATAACCTCACATTTATCCCCATGATACTGCATCAGTCATGCATTAGCCCACTCACTCAACATGGACAAATCATCCTGAGGTCTCTCTGCATCCTCCTCACAACTCACCCTCCCACCCAGTTTTGTGTCATCTTCAAATTTGGAGATATCGCATTTAGTTCCCTCATCTAAATCATGAATATATATTGTGAAAAGTTGGGGTCATAGCACCGAACCCTGCGGTACCCCACTAGTCATTGCCTGCCATTCGGAAAAAGACCCATTTCTACCTTCTCTTTGTTTCCTGTCTGCCAACCAATTTTCTATCCATTGCAATACACTAACCCCATTTATCTGCTCTATCCTCCCATTCCCATAATCACGAGTACATGGCACCGGGAGTAATCCAGAGATTACAAACTTTGAGGTCCTGTTTTTACTTTTTACAATGACTGGTGTCTCAGTCCCTCTCTCTCAGGGAGATACCTGTACACTGACTGGTGTCTCTCAGTCTCTCACTCTCAGGGGGATATCTGTACACTGACTGTTCTTTGTTGAAAGAGGGGGACTGAGAGACACCAAAGAACAAAGAACAATGCAGCACAGTAACAGTCCATTCGGCCCTCCAAGCCTGCGCCGATCTTGATGCCTGCCTAAACAAAAAATTTCTGCACTTCTGGGGACCATATCCCTCTATTCCCATCCTATTCATGTATTTGTCAAGATATATTTCAATGTAGTATACTGTATTCGCTGCTCACAGTGTGGTCTCCTCTACATTGGGGAGACCAAGCGCAGACTGGGTGACTGCTTTGCAGAACATCTCCGCTCAGTCCACAAGCAGGACCCTGAGCTTCCGGTTGCTTGCCATTTCAACACTCCCCCCTGCTCTCATGCTCACATCTCTGTCCTGGGATTGCTGCAGTGTTCCAGTGAACATCAACGCAAGCTCGAGGAACAGCATCTCATCTAACGATTCGGCACACTACAGCCTGCCGGACTGAACATTGAGTTCAATAATTTCAGAGCATGACAGCCCCCCATTTTACTTGTATTTTTAGTTATTTTTTTCTTCCTTTTTTTTACATTCTTTTTTACATTTTTTACAATCTTTTTTTGCATTTACTTCATTTCATCTTAGTTTGTTCAGTTTGCTTACCCACTGCTTTTTTCAGGTTTTTTTTTCAGGTTTGCACTTGCTGCTGTTCAATATTCAGTGTATTAATACCTAATCAGTACTAATGCTTTGTCTTTCAACACACCATTAACATATTGTTTGCCTTTGCTCCGTGACCTTTTGGTCAGCTATGTGGCCTTGTCCAATCTGCACCTTCTCCTTTGTTATCTCTTGCCCCACCCCCACCTCACTTGCTTATAATCTGTGACTTTTCTAATATTTGTCAGTTCCGAAGAAGGGTCACTGACCCGAAACGTTAACTCTGCTTCTCTTTCCACAGATGCTGCCAGACCTGCTGAGTGATTCCTGCATTTCTTGTTTTTGTTTCAGATTTCCAGCATCCACAATATTTGGCTTTTGCTTTAGTTTGAGGGTTGCCTTAGTTTGAGAGTATGCCTCAGTTTGAGAGTCTGCATTCGTTTGAGGGGTTGCCTGAGTTTGAGGGTATGCATTAGTTTGAGGGGTTCCCTTAGTTTGGGAGTCTGCCTTAGTTTGAGGGGTTGCCTTAGTTTGAGGGTCTGCCTTAGTTTGAGAGTCTGCCTTAGTTTGAGAGTCTGCCTTACTTTGAGAGAATGCCTTAGTTTGAGGGTCTGCATTAGTTTGAGGGCTTGCCTCAGTTTGAGGGGATGCCTTAGTTTGAGGGGATGCCTTAGTTTGAGGGTCTGAATTAGTTTGAGGGGTTGTCTCAGTTTGAGAGTCTGCCTTAGTTTGAGAATCTGCCTTAGTTTTAGGGGTTGCCTTCGTTTGAAGGTCAGCATTAGTTTGAGGTACTGCCTTAATTTGAGAGTATTGCTCAGTTTGCGGGGTTGCCTTAGTTTGAGGGTCTGCATTAGTTTGAGGGGTTGGCTTAGTTTGAGAGTCTGCCTTAGTTTGAGGGTCTGCATACGTTTGAGGGTCTGCCTCAGTTTGAGAGTCTACCTTGGAATGAGAGTCTTCCTTGGATTGAGAGTCTGCCTCAGTTTGAGGGTATGCCTTAGTTTGAAGCTATGTCTCAGTTTGAGGGTCTGCATTAGTTTGAGGGTCTGCCTCAGTTTGAGAGTCTACCTTGGAATGAGAGTCTTCCTTGGATTGAGAGTCTGCCTCAGTTTGAGGGTCTGCATTACTTTGAGGGGATGCCTTAGTTTGAGAGTCTGCCTTAGATTGTGAGTCTGCATTAGTTTGACGCGTTATCTTAGTTTGATAGTCTGCCTGAGATTGAGGGGTAGCCTTAGTTTGAAGGTCTGCATTAGTTTGAGGGGTTGCCTTAGTTTGAGAGTCTGCCTTCGTTTGAGGGGTTACCTTAGTTTGAGACTCTGCATTAGTTTGAGGGATTCCCTTCATTTGAGAGTCTGCCTTAGTTTGAGAGTCTGCCTTAGTTTGACGGGTTGCCTTAGTTTGAGAGTCTGCATTAGTTTGAGGGGCTGCCATAGTTTGATGGTCTGAATTAGTTTTTGGGGTCGCCTCAGTCTGAGAGTCTGCAATAGCTTGAGGGGTTGCCTTAGTTTGAGAATCTGCCTTAGTTTGAGAGACAGCATTAGTTTGAGAGTCTGAATTAGTTTGAGGGTTTGCCTGAGTTTGACAGTCTGCCTTAGTTTGAGAGTCTGCCTTAGTTTGACGGGTTGCCTTAGTTTGAGAGTCTGCATTCGTTTGAGGGGTTCCCTTAGTTTGAGAGACTGCCTTAGTTTGGGAGCCTGCCTTAGTTTGAGGGGTTGCCTTCGTTTGATAGTCTGCCTTTGTTTGACGGGTTGCCTTAGTTTGAGAGTATGCCTTAGTTTGAGGGGATGGCTCAGTTTGAGAGTCTGCATTAGTTTGAGGGATTGCCTTCGTTCAAGAGTCTGCATTTGTTTGAGGGGATGCCTTAGTTTTAGTGGATGCCTAAGTTTGAGGGTCTGCATTAGTTTGAGGGGATGCCTGAGTTTGAGAGACTGCATTAGTAAGAGAGTCTGCCTTAGATTGAGATTGTGCCTTAGTTGGAGGGGTTGCCTTAGTTTGAGGGTCTGCATTAGGTCGAGGGCCTACCTTAATTTGAGAGTCTGGCTCAGTTTGATAGTTTGAGGGGTTGCCTTAGTTTGATAGTCTGCCTTAGTTTGAGGGGTTGCCTTAGTTTGAGAGTCTGCATTCGTTTGAGGGGTTGCCTTAGTTTGAGGGTCTGCATTAGGTCGAGGTTGCCGTTGTTTGAGGTTCTGCATTAGTTTGAGGGTCGGCCTTAGTTTGATAGTCTGCCTGCCTTATTTTGAGAGAATGCCTTAGTTTGAGGGGTTCACTTAGTTTGAGGGTCTGCATCAGTTTGTGGGTCTGCCTTAATTTGGGAGTCTGGCTTAGTTTGACGGGTTGCCTAAGTTTCAGGGTATGCATGAGTTTGAGCGGTTCACTTAGTTTGAGAGTATGCCTTAGTTTGACAGTCTGCCTTAGTTTGAGGGGTAGGCTCAGTTTGAGAGTCTGCATTAGTTTGAGGGGTTGGCTCAGTTTGAGAGTCTGCATTAGTTTGAGGGATTGCCTTAGTTTGAGAGTCTGAATTAGTTTGAGGGGTTGCCTGAGTTTGACAGTCTGCCTTAGTTTGAGAGTCTGCCTTAGTTTGACGGGTTGCCTTAGTTTGAGAGTATGCCTTAGTTTGAGAGTCTGCATACATTTGAGGGGTTGCCTTAGTTTGAGCGTATGCATTACTTTGAGGGGTTCCCTTAGTTTGAGAGACTGCCTTAGTTTGGGAGTCTGCATTAGTTTGAGGGGTTGCCTTAGTTAGAGGCTATGGCTTAGTTTGAGGGTCTGCATTACTTTGAGAGTCTGCCTTAGTCTGAGAGTCAACCTTGGAATGAGAGTCTTCCTTAGATTGAGAGTCTGCCTCAGTTTGAGGGGATGCCTTAGTTTGAGAGTCTGCCTTTGTTTGAGAGTCTGCATTAGTTTGAGGGGTTGCCTTAGTTTGAGGGTCTGCATTTGTTTGCGGGGTTGCCTTAGTTTGAGAGTCTGCCTTAGTTTGAGGGGTTGCCTTAGTTTGAGGGGTTGCCTTAGATTGAGGGATGCCTTAGTTTGAGAGTCTGCCTTAGTTTGAGAGTCTGCCTTAGTTTGAGGGGTTGCCTTAGTTTGAGCGGTTGCCTTAGTTTGAGGGGCTGCCTTCGTTTGAGCGGTTGCCTTAGTTTAAGGGGCTGCCTTAGTTTGATCGGTTGCCTTAATTTGTGGGGTTGCCTTAGTTTGAGAGTCTGCCATAGATTGAGGGGCTGCCTTCGATTCAGGGGTTGCCTTAGTTTGGGCGGTTGCCTTAGTTTGAGCGGCTGCCTTAGATTGAGGGGTTGCCTTAGTTTGAGCGGTTGCCGTAGTTTGAGCGGCTGCCTTAGTTTGACAGTCTGCATTAGATGGAGGGGTTGCCTCAGATTGAGAGTCTGCCTCAGATTGAGGGGATGCCTTAGATTGAGGGGTTGACTTAGTTTGTGGGGTTGCCTTAGTTTGAGCGGCTGCCTTAGTTTGAGGATTTGCCTTAGATTGAGAGTCTGCCTGAGATTGAGGGGTTGCCTTAGATTGAGGGGTTGACTTAGTTTGAGGGGTTGCCTTAGTTTGAGCGGCTGCCTTTGTTTGAGAGTCTGCCTTAGATTGAGGGGTAGACTTAGTTTGAGCAGCTGCCTTAGTTTGAGAGTCTGCCTTAGATTGAGGGGTTGCCTTAGTTTGAGAGACTGCCTTAGTTTGGGAGTCTGCATTAGTTTGAGGGGTTGCCTTAGTTAGAGGCTATGGCTTAGTTTGAGGGTCTGAATTACTTTGAGAGTCTGCCTTAGTCTGAGAGTCAACCTTGGAATGAGAGTCTTCCTTAGATTGAGAGTCTGCCTCAGTTTGAGGGGATGCCTTAGTTTGAGAGTCTGCCTTTGTTTGAGAGTCTGCATTAGTTTGAGGGGTTGCCTTAGTTTGAGGGTCTGCATTTGTTTGCGGGGTTGCCTTAGTTTGAGAGTCTGCCTTAGTTTGAGGGGTTGCCTTAGTTTGAGGGGTTGCCTTAGATTGAGGGATGCCTTAGTTTGAGAGTCTGCCTTAGTTTGAGAGTCTGCCTTAGTTTGAGGGGTTGCCTTAGTTTGAGCGGTTGCCTTAGTTTGAGGGGCTGCCTTCGTTTGAGCGGTTGCCTTAGTTTGAGGGGCTGCCTTAGTTTGATCGGTTGCCTTAATTTGTGGGGTTGCTTTAGTTTGAGAGTCTGCCATAGATTGAGGGGCTGCCTTCGATTCAGGGGTTGCCTTAGTTTGGGCGGTTGCCTTAGTTTGAGCGGCTGCCTTAGATTGAGGGGTTGCCTTAGTTTGAGCGGTTGCCGTAGTTTGAGCGGCTGCCTTAGTTTGACAGTCTGCATTAGATGGAGGGGTTGCCTCAGATTGAGAGTCTGCCTCAGATTGAGGGGATGCCTTAGATTGAGGGGTTGACTTAGTTTGTGGGGTTGCCTTAGTTTGAGCGGCTGCCTTAGTTTGAGGATTTGCCTTAGATTGAGAGTCTGCCTTAGATTGAGGGGTTGCCTTAGATTGAGGGGTTGACTTAGTTTGAGGGGTTGCCTTAGTTTGAGCGGCTGCCTTTGTTTGAGAGTCTGCCTTAGATTGAGGGGTAGACTTAGTTTGAGCAGCTGCCTTAGTTTGAGAGTCTGCCTTAGATTGAGGGGTTGCCTTAGATTGAGGGGTTGCCTTAGTTTCAGCGGCTGCCTTAGATTGAGGGGTTGCCTTAGATTGAGGGGTTGCCTTAGTTTGAGCGGTTGCCTTAGTTTGAGCGGTTGCCTTAGTTTGAGAGTCTGCCTTAATTTGAGGGGTTGCCTTAGATTGAGGGGTTGGCTTAGTTTGAGCGGTTGCCTTAGTTTGAGCGGTTGGCTTAGTATGAGAGGTTGCCTTAGTTTGAGGGGTTGCCTTAGTTTGAGCGGTTGCATTAGTTTGAGGGGTTGCCTTAGTTTGAGCGGCTGCCTTAGTTTGAGGGGTTGCCTTAGTTTGAGGGGGTGCCTTAGATTGAGGGGTTGCCTTAGTTTGAGCGCTTGCCTTAGTTTGAGAGATTGCCTTAGTTTGAGGGGTTGCCTTAGTTTGAGGGGTTGCCTTAGATTGAGGGGTTGCCTTAGTTTGAGCGGTTGCCTTAGTTTGAGGGGTTGCCTTAGTTTGAGCGGCTGCCTTTGTTTGAGAGTCTGCCTGAGATTGAGGGTTTGCCTTAGTTTGAGCGGTTGCCTTAGTTTGAGGGGCTGCCTTCGTTTGAGCGGTTGCCTTAGTTTGAGGGGCTGCCTCAGTTTGATCGGTTGCCTTAATTTGTGGGGTTGCCTTAGTTTGAGAGTCTGCCATAGATTGAGGGGCTGCCTTCGATTCAGGGGTTGCCTTAGTTTGGGCGGTTGCCTTAGATTGAGGGGATGTCTTAGATTGAGGGGTTGCCTTAGTTTGAGCGGTTGCCTTAGTTTGAGCGGCTGCCTTAGATTGAGGGGTTGCCTTAGTTTGAGCGGTTGCCGTAGTTTGAGCGGCTGCCTTAGTTTGACAGTCTGCAATAGATTGAGAGTCTGCCTCAGATTGAGGGGTTGCCTTAGATTGAGGGGTTGACTTAGTTTGAGGGGTTGCCTTAGTTTGAGCGGCTGCCTTAGTTTGAGGATTTGCCTTAGATTGAGGGTCTGCCTTAGATTGAGGGGTTGCCTTAGATTGAGGGGTTGCCTTAGATTGAGGGGTTGACTTAGTTTGAGGGGTTGCCTTAGTTTGAGCGGCTGCCTTTGTTTGAGAGTCTGCCTTAGATTGAGGGGTAGACTTAGTTTGAGCAGCTGCCTTAGTTTGAGAGTCTGCCTTAGATTGAGGGGTTGCCTTAGATTGAGGGGTTGCCTTAGATTGAGGGGTTGCCTTAGTTTGAGCGGTTGCCTTCGTTTGAGCGGTTGCCTTAGTTTGAGAGTCTGCCTTAATTTGAGGGGTTGCCTTAGGTTGAGGGGTTGGCTTAGTTTGAGTGGTTGCCTTTGTTTGAGCGGTTGGCTTAGTTTGAGAGGTTGCCTTAGTTTGAGGGGTTGCCTTAGTTTGAGCGGTTGCATTAGTTTGAGCGGCTGCCTTAGTTTGAGAGTCTGCCTTAGATTGAGGGGTTGCCTTAGTTTGAGGGGTTGCCTTAGATTGAGGGGTTGCCTTAGTTTGAGGGGTTGCCTTAGATTGAGGGGTTGCCTTAGTTTGAGCGGTTGCCTTAGATTGAGGGGTAGCCTTAGTTTGAGCAGCTGCCTCAGTTTGAGAGTCTGCCTTAGATTGCGGGGTTGCCTGAGATTGAGGGGTTGCCTTCGTTTCAGCGGCTGCCTTAGATTGAGGGGTTGCCTTAGATTGAGGGGTTGCCTTAGTTTGAGCGGTTGCCTGAGTTTGAGCAGTTGCCTTAGTTTGAGAGTCTGCCTTAGTTTGAGGGGTTGCCTTAGTTTGAGGGGTTGCCTTAGTTTGAGGGGTTGACTTAGATTGAGGGGTTGCCTTAGATTGAGGGGTTGCCTTAGTTTGAGCGGCTGCCTTAGATTGAGGGGTTGCCTTAGATTGCGGGGTTGCCTTAGTTTGAGCGGTTGCCTTAGTTTGAGCGGTTGCCTTTTTTGAGAGTCTGCCTTAGTTTGAGGGTTTGCCTCAGATGGAGAGTCTGCCTTAGTTGGAGGGGTTGCCTTAGTTTGAGCGGTTGCCTTTGTTCGAGGGGCTGCCTTAGTTTCAGCGGTTGCCTTAGTATGAGCGGTTGCATTAGTTTGAGCGGTTGCCTTAGTTTGAGAGTCTGCCTTTGTTTGAGGGGTTGCCTTAGTTTGAGGGGTTGCCTTAGTTTGAGGGGATGCCTTAATTTGAGCGGTTGCCTTAGTTTGATCGGCTACCTTAGTTTGAGAGTCTGCCTTAGATGGAGGGGTTGCCTTAGATTGGTAGTCTGCCTTAGATTGAGGGGTTGCCTTAGATTGAGGGGTTGCCTTAGTTTGAGGGGTTGCCTTAGTTTGAGCGGTTGCCTTAGTTTGAGGGGTTGCCTTAGTTTGAGCGGCTGCCTTTGTTTGAGAGTCTGCCTTAGATTGAGGGGTAGCCTTAGTTTGAGCAGCTGCCTCAGTTTGACAGTCTGCCTTAGATTGAGGGGTTGCCTTAGAGTGAGGGGTTGCCTTAGTTTCAGCGGCTGCCTTAGATTGAGGGTTTGCCTTAGATTGAGGGGTTGCCTTAGTTTGAGCGGTTGCCTTAGTTTGAGCGGTTGCCTTAGTTTGAGAGTCTGCCTTAGTTTGAGGGGTTGCCTTAGTTTGAGGGGTTGCCTTAGTTTGAGCTGTTGCCTTAGATTGAGGGGTTGCCTTAGATTGAGGGGTTGCCTTAGTTTGAGCGGCTGCCTTAGATTGAGGGGTTGCCTTAGATTGCGGGGTTGCCTTAGTTTGAGCGGTTGCCTTAGTTTGAGCGGTTGCCTTTTTTGAGAGTCTACCTTAGTTTGAGGGTTTGCCTTAGTTTGAGCGTTTGCCTGAGTTTGAGAGTCTTCCTTAGATTGAGCGGTTGCCTGAGTTTGAGAATCTGCCTTAGTTTGAGCGGTTGCCTTAGTTTGAGAGTCTGCCTTAGTTTGAGGGGTTGCCTTAGTTTGAGGGGTTGCCTTAGATTGAGGGGTTGCCTTAGATTGAGGGGTTGCCTTAGATTGAGGGGTTGCCTTAGTTTGAGGGGTTGCCTTAGATTGAGGGGTTGCCTTAGATTGAGGGGTTGCCTTAGTTTGAGCGGCTGCCTTAGATTGAGGGGTTGCCTTAGATTGCGGGGTTGCCTTAGTTTGAGCGGTTGCCTTAGTTTGAGAGTCTGACTTAGTTGGAGGGGTTGCCTTAGTTTGAGCGGTTGCCTTTGTTCGAGGGGCTGCCTTAGTTTCAGCGGTTGCCTTAGTATGAGCGGTTGCATTAGTTTGAGCGGTTGCCTTAGTTTGAGAGTCTGCCTTTGTTTGAGGGGTTGCCTTAGTTTGAGGGGTTGCCTTAGTTTGAGGGGATGCCTTAGTTTGAGCGGTTGCCTTAGTTTGATCGGCTGCCTTAGTTTGAGAGTCTGCCTTAGATGGAGGGGTTGCCTTAGATTGGTAGTCTGCCTTAGATTGAGGGGTTGCCTTAGTTTGAGGGGTTGCCTTAGTTTGAGCGGTTGCCTTAGTTTGAGGGGTTGCCTTAGTTTGAGCGGCTGCCTTTGTTTGAGAGTCTGCCTTAGATTGAGGGGTAGCCTTAGTTTGAGCAGCTGCCTCAGTTTGAGAGTCTGCCTTAGATTGAGGGGTTGCCTTCGAGTGAGGGGTTGCCTTAGTTTCAGCGGCTGCCTTAGCTTGAGCGGTTGCCTTAGTTTGAGAGTCTGCCTTAGTTTGAGGGGTTGCCTTAGTTTGAGGGGTTGCCTTAGTTTGAGCTGTTGCCTTAGATTGACGGGTTGCCTTAGATTGAGGGGTTGCCTTAGTTTGAGCGGCAGCCTTAGTTTGAGAGTCTGCCTTAGTTTGAGAGTATTCCTTAGTTTGAGGGGTTGCCTTTGATTGAGGGGTTGCCTTAGTTTGAGGGGTAGCCTTAGTTTGAGCGGTTGCCTTAGTTTCAGCGGTTGCCTGAGTTTGAGGGGTAGCCTTAGTTTGAGCGGTTGCCTTAGTTTCAGCGGTTGCCTTAGTTTGAGGGTTTGCTTAGTTTGAGCGGTTGCCTTAATTTGAGCGGCTGCTTAGATTCAGGGCTTGCCTTAGATTGAGGGGTTGACTTAGTTTGAGAATCGGCCTTAGTTTGAGGAGTTGACTTATTTTTAAGGGTTGCCTTAGTTTGAGGAGTTGCCTTAGTTTGAGAGTCTGCCTTAGTTTGAGGTTTTGCCTTAGTTTGAGGGGTTGCCTTATTTTGAGGGGTTGACTTAGTTTGAGAATATGCCTCAGTTTGAGGAGCTGCCCTAGTTTCAGAGTCTGCTTAGTTTGAGAGTCTGCCTTAGTTTGAGGAGTTTCCTTCGTCTGAGAATCTGCCTTAGTTTGAGAGTCTGCCTTAGTTTGAGCTGTTGCCTTAGATTGAGGGGTTGCCTTAGATTGAGGGGTTGCCTTAGTTTGAGCGGCTGCCTTAGATTGAGGGGTTGCCTTCGATTGCGGGGTTGCCTTAGTTTGAGAGTCTGCCTTAGATTGAGGGATTGCCTTAGTTTGAGGAGTTGCCTTCGTTTTAGAATCTGCATTAGTTTGAGACTCTGCCTTAGTTTGAGAGTCTGCCTTCGTTTGAGAGTCTGCCTTAGTTTGAGGGGTTGCCTTCGTTTGAGAGTCTGCCTTAGTTTGAGGAGTTGCCTCAGTTTGAGAGTCAGCCTTAGTTTGAGAGTCTGCCTTAGTTTGAGAGTCTGCCTTAGTTTGAGGGGTTGCCTTCGTTTGAGAGTCTGCCTTAGTTTGAGGAGTTGCCTCAGTTTGAGAGTCAGCCTTAGTTTGAGAGTCTGCCTTAGTTTGAGAGTCTGCCTTAGTTTGAGGGGTTGCCTTAGTTTGAGATTCTGCCTTAATTTGAGAGTCTGCCTGAGTTTGAGGAGTTGCCTTAGTTTGAGGTGTTGCCTTAGTTTGAGGAGTTGCCTTCGTTTGAGGGGTTGCCTTAGTTTGAGCGGTTGCCTTAGTTTGATCGGCTGCCTTAGTTTGAGAGTCTGCCTTAGATGGAGGGGTTGCCTTAGATTGGTAGTCTGCCTTAGATTGAGGGATTGCCTCAGATTGAGGGGTTGCCTTAGTTTGAGGGGTTGCCTGAGATTGAGGGTTTGCCTTAGCTTGAGCGGCTGCCTTAGTTTGAGCGGCTGCCTTAGTTTGAGAGTCTGCCTTAGATTGAGGGATTGCCTTAGATTGAGGGGTTGCCTTACTTTGAGCGGCTGACTCAGATTGAGGGGTTGCCTTCGATTGAGGGGTTGCCTTAGTTTGAGCAGTTGCCTTACTTTGAGAGTATTCCTTAGTTTGAAAGGGTTGCCTTTGATTGAGGGGTTGCCTTAGTTTGAGGGGTTGCCTTAGTTTGAGCGGTTGCCTTAATTTGACTGGCTGCTTAGATTCAGCGGTTGCCTTAGATTGAGGGGTTGCCTTAGTTTGAGAATCTGCCTCAGTTTGAGGAGTTGCCTTATTTTTAAGGGTTGCCTTAGTTTGAGGAGTTGCCTTAGTTTGAGAGTCTGCCTTAGTTTGAGGTTTTGCCTTAGTTTGAGGGGTTGCCTTAGTTTGAGGGGTTGCCTTAGTTTGAGAATCTGCCTCAGTTTGAGGAGTTGCCCTGGTTTCAGAGTCTGCTTAGTTTGAGAGTCTGCCTTAGTTTGAGGAGTTGCCTTCGTCTGAGAATCTGCCTTAGTTTGAGCGGTTGCCTTATTTTGAGAGTCTGCCTTAGTTTGAGAGTCTGCCTTAGTTTGAGGGGTTGCCTTAGTTTGAGCGGTTGTCTTAGTTTGAGGGGATGCCTTCGTTTGAGCGCTTTCCTTAGTTTGAGGTGCTGCCTTAGTTTGAGGGGCTGCCTTAGTTTGTGCGGCTGCCTTAGTTTGAGACTCTGCCTTAGTTTGAGAGTCTGCCTTACTTTGAGGGGTTGCCTTAGTTTGAGAGTCTGCCTTATTTTGAGAAGTTGCCTTAGTTTGAGAGTCTGCCTTAGTTTGAGCGGTTGCCTTAGTTTGAGAGTCTGCTTTCGTTTGAGCGGTTGCCTTACTTTGAGTGTCTGCCTTAGTTTGAGGGGTTGCCTTAGTTTGAGCGATTGCCTTAGTTTGAGCGGCTGCCTTAGTTTAAGTGGTTGCCTTAGTTTGAAGGGTTGCCTTAGTTTGAGCGTTTGCCTTATTTTGAGGGGACGCCTTAGTTTGATGGTCTGCCTTAGTTTGAGCGGTTGCCTTAGTTTGAGAGTCTGCCTTATGTTTGAGCGGTTGCCTTAGTTTGAGCGTCTGCCTTAGTTTGAGCGGTTGCCTTCGTTGGAGAGTCTGCCTTAGTTTGAGCGGTTGCCTTAGTTTGAGGGGCTGCCTTAGTTTGAGCGGTAGCCTTAGTTTGAGCGGTTGCCTTAGTTTGATGGGCTGCCTTAGTTTGAGGGGTTGTCTTAGTTTGAGCGGATGCCTTAGATTGAGGCGTTGCCTTAGTTTGAGGGGTTGCCTTAGTTTGAGGTGTTGCCTTAGATTGAGAGTCTGCCTTAGTTTGAGGGGATGCATTAGCTTGAGGGGTGGCCTTAGTTTGAGAGTCTGCCTAGTTTGAGAGTCGGCCTTAGTTTCAGGGGTTGCCTTCGTTTGAGAATCTGCCTTAGTTTGAGGGGTTGCCTTTGTTTGAGGGGTTTCCTTTGTTTGAGAGTCTGCCTGAGTCTGAGGGGTTGCCTTAGTTTGAGGGTTTGCCTTCGTTTGAGAATCTGACTTAGTTTGAGGGGTTGCCTTAGTTTGAGGGGTTGCCTTCGTTTGAGAAACTGCCTTAGTTTGAGGGGTTGCATTAGTTTGAGGGGGTTACCTTAATTTGAGAGTCTGCCTTAGTTTGAGGGGTTGCCTTAGTTTGAGGGGTTGCCTTAGTTTGAGAATCTGCATTAGTTTGAGGGGTTGCCTTAGTTTGAGGGGTTGCCATAGTTTGAGGGGTTGCCTTAGTTTGAGGGGTTGCCTTAGTTGGAGAGTCCGCCTTAGTTTGAGAGACTGCCTCAGTTTGAGGGGTTGCCTTCGTTTGAGAGTCTGACTTAGTTTGAGGGGTTGCCTTAGTTTGAGGGGTTGCCTTAGTTTGAGGGGTTGCCTTATTTTGAGGGGTTGCCTTAGATTGAGGTGTTGCCTTAGATTGAGAGTCTGCCTTAGTTTGAGGGGTTGTCTCAGTTTGAGGGATTGCCTTAGTTTGAGAATCTTCCTCAGTTTGAGGGGTTGCCTAAGATTGAGGGGTTGCATTAGTTTGTCGGGTTGCCTTAGTTTCAGAGTCTGCCTTAGTTTGAGGGGTTGCCTTCGTTTGAGACGTTGCCTTAGTTTGAGGGGTTGCCTTAGTTTGTGAATCTGCCATAGTTTGAGGAGTTGCCTTAGAATGAGGAGTTGACTTAGTTTGAGAGTCTGCCTTAGTTTGAGAATCTGCCTTAGTTTGAGGAGTTCCCTTATTTTTAAGGGTTGCCTTAGTTTGAGGAGTTGCCTTAGTTTGAGGAGTTGCCTTAGTTTGAGAGTCTGCCTTAGTTTGACGTTTTGCCTTAGTTTGAGGGGTTGCCTTAGTTTGAGAATCTGCCTCAGTTCGAGGAGCTGCCTTAGTTTCAGAGTCTGCCTTAGTTGGAGGGGTTGCCTTCGTTTTAGAATCTGCCTTAGTTTGAGAGTCTGCCTTAGTTTGAGGAGTTGCCTTAGTTTGAGGGGTGGCCTTAGTTTGAGGAGTTGCCTTAGTTTGAGAGTCTGCCTTAGTTTGAGGGGTTGCCTTAGTTTGAGGGGTGGCCTTAGTTTGAGAGTCTGCTTAGTTTGAGAGTCGTCCTTAGTTTCAGGGGATGCCTTCGTTTGAGAATCTGCCTTAGTTTGAGGGGTTGCCTTAGTTTGAGGGGTTGCCTTTGTTTGAGAGTCTGCCTTAGTCTGAGGGGTTGCCTTAGTTTGAGGGGTTGCCTTCGTTTGAGAATTTGCCTTAATTTGAGGGGTTGACTTAGTTTGAGAGTCTGCCTTAGTTTGAGCGGTTGCCTTAGTTTGAGTATCTGCATTAGTTTGAGGGGTAGCCTTAGTTTGAGGGGTTGCCTTAGTTTGAGCGGTTGCCTTAGTTTGAGTATCTGCCTTAGTTTGATGGGTTGCCTTAGTTTGAGGGGTTGCCTTTGTTTGAGAATCTGCCTTAGTTTGAGGGGTTGCCTAAGTTTGAGGGGTTGCCTTAGATTGTCGGGTTCCCTTACTTTTAGAGTCTGACTTAGTTTGAGGGGTTGCCTTAGTTTGAGGGGTGGCATTACTTTGAGGGGTTGCCTTAGTTTGAGGAGTTGCCTTAGTTTGAGGGGTTGCCTTAGTTTGAGGGGTTGTCTTAGTTTGAGGGGTGGCCTTAGTTTGAGGAGTTGCCTTAGTTTGAGAGTCTGCCTTAGTTTGAGGGGTTGCCTTAGTTTGAGGGGTGGCCTTAGTTTGAGAGTCTGCCTAGTTTGAGAGTCGGCCTTAGTTTCAGGGGTTGCCTTCGTTTGAGAATCTGCCTTAGTTTGAGGGGTTGCCTTAGTTTGAGGGGTTGCCTTTGTTTGAGAGTCTGCCTTAGTCTGAGGGGTTGCCTTAGTTTGAGGGTTTGCCTTCGTTTGAGAATCTGCCTTAATTTGAGGGGTTGCCGTAGTTTGAGAGTCTGCCTTAGTTTGAGCGGTTGCCTTAGTTTGAGGGGCTGCCTTAGTTTGAGCGGTAGCCTTAGTTTGAGCGGTTGCCTTAGTTTGATGGGCTGCCTTAGTTTGAGGGGTTGTCTTAGTTTGAGCGGATGCCTTAGATTGAGGCGTTGCCTTAGTTTGAGGGGTTGCCTTAGTTTGAGGTGTTGCCTTAGATTGAGAGTCTGCCTTAGTTTGAGGGGATGCATTAGCTTGAGGGGTGGCCTTAGTTTGAGAGTCTGCCTAGTTTGAGAGTCGGCCTTAGTTTCAGGGGTTGCCTTCGTTTGAGAATCTGCCTTAGTTTGAGGGGTTGCCTTTGTTTGAGGGGTTTCCTTTGTTTGAGAGTCTGCCTGAGTCTGAGGGGTTGCCTTAGTTTGAGGGTTTGCCTTCGTTTGAGAATCTGACTTAGTTTGAGGGGTTGCCTTAGTTTGAGGGGTTGCCTTCGTTTGAGAAACTGCCTTAGTTTGAGGGGTTGCATTAGTTTGAGGGGGTTACCTTAATTTGAGAGTCTGCCTTAGTTTGAGGGGTTGCCTTAGTTTGAGGGGTTGCCTTAGTTTGAGAATCTGCATTAGTTTGAGGGGTTGCCTTAGTTTGAGGGGTTGCCATAGTTTGAGGGGTTGCCTTAGTTTGAGGGGTTGCCTTAGTTGGAGAGTCCGCCTTAGTTTGAGAGACTGCCTCAGTTTGAGGGGTTGCCTTCGTTTGAGAGTCTGACTTAGTTTGAAGGGTTGCCTTAGTTTGAGGGGTTGCCTTAGTTTGAGGGGTTGCCTTATTTTGAGGGGTTGCCTTAGATTGAGGTGTTGCCTTAGATTGAGAGTCTGCCTTAGTTTGAGGGGTTGTCTCAGTTTGAGGGATTGCCTTAGTTTGAGAATCTTCCTCAGTTTGAGGGGTTGCCTAAGATTGAGGGGTTGCATTAGTTTGTCGGGTTGCCTTAGTTTCAGAGTCTGCCTTAGTTTGAGGGGTTGCCTTCGTTTGAGACGTTGCCTTAGTTTGAGGGGTTGCCTTAGTTTGAGAATCTGCCTTAGTTTGAGGAGTTGCCTTAGAATGAGGAGTTGACTTAGTTTGAGAGTCTGCCTTAGTTTGAGAATCTGCCTTAGTTTGAGGAGTTCCCTTATTTTTAAGGGTTGCCTTAGTTTGAGGAGTTGCCTTAGTTTGAGGAGTTGCCTTAGTTTGAGAGTCTGCCTTAGTTTGACGTTTTGCCTTAGTTTGAGGGGTTGCCTTAGTTTGAGAATCTGCCTCAGTTCGAGGAGCTGCCTTAGTTTCAGAGTCTGCCTTAGTTGGAGGGGTTGCCTTCGTTTTAGAATCTGCCTTAGTTTGAGAGTCTGCCTTAGTTTGAGGAGTTGCCTTAGTTTGAGGGGTGGCCTTAGTTTGAGGAGTTGCCTTAGTTTGAGAGTCTGCCTTAGTTTGAGGGGTTGCCTTAGTTTGAGGGGTGGCCTTAGTTTGAGAGTCTGCTTAGTTTGAGAGTCGTCCTTAGTTTCAGGGGATGCCTTCGTTTGAGAATCTGCCTTAGTTTGAGGGGTTGCCTTAGTTTGAGGGGTTGCCTTTGTTTGAGAGTCTGCCTTATTCTGAGGGGTTGCCTTAGTTTGAGGGGTTGCCTTCGTTTGAGAATTTGCCTTAATTTGAGGGGTTGACTTAGTTTGAGAGTCTGCCTTAGTTTGAGGGGTTGCCTTAGTTTGAGCGGTTGCCTTAGTTTGAGTATCTGCATTAGTTTGAGGGGTAGCCTTAGTTTGAGGGGTTGCCTTAGTTTGAAGGGTTGCCTTAGTTTGAGCGTTTGCCTTATTTTGAGGGGACGCCTTAGTTTGATGGTCTGCCTTAGTTTGAGCGGTTGCCTTAGTTTGAGAGTCTGCCTTATGTTTGAGCGGTTGCCTTAGTTTGAGCGTCTGCCTTAGTTTGAGCGGTTGCCTTCGTTGGAGAGTCTGCCTTAGTTTGAGCGGTTGCCTTAGTTTGAGGGGCTGCCTTAGTTTGAGCGGTAGCCTTAGTTTGAGCGGTTGCCTTAGTTTGATGGGCTGCCTTAGTTTGAGGGGTTGTCTTAGTTTGAGCGGATGCCTTAGATTGAGGCGTTGCCTTAGTTTGAGGGGTTGCCTTAGTTTGAGGTGTTGCCTTAGATTGAGAGTCTGCCTTAGTTTGAGGGGATGCATTAGCTTGAGGGGTGGCCTTAGTTTGAGAGTCTGCCTAGTTTGAGAGTCGGCCTTAGTTTCAGGGGTTGCCTTCGTTTGAGAATCTGCCTTAGTTTGAGGGGTTGCCTTTGTTTGAGGGGTTTCCTTTGTTTGAGAGTCTGCCTGAGTCTGAGGGGTTGCCTTAGTTTGAGGGTTTGCCTTCGTTTGAGAATCTGACTTAGTTTGAGGGGTTGCCTTAGTTTGAGGGGTTGCCTTCGTTTGAGAAACTGCCTTAGTTTGAGGGGTTGCATTAGTTTGAGGGGGTTACCTTAATTTGAGAGTCTGCCTTAGTTTGAGGGGTTGCCTTAGTTTGAGGGGTTGCCTTAGTTTGAGAATCTGCATTAGTTTGAGGGGTTGCCTTAGTTTGAGGGGTTGCCATAGTTTGAGGGGTTGCCTTAGTTTGAGGGGTTGCCTTAGTTGGAGAGTCCGCCTTAGTTTGAGAGACTGCCTCAGTTTGAGGGGTTGCCTTCGTTTGAGAGTCTGACTTAGTTTGAGGGGTTGCCTTAGTTTGAGGGGTTGCCTTAGTTTGAGGGGTTGCCTTATTTTGAGGGGTTGCCTTAGATTGAGGTGTTGCCTTAGATTGAGAGTCTGCCTTAGTTTGAGGGGTTGTCTCAGTTTGAGGGATTGCCTTAGTTTGAGAATCTTCCTCAGTTTGAGGGGTTGCCTAAGATTGAGGGGTTGCATTAGTTTGTCGGGTTGCCTTAGTTTCAGAGTCTGCCTTAGTTTGAGGGGTTGCCTTCGTTTGAGACGTTGCCTTAGTTTGAGGGGTTGCCTTAGTTTGTGAATCTGCCATAGTTTGAGGAGTTGCCTTAGAATGAGGAGTTGACTTAGTTTGAGAGTCTGCCTTAGTTTGAGAATCTGCCTTAGTTTGAGGAGTTCCCTTATTTTTAAGGGTTGCCTTAGTTTGAGGAGTTGCCTTAGTTTGAGGAGTTGCCTTAGTTTGAGAGTCTGCCTTAGTTTGACGTTTTGCCTTAGTTTGAGGGGTTGCCTTAGTTTGAGAATCTGCCTCAGTTCGAGGAGCTGCCTTAGTTTCAGAGTCTGCCTTAGTTGGAGGGGTTGCCTTCGTTTTAGAATCTGCCTTAGTTTGAGAGTCTGCCTTAGTTTGAGGAGTTGCCTTAGTTTGAGGGGTGGCCTTAGTTTGAGGAGTTGCCTTAGTTTGAGAGTCTGCCTTAGTTTGAGGGGTTGCCTTAGTTTGAGGGGTGGCCTTAGTTTGAGAGTCTGCTTAGTTTGAGAGTCGTCCTTAGTTTCAGGGGATGCCTTCGTTTGAGAATCTGCCTTAGTTTGAGGGGTTGCCTTAGTTTGAGGGGTTGCCTTTGTTTGAGAGTCTGCCTTAGTCTGAGGGGTTGCCTTAGTTTGAGGGGTTGCCTTCGTTTGAGAATTTGCCTTAATTTGAGGGGTTGACTTAGTTTGAGAGTCTGCCTTAGTTTGAGCGGTTGCCTTAGTTTGAGTATCTGCATTAGTTTGAGGGGTAGCCTTAGTTTGAGGGGTTGCCTTAGTTTGAGCGGTTGCCTTAGTTTGAGTATCTGCCTTAGTTTGATGGGTTGCCTTAGTTTGAGGGGTTGCCTTTGTTTGAGAATCTGCCTTAGTTTGAGGGGTTGCCTAAGTTTGAGGGGTTGCCTTAGATTGTCGGGTTCCCTTACTTTTAGAGTCTGACTTAGTTTGAGGGGTTGCCTTAGTTTGAGGGGTGGCATTACTTTGAGGGGTTGCCTTAGTTTGAGGAGTTGCCTTAGTTTGAGGGGTTGCCTTAGTTTGAGGGGTTGTCTTAGTTTGAGGGGTGGCCTTAGTTTGAGGAGTTGCCTTAGTTTGAGAGTCTGCCTTAGTTTGAGGGGTTGCCTTAGTTTGAGGGGTGGCCTTAGTTTGAGAGTCTGCCTAGTTTGAGAGTCGGCCTTAGTTTCAGGGGTTGCCTTCGTTTGAGAATCTGCCTTAGTTTGAGGGGTTGCCTTAGTTTGAGGGGTTGCCTTTGTTTGAGAGTCTGCCTTAGTCTGAGGGGTTGCCTTAGTTTGAGGGTTTGCCTTCGTTTGAGAATCTGCCTTAATTTGAGGGGTTGCCGTAGTTTGAGAGTCTGCCTTAGTTTGAGCGGTTGCCTTAGTTTGAGGGGCTGCCTTAGTTTGAGCGGTAGCCTTAGTTTGAGCGGTTGCCTTAGTTTGATGGGCTGCCTTAGTTTGAGGGGTTGTCTTAGTTTGAGCGGATGCCTTAGATTGAGGCGTTGCCTTAGTTTGAGGGGTTGCCTTAGTTTGAGGTGTTGCCTTAGATTGAGAGTCTGCCTTAGTTTGAGGGGATGCATTAGCTTGAGGGGTGGCCTTAGTTTGAGAGTCTGCCTAGTTTGAGAGTCGGCCTTAGTTTCAGGGGTTGCCTTCGTTTGAGAATCTGCCTTAGTTTGAGGGGTTGCCTTTGTTTGAGGGGTTTCCTTTGTTTGAGAGTCTGCCTGAGTCTGAGGGGTTGCCTTAGTTTGAGGGTTTGCCTTCGTTTGAGAATCTGACTTAGTTTGAGGGGTTGCCTTAGTTTGAGGGGTTGCCTTCGTTTGAGAAACTGCCTTAGTTTGAGGGGTTGCATTAGTTTGAGGGGGTTACCTTAATTTGAGAGTCTGCCTTAGTTTGAGGGGTTGCCTTAGTTTGAGGGGTTGCCTTAGTTTGAGAATCTGCATTAGTTTGAGGGGTTGCCTTAGTTTGAGGGGTTGCCATAGTTTGAGGGGTTGCCTTAGTTTGAGGGGTTGCCTTAGTTGGAGAGTCCGCCTTAGTTTGAGAGACTGCCTCAGTTTGAGGGGTTGCCTTCGTTTGAGAGTCTGACTTAGTTTGAAGGGTTGCCTTAGTTTGAGGGGTTGCCTTAGTTTGAGGGGTTGCCTTATTTTGAGGGGTTGCCTTAGATTGAGGTGTTGCCTTAGATTGAGAGTCTGCCTTAGTTTGAGGGGTTGTCTCAGTTTGAGGGATTGCCTTAGTTTGAGAATCTTCCTCAGTTTGAGGGGTTGCCTAAGATTGAGGGGTTGCATTAGTTTGTCGGGTTGCCTTAGTTTCAGAGTCTGCCTTAGTTTGAGGGGTTGCCTTCGTTTGAGACGTTGCCTTAGTTTGAGGGGTTGCCTTAGTTTGAGAATCTGCCTTAGTTTGAGGAGTTGCCTTAGAATGAGGAGTTGACTTAGTTTGAGAGTCTGCCTTAGTTTGAGAATCTGCCTTAGTTTGAGGAGTTCCCTTATTTTTAAGGGTTGCCTTAGTTTGAGGAGTTGCCTTAGTTTGAGGAGTTGCCTTAGTTTGAGAGTCTGCCTTAGTTTGACGTTTTGCCTTAGTTTGAGGGGTTGCCTTAGTTTGAGAATCTGCCTCAGTTCGAGGAGCTGCCTTAGTTTCAGAGTCTGCCTTAGTTGGAGGGGTTGCCTTCGTTTTAGAATCTGCCTTAGTTTGAGAGTCTGCCTTAGTTTGAGGAGTTGCCTTAGTTTGAGGGGTGGCCTTAGTTTGAGGAGTTGCCTTAGTTTGAGAGTCTGCCTTAGTTTGAGGGGTTGCCTTAGTTTGAGGGGTGGCCTTAGTTTGAGAGTCTGCTTAGTTTGAGAGTCGTCCTTAGTTTCAGGGGATGCCTTCGTTTGAGAATCTGCCTTAGTTTGAGGGGTTGCCTTAGTTTGAGGGGTTGCCTTTGTTTGAGAGTCTGCCTTATTCTGAGGGGTTGCCTTAGTTTGAGGGGTTGCCTTCGTTTGAGAATTTGCCTTAATTTGAGGGGTTGACTTAGTTTGAGAGTCTGCCTTAGTTTGAGGGGTTGCCTTAGTTTGAGCGGTTGCCTTAGTTTGAGTATCTGCATTAGTTTGAGGGGTAGCCTTAGTTTGAGGGGTTGCCTTAGTTTGAGCGGCTGCCTTAGTTTGATGGGTTGCCTTAGTTTGAGGGGTTGCCTTAGTTTGAGAATCTGCCTTAGTTTGAGGGGTTGCCTTTGTTTGAGGGGTTTCCTTTGTTTGAGAGTCTGCCTGAGTCTGAGGGGTTGCCTTAGTTTGAGGGTTTGCCTTCGTTTGAGAATCTGACTTAGTTTGAGGGGTTGCCTTAGTTTGAGGGGTTGCCTTCGTTTGAGAAACTGCCTTAGTTTGAGGGGTTGCATTAGTTTGAGGGGGTTACCTTAATTTGAGAGTCTGCCTTAGTTTGAGGGGTTGCCTTAGTTTGAGGGGTTGCCTTAGTTTGAGAATCTGCATTAGTTTGAGGGGTTGCATTAGTTTGAGGGGGTTACCTTAATTTGAGAGTCTGCCTTAGTTTGAGGGGTTGCCTTAGTTTGAGGGGTTGCCTTAGTTTGAGAATCTGCATTAGTTTGAGGGGTTGCCTTAGTTTGAGGGGTTGCCATAGTTTGAGGGGTTGCCTTAGTTTGAGGGGTTGCCTTAGTTGGAGAGTCCGCCTTAGTTTGAGAGACTGCCTCAGTTTGAGGGGTTGCCTTCGTTTGAGAGTCTGACTTAGTTTGAAGGGTTGCCTTAGTTTGAGGGGTTGCCTTAGTTTGAGGGGTTGCCTTATTTTGAGGGGTTGCCTTAGATTGAGGTGTTGCCTTAGATTGAGAGTCTGCCTTAGTTTGAGGGGTTGTCTCAGTTTGAGGGATTGCCTTAGTTTGAGAATCTTCCTCAGTTTGAGGGGTTGCCTAAGATTGAGGGGTTGCATTAGTTTGTCGGGTTGCCTTAGTTTCAGAGTCTGCCTTAGTTTGAGGGGTTGCCTTCGTTTGAGACGTTGCCTTAGTTTGAGGGGTTGCCTTAGTTTGAGAATCTGCCTTAGTTTGAGGAGTTGCCTTAGAATGAGGAGTTGACTTAGTTTGAGAGTCTGCCTTAGTTTGAGAATCTGCCTTAGTTTGAGGAGTTCCCTTATTTTTAAGGGTTGCCTTAGTTTGAGGAGTTGCCTTAGTTTGAGGAGTTGCCTTAGTTTGAGAGTCTGCCTTAGTTTGACGTTTTGCCTTAGTTTGAGGGGTTGCCTTAGTTTGAGAATCTGCCTCAGTTCGAGGAGCTGCCTTAGTTTCAGAGTCTGCCTTAGTTGGAGGGGTTGCCTTCGTTTTAGAATCTGCCTTAGTTTGAGAGTCTGCCTTAGTTTGAGGAGTTGCCTTAGTTTGAGGGGTGGCCTTAGTTTGAGGAGTTGCCTTAGTTTGAGAGTCTGCCTTAGTTTGAGGGGTTGCCTTAGTTTGAGGGGTGGCCTTAGTTTGAGAGTCTGCTTAGTTTGAGAGTCGTCCTTAGTTTCAGGGGATGCCTTCGTTTGAGAATCTGCCTTAGTTTGAGGGGTTGCCTTAGTTTGAGGGGTTGCCTTTGTTTGAGAGTCTGCCTTATTCTGAGGGGTTGCCTTAGTTTGAGGGGTTGCCTTCGTTTGAGAATTTGCCTTAATTTGAGGGGTTGACTTAGTTTGAGAGTCTGCCTTAGTTTGAGGGGTTGCCTTAGTTTGAGCGGTTGCCTTAGTTTGAGTATCTGCATTAGTTTGAGGGGTAGCCTTAGTTTGAGGGGTTGCCTTAGTTTGAGCGGCTGCCTTAGTTTGATGGGTTGCCTTAGTTTGAGGGGTTGCCTTAGTTTGAGAATCTGCCTTAGTTTGAGGGGTTGCCTTTGTTTGAGGGGTTTCCTTTGTTTGAGAGTCTGCCTGAGTCTGAGGGGTTGCCTTAGTTTGAGGGTTTGCCTTCGTTTGAGAATCTGACTTAGTTTGAGGGGTTGCCTTAGTTTGAGGGGTTGCCTTCGTTTGAGAAACTGCCTTAGTTTGAGGGGTTGCATTAGTTTGAGGGGGTTACCTTAATTTGAGAGTCTGCCTTAGTTTGAGGGGTTGCCTTAGTTTGAGGGGTTGCCTTAGTTTGAGAATCTGCATTAGTTTGAGGGGTTGCCTTAGTTTGAGGGGTTGCCATAGTTTGAGGGGTTGCCTTAGTTTGAGGGGTTGCCTTAGTTGGAGAGTCCGCCTTAGTTTGAGAGACTGCCTTAGTTTGAGGGGTTGCCTTCGTTTGAGAGTCTGACTTAGTTTGAGGGGTTGCCTTAGTTTGAGGGGTTGCCTTAGTTTGAGGGGTTGCCTTATTTTGAGGGGTTGCCTTAGATTGAGGTGTTGCCTTAGATTGAGAGTCTGCCTTAGTTTGAGGGGTTGTCTCAGTTTGAGGGATTGCCTTAGTTTGAGAATCTTCCTCAGTTTGAGGGGTTGCCTAAGATTGAGGGGTTGCATTAGTTTGTCGGGTTGCCTTAGTTTCAGAGTCTGCCTTAGTTTGAGGGGTTGCCTTCGTTTGAGACGTTGCCTTAGTTTGAGGGGTTGCCTTAGTTTGAGAATCTGCCTTAGTTTGAGGAGTTGCCTTAGAATGAGGAGTTGACTTAGTTTGAGAGTCTGCCTTAGTTTGAGAATCTGCCTTAGTTTGAGGAGTTCCCTTATTTTTAAGGGTTGCCTTAGTTTGAGGAGTTGCCTTAGTTTGAGGAGTTGCCTTAGTTTGAGAGTCTGCCTTAGTTTGACGTTTTGCCTTAGTTTGAGGGGTTGCCTTAGTTTGAGAATCTGCCTCAGTTCGAGGAGCTGCCTTAGTTTCAGAGTCTGCCTTAGTTGGAGGGGTTGCCTTCGTTTTAGAATCTGCCTTAGTTTGAGAGTCTGCCTTAGTTTGAGGAGTTGCCTTAGTTTGAGGGGTGGCCTTAGTTTGAGGAGTTGCCTTAGTTTGAGAGTCTGCCTTAGTTTGAGGGGTTGCCTTAGTTTGAGGGGTGGCCTTAGTTTGAGAGTCTGCTTAGTTTGAGAGTCGTCCTTAGTTTCAGGGGATGCCTTCGTTTGAGAATCTGCCTTAGTTTGAGGGGTTGCCTTAGTTTGAGGGGTTGCCTTTGTTTGAGAGTCTGCCTTAGTCTGAGGGGTTGCCTTAGTTTGAGGGGTTGCCTTCGTTTGAGAATTTGAATTAATTTGAGGGGTTGACTTAGTTTGAGAGTCTGCCTTAGTTTGAGGGGTTGCCTTAGTTTGAGCGGTTGCCTTAGTTTGAGTATCTGCATTAGTTTGAGGGGTAGCCTTAGTTTGAGAGGTTGCCTTACTTTGAGCGGTTGCCTTAGTTTGAGTATCTGCCTTAGTTTGATGGGTTGCCTTAGTTTGAGGGGTTGCCTTAGTTTGAGAATCTGCCTTAGTTTGAGGGGTTGCCTAAGTTTGAGGGGTTGCCTTAGATTGTCGGGTTCCCTTACTTTTAGAGTCTGACTTAGTTTGAGGGGTTGCCTTAGTTTGAGGGGTGGCATTACTTTGAGGGGTTGCCTTAGTTTGAGGAGTTGCCTTAGTTTGAGGGGTTGCCTTAGTTTGAGGGGTTGTCTTAGTTTGAGGGGTGGCCTTAGTTTGAGGAGTTGCCTTAGTTTGAGAGGCTGCCTTAGTTTGAGGGGTTGCCTTAGTTTGAGGGGTGGCCTTAATTTGAGAGTCTGCCTAGTTTGAGAGTCGGCCTTAGTTTCAGGGGTTGCCTTCGTTTGAGAATCTGCCTTAGTTTGAGGGGTTGCCTTAGTTTGAGGGGTTGCCTTTGTTTGAGAGTCTGCCTTAGTCTGAGGGGTTGCCTTAGTTTGAGGGTTTGCCTTCGTTTGAGAATCTGCCTTAATTTGAGGGGTTGCCGTAGTTTGAGAGTCTGCCTTAGTTTGAGGGGTTGCCTTACTTTGAGCGGTTGCCTTAGTTTGAGTATCTGCCTTAGTTTGATGGGTTGCCTTAGTTTGAGGGGTTGCCTTCGTTTGAGAATCTGCCTTAGTTTGAGAGTCTGCCTTAGTTTGAGGGGTTGCCTTCGTTTGAGAGTCTGCCTTAGTTTGAGGAGTTGCCTTAGTTTGAGGGGTTGCCTTCGTTTGAGAATCTGCCTTAGTTTGAGGGGTCGCCTTAGTTTGAGGGGTTGCCTTCGTTTGAAAATCTACCAGTTTGAGAGTCTGCCTCAGTTTGAGGGGATGCCTTAGTTTGAGCGGTTGCCTTCGGTTGAGAATCTGCCTTAGTTTGAGGGGTTGCCTTTGTTTGAGGGGTTTCCTTTGTTTGAGAGTCTGCCTGAGTCAGAGGGGTTGCCTTAGTTTGAGGGTTTGCCTTCGTTTGAGAATCTGACTTAGTTTGAGGGGTTGCCTTAGTTTGAGGGGTTGCCTTCGTTTGCGAAACTGCCTTAGTTTGAGGGGTTGCATTAGTTTGAGGGGGTTACCTTAATTTGAGAGTCTGCCTTAGTTTGAGGGGTTGCCTTAGTTTGAGGGGTTGCCTTAGTTTGAGAATCTGCATTAGTTTGAGGGGTTGCCTTAGTTTGAGGGGTTGCCATAGTTTGAGGGGTTGCCTTAGTTTGAGGGGTTGCCTTAGTTGGAGAGTCTGCTTAGTTTGAGAGACTGCCTCAGTTTGAGGGGTTGCCTTCGTTTGAGAGTCTGACTTAGTTTGAGGGGTTGCCTTAGTTTGAGGGGTTGCCTTATTTTGAGGGGTTGCCTTAGATTGAGGTGTTGCCTTAGATTGAGAGTCTGCCTTAGTTTGAGGGGTTGTCTCAGTTTGAGGGATTGCCTTAGTTTGAGAATCTTCCTCAGTTTGAGGGGTTGCCTAAGATTGAGGGGTTGCATTAGTTTGTCGGGTTGCCTTAGTTTCAGAGTCTGCCTTAGTTTGAGGAGTTGCCTTAGAATGAGGAGTTGACTTAGTTTGAGAGTCTGCCTTAGTTTGAGAATCTGCCTTAGTTTGAGGAGTTCCCTTATTTTTAAGGGTTGCCTTAGTTTGAGGAGTTGCCTTAGTTTGAGGAGTTGCCTTAGTTTGAGAGTCTGCCTTAGTTTGACGTTTTGCCTTAGTTTGAGGGGTTGCCTTAGTTTGAGAATCTGCCTCAGTTCGAGGAGCTGCCTTAGTTTCAGAGTCTGCCTTAGTTGGAGGGGTTGCCTTCGTTATAGAATCTGCCTTAGTTTGAGAGTCTGCCTTAGTTTGAGGAGTTGCCTTCGTCTGAGAGTCTGCCTTATTTTGAGAGTCTGCCTTAGTTTGAGAGTCTGCCTTCGTTTGAGAGTCTGCCTTAGTTTGAGGGGCTGCCTTCATTTGAGAGTTTGCCTTAGTTTGAGGAGTTGCCTCAGTTTGAGAGTCAGCCTTAGTTTGAGAGTCTGCCTTAGTTTGAGGGTTTGACTTAGTTTGAGATTCTGCCTTAATTTGACAGTCTGCCTTAGTTTGAGGAGTTGCATTTGTTTGAGGGGTTCCCTTAGTTTGAGGAGTTGCCTTCGTTTGAGGGGTCGCCTTAGTTTGAGGGATTGCCTTATTTTGAGGGGTTGCCTTAGATTGAGGTGTTGCCTTAGATTGAGAGTCTGCCTTAGTTTGAGGGGTTGTCTCAGTTTGAGGGATTGCCTTAGTTTGAGAATCTTCCTCAGTTTGAGGGGTTGCCTAAGATTGAGGGGTTGCATTAGTTTGTCGGGTTGCCTTAGTTTCAGAGTCTGCCTTAGTTTGAGGGGTTGCCTTCGTTTGAGACGTTGCCTTAGTTTGAGGGGTTGCCTTAGTTTGAGAATCTGCCTTAGTTTGAGGAGTTGCCTTAGAATGAGGAGTTGACTTAGTTTGAGAGTCTGCCTTAGTTTGAGAATCTGCCTTAGTTTGAGGAGTTCCCTTATTTTTAAGGGTTGCCTTAGTTTGAGGAGTTGCCTTAGTTTGAGGAGTTGCCTTAGTTTGAGAGTCTGCCTTAGTTTGACGTTTTGCCTTAGTTTGAGGGGTTGCCTTAGTTTGAGAATCTGCCTCAGTTCGAGGAGCTGCCTTAGTTTCAGAGTCTGCCTTAGTTGGAGGGGTTGCCTTCGTTTTAGAATCTGCCTTAGTTTGAGAGTCTGCCTTAGTTTGAGGAGTTGCCTTAGTTTGAGGGGTGGCCTTAGTTTGAGGAGTTGCCTTAGTTTGAGAGTCTGCCTTAGTTTGAGGGGTTGCCTTAGTTTGAGGGGTGGCCTTAGTTTGAGAGTCTGCTTAGTTTGAGAGTCGTCCTTAGTTTCAGGGGATGCCTTCGTTTGAGAATCTGCCTTAGTTTGAGGGGTTGCCTTAGTTTGAGGGGTTGCCTTTGTTTGAGAGTCTGCCTTAGTCTGAGGGGTTGCCTTAGTTTGAGGGGTTGCCTTCGTTTGAGAATTTGCCTTAATTTGAGGGGTTGACTTAGTTTGAGAGTCTGCCTTAGTTTGAGGGGTTGCCTTAGTTTGAGCGGTTGCCTTAGTTTGAGTATCTGCATTAGTTTGAGGGGTAGCCTTAGTTTGAGAGGTTGCCTTACTTTGAGCGGTTGCCTTAGTTTGAGTATCTGCCTTAGTTTGATGGGTTGCCTTAGTTTGAGGGGTTGCCTTAGTTTGAGAATCTGCCTTAGTTTGAGGGGTTGCCTAAGTTTGAGGGGTTGCCTTAGATTGTCGGGTTCCCTTACTTTTAGAGTCTGACTTAGTTTGAGGGGTTGCCTTAGTTTGAGGGGTGGCATTACTTTGAGGGGTTGCCTTAGTTTGAGGAGTTGCCTTAGTTTGAGGGGTTGCCTTAGTTTGAGGGGTTGTCTTAGTTTGAGGGGTGGCCTTAGTTTGAGGAGTTGCCTTAGTTTGAGAGGCTGCCTTAGTTTGAGGGGTTGCCTTAGTTTGAGGGGTGGCCTTAGTTTGAGAGTCTGCCTAGTTTGAGAGTCGGCCTTAGTTTCAGGGGTTGCCTTCGTTTGAGAATCTGCCTTAGTTTGAGGGGTTGCCTTAGTTTGAGGGGTTGCCTTTGTTTGAGAGTCTGCCTTAGTCTGAGGGGTTGCCTTAGTTTGAGGGTTTGCCTTCGTTTGAGAATCTGCCTTAATTTGAGGGGTTGCCGTAGTTTGAGAGTCTGCCTTAGTTTGAGGGGTTGCCTTACTTTGAGCGGTTGCCTTAGTTTGAGTATCTGCCTTAGTTTGATGGGTTGCCTTAGTTTGAGGGGTTGCCTTCGTTTGAGAATCTGCCTTAGTTTGAGAGTCTGCCTTAGTTTGAGGGGTTGCCTTCGTTTGAGAGTCTGCCTTAGTTTGAGGAGTTGCCTTAGTTTGAGGGGTTGCCTTCGTTTGAGAATCTGCCTTAGTTTGAGGGGTCGCCTTAGTTTGAGGGGTTGCCTTCGTTTGAGAATCTACCAGTTTGAGAGTCTGCCTCAGTTTGAGGGGATGCCTTAGTTTGAGCGGTTGCCTTCGGTTGAGAATCTGCCTTAGTTTGAGGGGTTGCCTTTGTTTGAGGGGTTTCCTTTGTTTGAGAGTCTGCCTGAGTCAGAGGGGTTGCCTTGGTTTGAGGGTTTGCCTTCGTTTGAGAATCTGACTTAGTTTGAGGGGTTGCCTTAGTTTGAGGGGTTGCCTTCGTTTGAGAAACTGCCTTAGTTTGAGGGGTTGCATTAGTTTGAGGGGGTTACCTTAATTTGAGAGTCTGCCTTAGTTTGAGGGGTTGCCTTAGTTTGAGGGGTTGCCTTAGTTTGAGAATCTGCATTAGTTTGAGGGGTTGCCTTAGTTTGAGGGGTTGCCATAGTTTGAGGGGTTGCCTTAGTTTGAGGGGTTGCCTTAGTTGGAGAGTCTGCTTAGTTTGAGAGACTGCCTCAGTTTGAGGGGTTGCCTTCGTTTGAGAGTCTGACTTAGTTTGAGGGGTTGCCTTAGTTTGAGGGGTTGCCTTAGTTTGAGGGGTTGCCTTATTTTGAGGGGTTGCCTTAGATTGAGGTGTTGCCTTAGATTGAGAGTCTGCCTTAGTTTGAGGGGTTGTCTCAGTTTGAGGGATTGCCTTAGTTTGAGAATCTTCCTCAGTTTGAGGGGTTGCCTAAGATTGAGGGGTTGCATTAGTTTGTCGGGTTGCCTTAGTTTCAGAGTCTGCCTTAGTTTGAGGAGTTGCCTTAGAATGAGGAGTTGACTTAGTTTGAGAGTCTGCCTTAGTTTGAGAATCTGCCTTAGTTTGAGGAGTTCCCTTATTTTTAAGGGTTGCCTTAGTTTGAGGAGTTGCCTTAGTTTGAGGAGTTGCCTTAGTTTGAGAGTCTGCCTTAGTTTGACGTTTTGCCTTAGTTTGAGGGGTTGCCTTAGTTTGAGAATCTGCCTCAGTTCGAGGAGCTGCCTTAGTTTCAGAGTCTGCCTTAGTTGGAGGGGTTGCCTTCGTTATAGAATCTGCCTTAGTTTGAGAGTCTGCCTTAGTTTGAGGAGTTGCCTTCGTCTGAGAGTCTGCCTTATTTTGAGAGTCTGCCTTAGTTTGAGAGTCTGCCTTCGTTTGAGAGTCTGCCTTAGTTTGAGGGGCTGCCTTCATTTGAGAGTTTGCCTTAGTTTGAGGAGTTGCCTCAGTTTGAGAGTCAGCCTTAGTTTGAGAGTCTGCCTTAGTTTGAGGGTTTGACTTAGTTTGAGATTCTGCCTTAATTTGAGAGTCTGCCTTAGTTTGAGGAGTTGCATTTGTTTGAGGGGTTCCCTTAGTTTGAGGAGTTGCCTTCGTTTGAGGGGTCGCCTTAGTTTGAGGGGTTGCCTTAGTTTGAGGGGTTACCTTAGTTTGAGAGTCTGCCTTAGTTTGAGGTGTTGCCTTAGTTTGAGGGGTTGCCTTATTTTGAGAATCTGCCTTCGTTTGAGGAGTTGCCTTAGTTTGAGGTGTTGCCTTAGTTTGAAAATCTGCCTTAGTTTGAGGGGTTGCCTAAGTTTGAGGGGTTGCCTTAGTTTGTCGGGTTCCCTTACTTTTAGAGTCTGACATAGTTTGAGGGGTTCCCTTAGTTTGAGGGGTGGCCTTACTTTGAGGGGTTGCCTTAGTTTGAGAATCTGCCCTAATTTGAGGGGTTGACTTAGTTTGAGAGTCTGCCTTAGTTTGAGGGGTTGCCTTAGTTTGAGCGGTTGCCTTAGTTTGAGTATCTGCATTAGTTTGAGGGGTAGCCTTAGTTTGAGGGGTTGCATTACTTTGAGCGGATGCCTTAGTTTGAGTATCTGCCTTAGTTTGATGGGTTGCCTTAGTTTGAGGGGTTGCCTTAGTTTGAGAATCTGCCTTAGTTTGAGGGGTTGCCTTAGTTTGAGAGTCTGCCTTAGTTTGAGGAGTTGCCTTAGTTTGAGGGGTTGCCTTAGTTGGAGAGTCTGCCTCAGTTTGAGAGACGGCCTCAGTTTGAGGGGTTGCCTTCGTTTGAGAATCTGCCTTAGTTTGAGAATCTGCCTTAGTTTGAGGGGTTGCCTAAGTTTGTGGGGTTGCCTTAGTTTGTCGGAATCCCTTACTTTTAGATTCTGACTTAGTTTGAGGGGTTGCCTTAGTTTGAGGGGTGGCCTTACTTTGAGGGGTTGCCTTAGTTTGAGGAGTTGCCTTAGTTTGAGGGGTTGCCTTAGTTTGAGGGGTTGTCTTAGTTTGAGGGGTGGCCTTAGTTTGAGGAGTTGCCTCAGTTTGAGAGTCTGCCTTAGTTTGAGGGGTTGCCTTAGCTTGAGGGGTGGCCTTAGTTTGAGAGTCTGCCTAGTTTGAGAGTCGGCCTTAGTTTCAGGGGTTGCCTTCGTTTGAGAATCTGCCTTAGTTTGAGGGGTTGCCTTAGTTTGAGGGGTTGCCTTTGTTTGAGAGTCTGCCTTAGTCTGAGGGGTTGCCTTAGTTTGAGGGTTTGCCTTCGTTTGAGAATCTGCCTTAATTTGAGGGGTTGCCGTAGTTTGAGAGTCTGCCTTAGTTTGAGGGGTTGCCTTACTTTGAGCGGTTGCCTTAGTTTGAGTATCTGCCTTAGTTTGATGGGTTGCCTTAGTTTGAGGGGTTGCCTTCGTTTGAGAATCTGCCTTAGTTTGAGAATCTGCCTTAGTTTGAGGGTTTGCCTTAGTTTGAGAGTCTGCCTTAGTTTGAGGGGTTGCCTTAGTTTGAGGTGTTGCCTTACTTTGAGGGGTTGCCTTATTTTGAGAGTCTGCCTTAGTTTGAGGGTTTGCCTTAGTTTGAAATTCTGCCTTAGTTTGAGGGGTTGCCTAAGTTTGAGGTGTTGCCTTAGTTTGAGGGGTTGCCTTAGTTTGAAAGTCTGCCTTTGTTTGAGGGTTTGCCTTAGTTTTTGGTGTTGCCTTAATTTGAGAGTCTGCCTTAGTCTGAGGGGTTGCCTCAGTTTGAGGGGTTCCCTCAGTTTGAGAATCTGCCTTAGTTTGAGGGGTTGCCTAAGTTTGAGGGGTTGTCTTAGTTTGTCGGGTTGCCTTAGTTTCAGAGTCTGCATTAGTTTGAGCCGTTGCCTTAGTTTGAGGGGTTGCCTTAGTTTGAGGGGTTGCCTTAGTTTGAAAATGTGCCTTAGTTTGAGGAGTTGCCTTAGTTTGAGGAGTTGCCTCAGTTTGAGAGTCTTCCTTAGTTTGAGGTTTTGCCTTAGTTTGAGTGGTTGCCTTAGTTTGAGAGTCTGCCTTAGTTTGAGGGGTTGCCTTAGTTTGAGGGGTGGCCTTAGTTTGAGAGTCTGCTTAGTTTGAGAGTCGGCCATAGTTTCAGGGGTTGCCTTCGTTTGAGAATCTGCCTTAGTTTGAGGGGTTGCCTTAGTTTGAGGGGTTGCCTTTGTTTGAGAGTCTGCCTTAGTCTGAGGGGTTGCCTTAGTTTGAGGGGTTGCCTTCGTTTGAGAATCTGCCTTAATTTGAGCGGTTGCCTTAGTTTGAGTATCTGCATTAGTTTGAGGGGTTGCCTTACTTTGAGCGGTTGCCTTAGTTTGAGTATCTGCCTTAGTTTGATGGATTGCCTTAGTTTGAGTATCTGCCTTAGTTTGATGGGTTGCCTTAGTTTGAGGGGTTGCCTTAGTTTGAGAATCTGCCTTAGTTTGAGGGGTTGCCTAAGTTTGAGGGGTTGCCTTAGTTTGTCGGGTTCCCTTACTTTTAGAGTCTGCCTTAGTTTGAGGGGTTGCCTTAGTTTGAGGGGTGGCCTTAGTTTGAGAGTCTGCCTAGTTTGAGAGTCGGCCTCAGTTTCAGGGGTTGCCTGCGTTTGAGAATCTGCCTTAGTTTGAGGGGTTGCCTTAGTTTGAGGGGTTGCCTTTGTTTGAGAGTCTGCCTTCGTCTGAGGGGTTGCCTTAGTTTGAGGGTTTGCCTTCGTTTGAGAATCTGCCTTAATTTGAGGGGTTGCCATAGTTTGAGAGTCTGCCTTAGTTTGAGGGGTTGCCTTAGTTTGAGCGGTTGCCTTAGTTTGAGTATCTGCCTTAGTTTGATGGGTTGCCTTAGTTTGAGGGGTTGCCTTCGTTTGAGAATCTGCCTTAGTTTGAGAGTCTGCCTTAGTTTGAGGGGTTGCCTTCGTTTGAGAGTCTGCCTTAGTTTGAGGAGTTGCCTTAGCTTGAGGGGTTGCCTTCGTTTGAGAATCTGCCTTAGTTTGAGGGGTCGCCTTAGTTTGAGGGGTTGCCTTCGTTTGAGAATCTACCTTAGTTTGAGAGTCTGCCTCAGTTTGAGGGGATGCCTTAGTTTGAGGGGTTGCCTTCGGTTGAGAATCTGCCTTAGTTTGAGGGGTTGCCTTTGTTTGAGGGGTTTCCTTTGTATGAGAGTCTGCCTGAGTCTGAGGGGTTGCCTTAGTTTGAGGGTATGCCTTCGTTTGAGAATCTGACTTAGTTTGAGGGGTTGCCTTAGTTTGAGGGGTTGCCTTCGTTTGAGAAACTGCCTTAGTTTGAGGGGTTGCATTAGTTTGAGGGGGTTACCTTAATTTGAGAGTCTGCCTTAGTTTGAGGGGTTGCCTTAGTTTGAGGGGTTGCCTTAGTTTGAGAATCTGCATTAGTTTGAGGGGTTGCCTTAGTTTGAGGGGTTGCCATAGTTTGAGGGGTTGCCTTAGTTTGAGGGGTTGCCTTAGTTGGAGAGTCTGCCTTAGTTTGAGAGACTGCCTTAGTTTGAGGGGTTGCCTTAGTTTGAGAGTCTGACTTAGTTTGAGGGGTTGCCTTAGTTTGAGGGGTTGCCTTAGTTTGAGGGGTTGCCTTATTTTGAGGGGTTGCCTTAGATTGAGGTGTTGCCTTAGATTGAGAGTCTGCCTTAGTTTGAGGGGTTGTCTCAGTTTGAGGGATTGCCTTAGTTTGAGAATCTTCCTCAGTTTGAGGCGTTGCCTAAGATTGAGGGGTTGCATTAGTTTGTCGGTTTGCCTTAGTTTGAGAGTCTGCCTTAGTTTGAGGGGTTGCCTTAGTTTGAGGGGTTGCCTTCGTTTGAGACGTTGCCTTAGTTTGAGGGGTTGCCTTAGTTTGAGAATCTGCCTTAGTTTGAGGAGTTGCCTTAGAATGAGGAGTTGACTTAGTTTGAGAGTCTGCCTTAGTTTGAGAATCTGCCTTAGTTTGAGGAGTTCCCTTATTTTTAAGGGTTGCCTTAGTTTGAGGAGTTGCCTTAGTTTGAGGAGTTGCCTTAGTTTGAGAGTCTGCCTTAGTTTGACGTTTTGCCTTAGTTTGAGGGGTTGCCTTAGTTTGAGAATCTGCCTCAGTTCGAGGACTGCCTTAGTTTCAGAGTCTGCCTTAGTTGGAGGGGTTGCCTTCGTTTTAGAATCTGCCTTAGTTTGAGAGTCTGCCTTAGTTTGAGGAGTTGCCTTCGTCTGAGAGTCTGCCTTATTTTGAGAGTCTGCCTTAGTTTGAGAGTCTGCCTTCGTTTGAGAGTCTGCCTTAGTTTGAGGGGCTGCCTTCGTTTGAGAGTTTGCCTTAGTTTGAGGAGTTGCCTCAGTTTGAGATTCAGCCTTAGTTTGAGAGTCTGCCTTAGTTTGAGGGTTTGACTTAGTTTGAGATTCTGCCTTAATTTGAGAGTCTGCCTTAGTTTGAGGAGTTGCATTAGTTTGAGGGGTCGCCTTAGTTTGAGGGGTTGCCTTAGTTTGAGGGGTTACCTTAGTTTGAGAGTCTGCCTTAGTTTGAGGGTTTGCCTTAGTTTGAGGGGTTGCCTTAGTTTGAGGTGTTGCCTTACTTTGAGGGGTTGCCTTATTTTGAGAGTCTGCCTTAGTTTGAGGGTTTGCCTTAGTTTGAAATTCTGCCTTAGTTAGAGGGGTTGCCTTAGTTTGAGGTGTTGCCTTAGTTTGAGGGGTTGCCTTAGTTTGAAAGTCTGCCTTTGTTTGAGGGTTGGCCTTAGTTTTTGGTGTTGCCTTAATTTGAGAGTCTGCCTTAGTCTGAGGGGTTGCCTCAGTTTGAGGGGTTGCCTCAGTTTGAGAGTCTGCCTTAGTTTGAGGGGTTGCCTTAGTTTGAGGTGTTGCCTTACTTTGAGGGGTTGCCTTATTTTGAGAGTCTGCCTTAGTTTGAGTGTTTGCCTTAGTTTGTAATTCTGCCTTAGTTTGAGGGGTTGCCTTAGTTTGAGGTGTTGTCTCAGTTTGAGGGGTTGCCTTAGTTTGAAAGTCTGCCTTTGTTTGACGGTTTGCCTTAGTTTTTGGTGTTGCCTTAATTTGAGAGTCTGCCTTAGTCTGAGGGGTTGCCTCAGTTTGAGGGGTTGCCTCAGTTTGAGAATCTGACTTAGTTTGAGGGGTTGCCTTAGTTTGAGGGGTTGCCTTCGTTTGAGAAACTGCCTTAGTTTGAGGGGATGCATTAGTTTGAGGGGGTTACCTTAATTTTAGAGTCTGCCTTAGTTTGAGGGGTTGCCTTAGTTTGAGGGGTTGCCTTAGTTTGAGAATCTGCATTAGTTTGAGGGGTTGCCTTATTTTGAGAGTTTGCCTTAGTTTGAGGAGTTGCCTTAGTTTGAGAGTCAGCCTTAGTTTGAGAGTCTGCCTTAGCTTGAGGGTTTGACTTAGTTTGAGATTCTGCCTTAATTTGAGAGTCTGCCTTAGTTTGAGGAGTTGCATTAGTTTGAGGGGTTCCCTTAGTTTGAGGAGTTGCCTTCGTTTGAGGGGTCGCCTTAGTTTGAGGGGTTGCCTTAGTTTGACGGGTTACCTTAGTTTGAGAGTCTGCCTTAGTTTGAGGGTTTGCCTTAGTTTGAGGGGTTGCCTTATTTTGAGAATCTGCCTTCGTTTGAGGATTTGCCTTAGTTTGAGGTATTGCCTTAGTTTGAAAATCTGCCTTAGTTTGAGGGGTTGCCTAAGTTTGAGGGGTTGCCTTAGTTTGTCGGGTTCCCTTACTTTTAGAGTCTGACTTAGTTTGAGGGGTTCCCTTAGTTTGAGGGGTGGCCTTACTTTGAGGGGTTGCCTTAGTTTGAGAAACTGCCCTAATTTGAGGGGTTGCCTTCGTTTGAGAATCTGCCTTAGTTTGAGAATCTGCCTTAGTTTGAGGGGTTGCCTAAGTTTGTGGGGTTGCCTTAGTTTTTCGGAATCCCTTACTTTTAGAGTCTGACTTAGTTTGAGGGGTTGCCTTAGTTTGAGGGGTGGCCTTACTTTGAGGGGTTGCCTTAGTTTGAGGAGTTGCCTTAGTTTGAGGGATTGCCTTAGGTTGAGGGGTTGTCTTAGTTTGAGGGGTGGCCTTAGTTTGAGGAGTTGCCTCAGTTTGAGAGTCTGCCTTAGTTTGAGTGGTTGCCTTAGTTTGAGGGGTGGCCTTAGTTTGAGAGTCTGCCTTAGTTTGAGGGGTTGCCTTAGTTTGAGGGGTTGCCTTTGTTTGAGAGTCTGCCTTAGTCTGAGGGGTTGCCTTAGTTTGAGGGTGTGCCTTCGTTTGAGAATCTTCCTTAATTTGAGGGGTTGCCGTAGTTTGAGAGTCTGCCTTAGTTTGAGGGGTTGCCTTACTTTGAGCGGTTGCCTTAGTTTGAGTATCTGCCTTAGTTTGATGGGTTGCCTTAGTTTGAGGGGTTGCCTTCGTTTGAGAATCAGCCTTAGTTTGAGAATCTGCCTTAGTTTGAGGGTTTGCCTCAGTTTGAGAGTCTGCCTTAGTTTGAGGGGTTGCCTTAGTTTGAGGTGCTGCCTTACTTTGAGGGGTTGCCTTATTTTGAGAGTCTGCCTTAGTTTGAGGGTTTGCCTTAGTTTGAAATTCTGCCTTAGTTTGAGGGGTTGCCTTAGTTTGAGGTGTTGCCTTAGTTTGAGGGGTTGCCTTAGTTTGAAAGTCTGCCTTTGTTTGAGGGTTTGCCTTAGTTTTTGGTGTTGCCTTAATTTGAGAGTCTGCCTTAGTCTGAGGGGTTGCCTCAGTTTGAGGGGTTGCCTCAGTTTGAGAGTCTGCCTTAGTTTGAGGGGTTGCCTTAGTTTGAGGTGTTCCCTTACTTTAGGGGTTGCCTTATTTTGAGAGTCTGCCTTAGTTTGAGGGTTTGCCTTAGTTTGAAATTCTGCCTTAGTTTGAGGTGTTGCCTTAGTTTGAGGGGTTGCCTTAGTTTGAAAGTCTGCCTTTGTTTGAGGGTTTGCCTTAGTTTTTGGTGTTGCCTTAATTTGAGAGTCTGCCTTAGTCTGAGGGGTTGCCTCAGTTTGAGGGGTTGCCTCAGTTTGAGAGTCTGCCTTAGTTTGAGGGGTTGCCTTAGTTTGAGGTGTTCCCTTACTTTAGGGGTTGCCTTATTTTGAGAGTCTGCCTTAGTTTGAGGGTTTGCCTTAGTTTGAAATTCTGCCTTAGTTTGAGGGGTTGCCTTAGTTTGAGGTGTTGCCTTAGTTTGAGGGGTTGCCTTAGTTTGAAAGTCTGCCTTTGTTTGAGGGTTTGCCTTCGTTTTTGGTGTTGCCTTAATTTGAGAGTCTGCCTTAGTCTGAGGGGTTGCCTCAGTTTGAGGGGTTGCCTTCGTTTGAGAAACTGCCTTAGTTTGAGGGGTTGCATTAGTTTGAGGGGGTTACCTTAATTTGAGAGTCTGCCTTAGTTTGAGGGGTTGCCTTAGTTTGAGGGGTTGCCTTAGTTTGAGAATCTGCATTAGTTTGAGGGGTTGCCTTAGTTTGAGGGGTTGCCATAGTTTGAGGGGTTGCCTTAGTTTGAGGGGTTGCCTTAGTTGGAGAGTCTGCCTTAGTTTGAGAGACTGCCTTAGTTTGAGGGGTTGCCTTAGTTTGAGAGTCTGACTTAGTTTGAGGGGTTGCCTTAGTTTGAGGGGTTGCCTTAGTTTGAGGGGTTGCCTTAGATTGAGGTGTTGCCTTAGATTGAGAGTCTGCCTTAGTTTGAGGGGTTGTCTCTGTTTGAGGGATTGCCTTAGTTTGAGAATCTTCCTCAGTTTGAGGGGTTGCCTAAGATTGAGGGGTTGCATTAGTTTGTCGGTTTGCCTTAGTTTGAGAGTCTGCCTTAGTTTGAGGGGTTGCCTTAGTTTGAGGGGTTGCCTTCGTTTGAGACGTTGACTTAGTTTGAGGGGTTGCCTTAGTTTGAGAATCTGCCTTTGTTTGAGGAGTTGCCTTAGAATGAGGAGTTGACTTAGTTTGAGAGTCTGCCTTAGTTTGAGAATCTGCCTTAGTTTGAGGAGTTCCCTTATTTTTAAGGGTTGCCTTAGTTTGAGGAGTTGCCTTAGTTTGAGGAGTTGCCTTAGTTTGAGAGTCTGCCTTAGTTTGACGTTTTGCCTTAGTTTGAGGGGTTGCCTTAGTTTGAGAATCTGCCTCAGTTCGAGGAGCTGCCTTAGTTTCAGAGTCTGCCTTAGTTGGAGGGGTTGCCTTCGTTTTAGAATCTGCCTTAGTTTGAGAGTCTGCCTTAGTTTGAGGAGTTGCCTTCGTCTGAGAGTCTGCCTTATTTTGAGAGTCTGCCTTAGTTTGAGAGTCTGCCTTCGTTTGAGAGTCTGCCTTAGTTTGAGGGGCTGCCTTCGTTTGAGAGTTTGCCTTAGTTTGAGGAGTTGCCTCAGTTTGAGAGTCAGCCTTAGTTTGAGAGTCTGCCTTAGTTTGAGGGTTTGACTTAGTTTGAGATTCTGCCTTAATTTGAGAGTCTGCCTTAGTTTGAGGAGTTGCATTAGTTTGAGGGGTTCCCTTAGTTTGAGGAGTTGCGTTCGTTTGAGGGGTCGCCTTAGTTTGAGGGGTTGCCTTAGTTTGAGGGGTTACCTTAGTTTGAGAGTCTGCCTTAGTTTGAGGGGTTGCCTTAGTTTGAGGGGTTGCCTTATTTTGAGAATCTGCCTTCGTTTGAGGAGTTGCCTTAGTTTGAGGTGTTGACTTAGTTTGAAAATCTGCCTTAGTTTGAGGGGTTGCCTAAGTTTGAGGGGTTGCCTTAGTTTGTCGGGTTCCCTTACTTTTAGAGTCTGACTTAGTTTGAGTTGTTCCCTTAGTTTGAGGGGTGGCCTTACTTTGAGGGGTTGCCTTAGTTTGAGAATCTGCCCTAATTTGAGGGGTTGCCTTCGTTTGAGAATCTGCCTTAGTTTGAGAATCTGCCTTAGTTTGAGGGGTTGCCTAAGTTTGTGGGGTTGCCTTAGTTTGTCGGAATCCCTTACTTTTAGAGTCTGACTTAGTTTGAGGGGTTGCCTTAGTTTGAGGGGTGGCCTTACTTTGAGGGGTTGCCTTAGTTTGAGGAGTTGCCTTAGTTTGAGGGGTTGCCTTAGTTTGAGAGTCTGACTTAGTTTGAGGGGTTGCCTTAGTTTGAGGGATTGCCTTAGTTTGAGGGGTTGCCTTATTTTGAGGGGTTGCCTTAGATTGAGGTGTTGCCTTAGATTGAGAGTCTGCCTTAGTTTGAGAGGTTGTCTCAGTTTGAGGGATTGCCTTAGTTTGAGAATCTTCCTCAGTTTGAGGGGTTCCCTAAGATTGAGGGGTTGCATTAGTTTGTCGGTTTGCCTTAGTTTGAGAGTCTGCCTCAGTTTGAGGGGTTGCCTTAGTTTGTGGGGTTGCCTTCGTTTGAGACGTTGCCTTAGTTTGAGGGGTTGCCTTAGTTTGAGAATCTGCCTTAGTTTGAGAATCTGCCTTAGTTTGAGGAGTTCCCTTATTTTTAAGGGTTGCCTTAGTTTGAGGAGTTGCCTTAGTTTGAGGAGTTGCCTTAGTTTGAGAGTCTGCCTTAGTTTGACATCTTGCCTTAGTTTGAGGGGTTGCCTTAGTTTGAGAATCTGCCTCAGTTCGAGGAGCTGCCTTAGTTTCAGAGTCTGCCTTAGTTGGAGGGGTTGCCTTCGTTTTAGAATCTGCCTTAGTTTGAGAGTCTGCCTTAGTTTGAGGAGTTGCATTCGTTTGAGGGGTTCCCTTAGTTTGAGGAGTTGCCTTAGTTTGAGGGGTTACCTTAGTTTGAGAGTCTGCCTTAGTTTGAGGGGTTGCCTTAGTTTGAGGGGTTGACTTATTTTGAGAATCTGCCTTCGTTTGAGGAGTTGCCTTAGTTTGAGGTGTTGCCTTAGTTTGAAAATCTGCCTTAGTTTGAGGGGTTGCCTAAGTTTGAGGGGTTGCCTTAGTTTGTCGGGTTCCCTTACTTTTAGTCTGACTTAGTTTGAGGGGTTCCCTTAGTTTGAGGGGTGGCCTTACTTTGAGGGGTTGCCTTAGTTTGAGAATCTGCCCTAATTTGAGGGGTTGCCTTCGTTTGAGGGGTTGCCTAAGTTTGTGGGGTTGCCTTAGTTTGTCGGAATCCCTTACTTTTAGAGTCTGACTTAGTTTGAGGGGTTGCCTTAGTTTGAGGGGTGGCCTTACTTTGAGGGGTTGCCTTAGTTTGAGGAGTTGCCTTAGTTTGAGGGGTTGCCTTAGTTTGAGGGGTTGTCTTAGTTTGAGGGGTGGCCTTAGTTTGAGGAGTTGCCTCAGTTTGAGAGTCTGCCTTAGTTTGAGGGGTTGCCTTAGTTTGAGGGGTGGCCTTAGTTTGAGAGTCTGCCTAGTTTGAGAGTCGGCCTTAGTTTCAGGGGTTGCCTTCGTTTGAGAATCTGCCTTAGTTTGAGGGGTTGCCTTAGTTTGAGGGGTTGCCTTTGTTTGAGAGTCTGCCTTAGTCTGAGGGGTTGCCTTAGTTTGAGGGTTTGCCTTCGTTTGAGAATCTGCCTTAATTTGAGGGGTTGCCGTAGTTTGAGAGTCTGCCTTAGTTTGAGGGGTTGCCTTACTTTGAGCGGTTGCCTTAGTTTGAGTATCTGCCTTAGTTTGATGGGTTGCCTTAGTTTGAGGGGTTGCCTTCGTTTGAGAATCTGCCTTAGTTTGAGAATCTGCCTTAGTTTGAGGGTTTGCCTTAGTTTGAGAGTCTGCCTTAGTTTGAGGGGTTGCCTTAGTTTGAGGTGTTGCCTTACTTTGAGGGGTTGCCTTATTTTGAGAGTCTGCCTTAGTTTGAGGGTTTGCCTTAGTTTGAAATTCTGCCTTAGTTTGAGGGGTTGCCTTAGTTTGAGGTGTTGCCTTAGTTTGAGGGGTTGCCTTAGTTTGAAAGTCTGCCTTTGTTTGAGGGTTTGCCTTAGTTTTTGGTGTTGCCTTAATTTGAGAGTCTGCCTTAGTCTGAGGGGTTGCCTCAGTTTGAGAATCTGCCTTAGTTTGAGGGGTTGCCTAAGTTTGAGGGGTTGTCTTAGTTTGTCGGGTTGCCTTAGTTTGAGAGTCTGCATTAGTTTGAGCCATTGCCTTAGTTTGAGTATCTGCCTTAGTTTGATGGGTTGCCTTAGTTTGAGGGGTTGCCTCAGTTTGAAAATGTGCCTTAGTTTGAGGAGTTGCCTTAGTTTGAGGAGTTGCCTCAGTTTGAGAGTCTTCCTTAGTTTGAGGTTTTGCCTTAGTTTGAGTGGTTGCCTTAGTTTGAGGGGTTGCCTTAGTTTGAGAATCTGCGTTAGTTTGAGGAGTTGCCTTATTTTTAAGGGTTGCCTTAGTTTGAGGAGTTGCCTTAGTTTGAGAGTCTGCCTTAGTTTGAGGGGTTGCCTTAGTTTGAGGAGTTGCCTTAGTTTGAGAGTCTGCCTTAGTTTGAGGGGTTGCCTTAGTTTGAGGGGTTGCCTTAGTTTGACAATCTGCCTTATTTTGAGGAGTTGCCTTAGTTTGAGAGTCTGCTTACTTTGAGAATCTGCCTAAGTTTGAGGGGTTGCCTTCGTATTAGAATCTGCTTTTGTTTGAGAGTCTACCTCAGCTTGAGAGTCTGAGTTGGTTTGAGTATCTGCCTTAGTTTGAGGGGTTGCCTTACTTTGAGCGGTTGCCTTAGTTTGAGTATCTGCCTTAGTTTGATGGGTTGCCTTAGTTTGAGGGGTTGCCTTCGTTTGAGAATCTGCCTTAGTTTGAGAATCTGCCTTAGTTTGAGGGTTTGCCTTAGTTTGAGAGTCTGCCTTAGTTTGAGGGGTTGCCTTAGTTTGAGGTGTTGCCTTACTTTGAGGGGTTGCCTTATTTTGAGAGTCTGCCTTAGTTTGAGGGTTTGCCTTAGTTTGAAATTCTGCCTTAGTTTGAGGGGTTGCCTTAGTTTGAGGTGTTGCCTTAGTTTGAGGGGTTGCCTTAGTTTGAAAGTCTGCCTTTGTTTGAGGGTTTGCCTTAGTTTTTGGTGTTGCCTTAATTTGAGAGTCTGCCTTAGTCTGAGGGGTTGCCTCAGTTTGAGAATCTGCCTTAGTTTGAGGGGTTGCCTAAGTTTGAGGGGTTGTCTTAGTTTGTCGGGTTGCCTTAGTTTGAGAGTCTGCATTAGTTTGAGCCATTGCCTTAGTTTGAGTATCTGCCTTAGTTTGATGGGTTGCCTTAGTTTGAGGGGTTGCCTCAGTTTGAAAATGTGCCTTAGTTTGAGGAGTTGCCTTAGTTTGAGAGTCTGCATTAGTTTGAGCCATTGCCTTAGTTTGAGTATCTGCCTAAGTTTGAGGGGTTGCCTTAGTTTGAGGGGTTGCCTCAGTTTGAAAATGTGCCTTAGTTTGAGGAGTTGCCTTAGTTTGAGGAGTTGCCTCAGTTTGAGAGTCTTCCTTAGTTTGAGGTTTTGCCTTAGTTTGAGTGGTTGCCTTAGTTTGAGGGGTTGCCTTAGTTTGAGAATCTGCGTTAGTTTGAGGAGTTGCCTTATTTTTAAGGGTTGCCTTAGTTTGAGGAGTTGCCTTAGTTTGAGAGTCTGCCTTAGTTTGAGGGGTTGCCTTAGTTTGAGGGGTTGCCTTAGTTTGACAATCTGCCTTATTTTGAGGAGTTGCCTTAGTTTGAGAGTCTGCTTACTTTGAGAATCTGCCTAAGTTTGAGGGGTTGCCTTCGTATTAGAATCTGCTTTTGTTTGAGAGTCTACCTCAACTTGAGAGTCTGAGTTGGTTTGAGAGTCTGCCTTAGTTTGAGGAGTTCCCTTCATCTGAGAATCTGCCTTAGTTTGAGAGTCTGACCTTAGTTTGAGAGTCTGCCTTAGTTTGAGAGTCTGCCTTAGTTTGAGGGGTTGCCTTCGTTTGAGATTCTGCCTTAGTTTGAGGAGTTGCCTTAGTTTGAGAGTCTGCCTTAGTTTGAGAGTCTGCCTTAGTTTGAGGGGTTGCCTTAGTTTGAGAGTCTGCCTTACTTTGAGAGGCTGCCATAGTTTGAGGAGTTGACTTAGTTTGAGGGGTTGCCTTACTTTGAGGAGTTGCATTCGTTTGAGGGTTGCGTTAATTTGAGGGGTTGCCTTAGTTTGAGGGGTTACCTTAGTTTGAGAGTCTGCCTTAGTTTGAGAGATTGCCTTAGTTTGAGGGGTTGCCTCAGTTGGAGAGTCTGCCTTAGTTTGAGAGACGGCCTTAGTTTGAGGGGTTGCCTTCGTTTGAGAATCTTCCTTCGTTTGAGAATCTGCCTTCGTTTGAGGGGTTGCCTTAGTTTGAGAGTCTGCCTTAGATGAGGGGTTGCCTTAGTTTGAGGTGTTGCCTTACTTTGAGGGGTTGCCTTATTTTGAGAGTCTGCCTTAGTTTGAGGGTTTGCCTTAGTTTGAAATTCTGCCTTAGTTTGAGGGGTTGCCTTAGTTTGAGGTGTTGCCTTAGTTTGAGGGGTTGCCTTAGTTTGAAAGTCTGCCTTTGTTTGAGGGTTTGCCTTAGTTTTTGGTGTTGCCTTAATTTGAGTGTCTGCCTTAGTCTGAGGGGTTGCCTCAGTTTGAGGGGTTGCCTCAGTTTGAGAATCTGCCTTAGTTTGAGGGGTTGCCTAAGTTTGAGGGGTTGTCTTAGTTTGAAATTCTGCCTTAGTTTGAGAGTCTGCCTTAGTTTGAGGAGTTGCCTTCGTCTGAGAGTCTGCCTTATTTTGAGAGTCTGCCTTAGTTTGAGAGTCTGCCTTCGTTTGAGAGTCTGCCTTAGCTTGAGGGGCTGCCTTCGTTTGAGAGTTTGCCTTAGTTTGAGGAGTTGCCTCAGTTTGAGAGTCAGCCTTAGTTTGAGAGTCTGCCTTAGTTTGAGGGTTTGACTTAGTTTGAGATTCTGCCTTAATTTGAGAGTCTGCCTTAGTTTGAGGAGTTGCATTAGTTTGAGGGGTTCCCTTAGTTTGAGCAGTTGCCTTCGTTTGAGGGGTCGCCTTAGTTTGAGGGGTTGCCTTAGTTTGAGGGGTTACCTTAGTTTGAGAGTCTTCCTTAGTTTGAGGGGTTGCCTTAGTTTGAGGGGTTGCCTTATTTTGAGAATCTGCCTTCGTTTGAGGAGTTGCCTTAGTTTGAGGTGTTGCCTTAGTTTGAAAATCTGCCTCAGTTTGAGGGGTTGCCTAAGTTTGAGGGGTTGCCTTAGTTTGTCGGGTTCCCTTACTTTTAGAGTCTGACATAGTTTGAGGGGTTCCCTTAGTTTGAGGGGTGGCCTTACTTTGAGGGGTTGCCTTAGTTTGAGAATCTGCCCTAATTTGAGGGGTTGCCTTCGTTTGAGAATCTGCCTTAGTTTGAGAATCTGCCTTAGTTTGAGGGGTTGCCTAAGTTTGTGGGGTTGCCTTAGTTTGTCGGAATCCCTTACTTTTAGAGTCTGACTTAGTTTGAGGGGTTGCCTTAGTTTGAGGGGTGGCCTTACTTTGAGGGGTTGCCTTAGTTTGAGGAGTTGCCTTAGTTTGAGGGGTTGCCTTAGTTTGAGAGTCTGACTTAGTTTGAGGGGTTGCCTTAGTTTGAGGGATTGCCTTAGTTTGAGGGGTTGCCTTATTTTGAGGGGTTGCCTTAGATTGAGGTGTTGCCTTAGATTGAGAGTCTGCCTTAGTTTGAGGGGTTGCCTTAGTTTGAGGGATTGCCTTTGTTTGAGAATCTTCCTCAGTTTGAGGGGTTGCCTAAGATTGAGGGGTTGCATTAGTTTGTCGGTTTGCCTTAGTTTGAGAGTCTGCCTTAGTTTGAGGGGTTGCCTTAGTTTGAGGGGTTGCCTTCGTTTGAGACGTTGCCTTAATTTGAGGGGTTGCCTTAGTTTGAGAATCTGCCTTAGTTTGAGGAGTTGCCTTAGAATGAGGAGTTGACTTAGTTTGAGAGTCTGCCTTAGTTTGAGAATCTGCCTTAGTTTGAGGAGTTCCCTTATTTTTAAGGGTTGCCTTAGTTTGAGGAGTTGCCTTAGTTTGAGGAGTTGCCTTAGTTTGAGAGTCTGCCTTAGTTTGACGTTTTGCCTTAGTTTGAGGGGTTGCCTTAGTTTGAGAATCTGCCTCAGTTCGAGGAGCTGCCTTAGTTTCAGAGTCTGCCTTAGTTGGAGGGGTTGCCTTCGTTTTAGAATCTGCCTTAGTTTGAGAGTCTGCCTTAGTTTGAGGAGTTGCCTTCGTCTGAGGAGTTGCCTCAGTTTGAGAGTCAGCCTTAGTTTGAGAGTCTGCCTTAGTTTGAGGGTTTGACTTAGTTTGAGATTCTGCCTTAATTTGAGAGTCTGCCTTAGTTTGAGGAGTTGCATTAGTTTGAGGGGTTCCCTTAGTTTGAGGAGTTGCCTTAGTTTGAGGGGTTACCTTAGTTTGAGAGTCTGCCTTAGTTTGAGGGGTTGCCTTAGTTTGAGGGGTTGCCTTATTTTGAGATCCTGCCTTCGTTTGAGGAGTTGCCTTAGTTTGAGGTGTTGCCTTAGTTTGAAAATCTGCCTTAGTTTGAGGGGTTGCCTATGTTTGAGGGGTTGCCTTAGTTTGTCGGGTTCCCTTACTTTTAGAGTCTGACTTAGTTTGAGGGGTTCCCTTAGTTTGAGGGGTGGCCTTACTTTGAGGGGTTGCCTTAGTTTGAGAATCTGCCCTAATTTGAGGGGTTGCCTTCGTTTGAGAATCTGCCTTAGTTTGAGAATCTGCCTTCGTTTGAGGGGTTGCCTAAGTTTGTGGGGTTGCCTTAGTTTGTCGGAATCCCTTACTTTTAGAGTCTGACTTAGTTTGAGGGGTTGCCTTAGTTTGAGGGGTGGCCTTACTTTGAGGGGTTGCCTTAGTTTGAGGAGTTGCCTTAGTTTGAGGGGTTGCCTTAATTTGAGGGGTTGTCTTAGTATGAGGGGTGGCCTTAGTTTGAGGAGTTGCCTCAGTTTGAGAGTCTGCCTCAGTTTGAGGGGTTGCCTTAGTTTGAGGGGTGGCCTTAGTTTGAGAGTCTGCCTAGTTTGAGAGTCGGCCTTAGTTTCAGGGGTTGCCTTCGTTTGAGAATCTGCCTTAGTTTGAGGGGTTGCCTTAGTTTGAGGGGTTGCCTTTGTTTGAGAGTCTGCCTTAGTCTGAGGGGTTGCCTTAGTTTGAGGGTTTGCCTTCGTTTGAGAATCTGCCTTAATTTGAGGGGTTGCCGTAGTTTGAGAGTCTGCCTTAGTTTGAGGGGTTGCCTTACTTTGAGCGGTTGCCTTAGTTTGAGTATCTGCCTTAGTTTGATGGGTTGCCTTAGTTTGAGGGGTTGCCTTCGTTTGAGAATCTGCCTTAGTTTGAGAATCTGCCTTAGTTTGAGGGTTTGCCTTAGTTTGAGAGTCTGCCTTAGTTTGAGGGGTTGCCTTCGTTTGAGGTGTTGCCTTACTTTGAGGGGTTGCCTTATTTTGAGAGTCTGCCTTAGTTTGAGGGTTTGCCTTAGTTTGAAATTCTGCCTTAGTTTGAGGGGTTGCCTTAGTTTGAGGTGTTGCCTTAGTTTGAGGGGTTGCCTTAGTTTGAAAGTCTGCCTTTGTTTGAGGGTTTGCCTTAGTTTTTGGTGTTGCCTTAATTTGAGAGTCTGCCTTAGTCTGAGGGGTTGCCTCAGTTTGAGAATCTGCCTTAGTTTGAGGGGTTGCCTAAGTTTGAGGGGTGGTCTTAGTTTGTCGGGTTGCCTTAGTTTGAGAGTCTGCATTAGTTTGAGCCGTTGCCTTAGTTTGAGGGGTTGCCTTAGTTTGAGGGGTTGCCTTAGTTTGAAAATGTGCCTTAGTTTGAGGAGTTGCCTCAGTTTGAGGAGTTGCCTCAGTTTGAGAGTCTTCCTTAGTTTGAGGTTTTGCCTTAGTTTGAGTGGTTGCCTTAGTTTGAGGGGTTGCCTTAGTTTGAGAATCTGCGTTAGTTTGAGGAGTTGCCTTATTTTTAAGGGTTGCCTTAGTTTGAGGAGTTGCCTTAGTTTGAGAGTCTGCCTTAGTTTGAGGGGTTGCCTTAGTTTGAGGGGTTCCCTTAGTTTGACAATCTGCCTTATTTTGAGGAGTTGCCTTAGTTTGAGAGTCTGCTTACTTTGAGAATCTGCCTAAGTTTGAGGGGTTGCCTTCGTATTAGAATCTGCTTTTGTTTGAGAGTCTACCTCAGCTTGAGAGTCTGAGTTGGTTTGAGAGTCTGCCTTAGTTTGAGGAGTTCCCTTCATCTGAGAATCTGCCTTAGTTTGAGAGTCTGACCTTAGTTTGAGAGTCTGCCTTAGTTTGAGAGTCTGCCTTAGTTTGAGGGGTTGCCTTCGTTTGAGATTCTGCCTTAGTTTGAGGAGTTGCCTTAGTTTGAGAGTCTGCCTTAGTTTGAGAGTCTGCCTTAGTTTGAGGGGTTGCCTTAGTTTGAGAGTCTGCCTTACTTTGAGAGGCTGCCATAGTTTGAGGAGTTGACTTAGTTTGAGGGGTTGCCTTACTTTGAGGAGTTGCATTCGTTTGAGGGTTGCGTTAATTTGAGGGGTTGCCTTAGTTTGAGGGGTTACCTTAGTTTGAGAGTCTGCCTTAGTTTGAGAGATTGCCTTAGTTTGAGGGGTTGCCTCAGTTGGAGAGTCTGCCTTAGTTTGAGAGACGGCCTTAGTTTGAGGGGTTGCCTTCGTTTGAGAATCTGCCTTCGTTTGAGAATCTGCCTTAGTTTGAGGGGTTGCCTTAGTTTGAGAGTCTGCCTTAGTTTGAGGGGTTGCCTTAGTTTGAGGTGTTGCCTTACTTTGAGGGGTTGCCTTATTTTGAGAGTCTGCCTTAGTTTGAGGGCTGCCTTAGTTTGAAATTCTGCCTTAGTTTGAGGGGTTGCCTTAGTTTGAGGTGTTGCCTTAGTTTGAGGGGTTGCCTTAGTTTGAAAGTCTGCCTTTGTTTGAGGGTTTGCCTTAGTTTTTGGTGTTGCCTTAATTTGAGTGTCTGCCTTAGTCTGAGGGGTTGCCTCAGTTTGAGGGGTTGCCTCAGTTTGAGAATCTGCCTTAGTTTGAGGGGTTGCCTAAGTTTGAGGGGTTGTCTTAGTTTGAAATTCTGCCTTAGTTTGAGAGTCTGCCTTAGTTTGAGGAGTTGCCTTCGTCTGAGAGTCTACCATATTTTGAGAGTCTGCCTTAGTTTGAGAGTCTGCCTTCGTTTGAGAGTCTGCCTTAGCTTGAGGGGCTGCCTTCGTTTGAGAGTTTGCCTTAGTTTGAGGAGTTGCCTCAGTTTGAGAGTCAGCCTTAGTTTGAGAGTCTGCCTTAGTTTGAGGAGTTGTATTAGTTTGAGGGGTTCCCTTAGTTTGAGGAGTTGCCGTCGTTGAGGGGTCGCCTTAGTTTGAGGGGTTGCCTTAGTTTGAGGGGTTACCTTAGTTTGAGAGTCTGCCTTAGTTTGAGGGGTTGCCTTAGTTTGAGGGGTTGCCTTATTTTGAGAATCTGCCTTCGTTTGAGGAGTTGCCTTAGTTTGAGGTGTTGCCTTAGTTTGAGAATCTGCGTTAGTTTGAGGGGTTGCCTAAGTTTGAGGGGTTGCCTTAGTTTGAGAATCTGCCTTAGTTTGAGGAGTTCCCTTATTTTTAAGGGTTGCCTTAGTTTGAGGAGTTGCCTTAGTTTGAGGAGTTGCCTTAGTTTGAGAGTCTGCCTTAGTTTGACGTTTTGCCTTAGTTTGAGGGGTTGCCTTAGTTTGAGAATCTGCCTCAGTTCGAGGAGCTGCCTTAGTTTCAGAGTCTGCCTTAGTTGGAGGGGTTGCCTTCGTTTTAGAATCTGCCTTAGTTTGAGAGTCTGCCTTAGTTTGAGGAGTTGCCTTCGTCTGAGAGTCTGCCTTATTTTGAGAGTCTGCCTTAGTTTGAGAGTCTGCCTTCGTTTGAGGAGTTGCCTCAGTTTGAGAGTCAGCCTTAGTTTGAGAGTCTGCCTTAGTTTGAGGGTTTGACTTAGTTTGAGATTCTGCCTTAATTTGAGAGTCTGCCTTAGTTTGAGGAGTTGCATTAGTTTGAGGGGTTGCCTTCGTTTGAGAATCTGCCTTAGTTTGAGAATCTGCCTTAGTTTGAGGGTTTGCCTTAGTTTGAGAGTCTGCCTTAGTTTGAGGGGTTGCCTTCGTTTGAGGTGTTGCCTTACTTTGAGGGGTTGCCTTATTTTGAGAGTCTGCCTTAGTTTGAGGGTTTGCCTTAGTTTGAAATTCTGCCTTAGTTTGAGGGGTTGCCTTAGTTTGAGGTGTTGCCTTAGTTTGAGGGGTTGCCTTAGTTTGAAAGTCTGCCTTTGTTTGAGGGTTTGCCTTAGTTTTTGGTGTTGCCTTAATTTGAGAGTCTGCCTTAGTCTGAGGGGTTGCCTCAGTTTGAGAATCTGCCTTAGTTTGAGGGGTTGCCTTAGTTTGTCGGGTTGCCTTAGTTTGAGAGTCTGCATTAGTTTGAGCCGTTGCCTTAGTTTGAGGGGTTGCCTTAGTTTGAGGGGTTGCCTTAGTTTGAAAATGTGCCTTAGTTTGAGGAGTTGCCTCAGTTTGAGGAGTTGCCTCAGTTTGAGAGTCTTCCTTAGTTTGAGGTTTTGCCTTAGTTTGAGTGGTTGCCTTAGTTTGAGGGGTTGCCTTAGTTTGAGAATCTGCGTTAGTTTGAGGAGTTGCCTTATTTTTAAGGGTTGCCTTAGTTTGAGGAGTTGCCTTAGTTTGAGAGTCTGCCTTAGTTTGAGGGGTTGCCTTAGTTTGAGGGGTTCCCTTAGTTTGACAATCTGCCTTATTTTGAGGAGTTGCCTTAGTTTGAGAGTCTGCTTACTTTGAGAATCTGCCTAAGTTTGAGGGGTTGCCTTCGTATTAGAATCTGCTTTTGTTTGAGAGTCTACCTCAGCTTGAGAGTCTGAGTTGGTTTGAGAGTCTGCCTTAGTTTGAGGAGTTCCCTTCATCTGAGAATCTGCCTTAGTTTGAGAGTCTGACCTTAGTTTGAGAGTCTGCCTTAGTTTGAGAGTCTGCCTTAGTTTGAGGGGTTGCCTTCGTTTGAGATTCTGCCTTAGTTTGAGGAGTTGCCTTAGTTTGAGAGTCTGCCTTAGTTTGAGAGTCTGCCTTAGTTTGAGGGGTTGCCTTAGTTTGAGAGTCTGCCTTACTTTGAGAGGCTGCCATAGTTTGAGGAGTTGACTTAGTTTGAGGGGTTGCCTTACTTTGAGGAGTTGCATTCGTTTGAGGGTTGCGTTAATTTGAGGGGTTGCCTTAGTTTGAGGGGTTACCTTAGTTTGAGAGTCTGCCTTAGTTTGAGAGATTGCCTTAGTTTGAGGGGTTGCCTCAGTTGGAGAGTCTGCCTTAGTTTGAGAGACGGCCTTAGTTTGAGGGGTTGCCTTCGTTTGAGAATCTGCCTTCGTTTGAGAATCTGCCTTAGTTTGAGGGGTTGCCTTAGTTTGAGAGTCTGCCTTAGTTTGAGGGGTTGCCTTAGTTTGAGGTGTTGCCTTACTTTGAGGGGTTGCCTTATTTTGAGAGTCTGCCTTAGTTTGAGGGCTGCCTTAGTTTGAAATTCTGCCTTAGTTTGAGGGGTTGCCTTAGTTTGAGGTGTTGCCTTAGTTTGAGGGGTTGCCTTAGTTTGAAAGTCTGCCTTTGTTTGAGGGTTTGCCTTAGTTTTTGGTGTTGCCTTAATTTGAGTGTCTGCCTTAGTCTGAGGGGTTGCCTCAGTTTGAGGGGTTGCCTCAGTTTGAGAATCTGCCTTAGTTTGAGGGGTTGCCTAAGTTTGAGGGGTTGTCTTAGTTTGAAATTCTGCCTTAGTTTGAGAGTCTGCCTTAGTTTGAGGAGTTGCCTTCGTCTGAGAGTCTACCATATTTTGAGAGTCTGCCTTAGTTTGAGAGTCTGCCTTCGTTTGAGAGTCTGCCTTAGCTTGAGGGGCTGCCTTCGTTTGAGAGTTTGCCTTAGTTTGAGGAGTTGCCTCAGTTTGAGAGTCAGCCTTAGTTTGAGAGTCTGCCTTAGTTTGAGGAGTTGTATTAGTTTGAGGGGTTCCCTTAGTTTGAGGAGTTGCCGTCGTTGAGGGGTCGCCTTAGTTTGAGGGGTTGCCTTAGTTTGAGGGGTTACCTTAGTTTGAGAGTCTGCCTTAGTTTGAGGGGTTGCCTTAGTTTGAGGGGTTGCCTTATTTTGAGAATCTGCCTTCGTTTGAGGAGTTGCCTTAGTTTGAGGTGTTGCCTTAGTTTGAGAATCTGCGTTAGTTTGAGGGGTTGCCTAAGTTTGAGGGGTTGCCTTAGTTTGAGAATCTGCCTTAGTTTGAGGAGTTCCCTTATTTTTAAGGGTTGCCTTAGTTTGAGGAGTTGCCTTAGTTTGAGGAGTTGCCTTAGTTTGAGAGTCTGCCTTAGTTTGACGTTTTGCCTTAGTTTGAGGGGTTGCCTTAGTTTGAGAATCTGCCTCAGTTCGAGGAGCTGCCTTAGTTTCAGAGTCTGCCTTAGTTGGAGGGGTTGCCTTCGTTTTAGAATCTGCCTTAGTTTGAGAGTCTGCCTTAGTTTGAGGAGTTGCCTTCGTCTGAGAGTCTGCCTTATTTTGAGAGTCTGCCTTAGTTTGAGAGTCTGCCTTCGTTTGAGGAGTTGCCTCAGTTTGAGAGTCAGCCTTAGTTTGAGAGTCTGCCTTAGTTTGAGGGTTTGACTTAGTTTGAGATTCTGCCTTAATTTGAGAGTCTGCCTTAGTTTGAGGAGTTGCATTAGTTTGAGGGGTTCCCTTAGTTTGAGGAGTTGCCTTAGTTTGAGGGGTTACCTTAGTTTGAGAGTCTGCCTTAGTTTGAGGGGTTGCCTTAGTTTGAGGGGTTGCCTTATTTTGAGATCCTGCCTTCGTTTGAGGAGTTGCCTTAGTTTGAGGTGTTGCCTTAGTTTGAAAATCTGCCTTAGTTTGAGGGGTTGCCTATGTTTGAGGGGTTGCCTTAGTTTGTCGGGTTCCCTTACTTTTAGAGTCTGACTTAGTTTGAGGGGTTCCCTTAGTTTGAGGGGTGGCCTTACTTTGAGGGGTTGCCTTAGTTTGAGAATCTGCCCTAATTTGAGGGGTTGCCTTCGTTTGAGAATCTGCCTTAGTTTGAGAATCTGCCTTCGTTTGAGGGGTTGCCTAAGTTTGTGGGGTTGCCTTAGTTTGTCGGAATCCCTTACTTTTAGAGTCTGACTTAGTTTGAGGGGTTGCCTTAGTTTGAGGGGTGGCCTTACTTTGAGGGGTTGCCTTAGTTTGAGGAGTTGCCTTAGTTTGAGGGGTTGCCTTAGTTTGAGGGGTTGTCTTAGTATGAGGGGTGGCCTTAGTTTGAGGAGTTGCCTCAGTTTGAGAGTCTGCCTCAGTTTGAGGGGTTGCCTTAGTTTGAGGGGTGGCCTTAGTTTGAGAGTCTGCCTAGTTTGAGAGTCGGCCTTAGTTTCAGGGGTTGCCTTCGTTTGAGAATCTGCCTTAGTTTGAGGGGTTGCCTTAGTTTGAGGGGTTGCCTTTGTTTGAGAGTCTGCCTTAGTCTGAGGGGTTGCCTTAGTTTGAGGGTTTGCCTTCGTTTGAGAATCTGCCTTAATTTGAGGGGTTGCCGTAGTTTGAGAGTCTGCCTTAGTTTGAGGGGTTGCCTTACTTTGAGCGGTTGCCTTAGTTTGAGTATCTGCCTTAGTTTGATGGGTTGCCTTAGTTTGAGGGGTTGCCTTCGTTTGAGAATCTGCCTTAGTTTGAGAATCTGCCTTAGTTTGAGGGTTTGCCTTAGTTTGAGAGTCTGCCTTAGTTTGAGGGGTTGCCTTCGTTTGAGGTGTTGCCTTACTTTGAGGGGTTGCCTTATTTTGAGAGTCTGCCTTAGTTTGAGGGTTTGCCTTAGTTTGAAATTCTGCCTTAGTTTGAGGGGTTGCCTTAGTTTGAGGTGTTGCCTTAGTTTGAGGGGTTGCCTTAGTTTGAAAGTCTGCCTTTGTTTGAGGGTTTGCCTTAGTTTTTGGTGTTGCCTTAATTTGAGAGTCTGCCTTAGTCTGAGGGGTTGCCTCAGTTTGAGAATCTGCCTTAGTTTGAGGGGTTGCCTAAGTTTGAGGGGTGGTCTTAGTTTGTCGGGTTGCCTTAGTTTGAGAGTCTGCATTAGTTTGAGGGGTTGCCTTAGTTTGAGGGGTTGCCTTAGTTTGAGGGGTTGCCTTAGTTTGAAAATGTGCCTTAGTTTGAGGAGTTGCCTCAGTTTGAGGAGTTGCCTCAGTTTGAGAGTCTTCCTTAGTTTGAGGTTTTGCCTTAGTTTGAGTGGTTGCCTTAGTTTGAGGGGTTGCCTTAGTTTGAGAATCTGCGTTAGTTTGAGGAGTTGCCTTATTTTTAAGGGTTGCCTTAGTTTGAGGAGTTGCCTTAGTTTGAGAGTCTGCCTTAGTTTGAGGGGTTGCCTTAGTTTGAGGGGTTCCCTTAGTTTGACAATCTGCCTTATTTTGAGGAGTTGCCTTAGTTTGAGAGTCTGCTTACTTTGAGAATCTGCCTAAGTTTGAGGGGTTGCCTTCGTATTAGAATCTGCTTTTGTTTGAGAGTCTACCTCAGCTTGAGAGTCTGAGTTGGTTTGAGAGTCTGCCTTAGTTTGAGGAGTTCCCTTCATCTGAGAATCTGCCTTAGTTTGAGAGTCTGACCTTAGTTTGAGAGTCTGCCTTAGTTTGAGAGTCTGCCTTAGTTTGAGGGGTTGCCTTCGTTTGAGATTCTGCCTTAGTTTGAGGAGTTGCCTTAGTTTGAGAGTCTGCCTTAGTTTGAGAGTCTGCCTTAGTTTGAGGGGTTGCCTTAGTTTGAGAGTCTGCCTTACTTTGAGAGGCTGCCATAGTTTGAGGAGTTGACTTAGTTTGAGGGGTTGCCTTACTTTGAGGAGTTGCATTCGTTTGAGGGTTGCGTTAATTTGAGGGGTTGCCTTAGTTTGAGGGGTTACCTTAGTTTGAGAGTCTGCCTTAGTTTGAGAGATTGCCTTAGTTTGAGGGGTTGCCTCAGTTGGAGAGTCTGCCTTAGTTTGAGAGACGGCCTTAGTTTGAGGGGTTGCCTTCGTTTGAGAATCTGCCTTCGTTTGAGAATCTGCCTTAGTTTGAGGGGTTGCCTTAGTTTGAGAGTCTGCCTTAGTTTGAGGGGTTGCCTTAGTTTGAGGTGTTGCCTTACTTTGAGGGGTTGCCTTATTTTGAGAGTCTGCCTTAGTTTGAGGGCTGCCTTAGTTTGAAATTCTGCCTTAGTTTGAGGGGTTGCCTTAGTTTGAGGTGTTGCCTTAGTTTGAGGGGTTGCCTTAGTTTGAAAGTCTGCCTTTGTTTGAGGGTTTGCCTTAGTTTTTGGTGTTGCCTTAATTTGAGTGTCTGCCTTAGTCTGAGGGGTTGCCTCAGTTTGAGGGGTTGCCTCAGTTTGAGAATCTGCCTTAGTTTGAGGGGTTGCCTAAGTTTGAGGGGTTGTCTTAGTTTGAAATTCTGCCTTAGTTTGAGAGTCTGCCTTAGTTTGAGGAGTTGCCTTCGTCTGAGAGTCTACCATATTTTGAGAGTCTGCCTTAGTTTGAGAGTCTGCCTTCGTTTGAGAGTCTGCCTTAGCTTGAGGGGCTGCCTTCGTTTGAGAGTTTGCCTTAGTTTGAGGAGTTGCCTCAGTTTGAGAGTCAGCCTTAGTTTGAGAGTCTGCCTTAGTTTGAGGAGTTGTATTAGTTTGAGGGGTTCCCTTAGTTTGAGGAGTTGCCGTCGTTGAGGGGTCGCCTTAGTTTGAGGGGTTGCCTTAGTTTGAGGGGTTACCTTAGTTTGAGAGTCTGCCTTAGTTTGAGGGGTTGCCTTAGTTTGAGGGGTTGCCTTATTTTGAGAATCTGCCTTCGTTTGAGGAGTTGCCTTAGTTTGAGGTGTTGCCTTAGTTTGAGAATCTGCGTTAGTTTGAGGGGTTGCCTAAGTTTGAGGGGTTGCCTTAGTTTGTCGGGTTCCCTTACTTTTAGAGTCTGACTTAGTTTGAGGGTTGCCTTAGTTTGAGGGGTGGCCTTACTTTGAGGGGTTGCCTTAGTTTGAGGAGTTGCCTTAGTTTGAGGGGTTGCCTTAGTTTGAGGGGTTGTCTTAGTTTGAGAATCTGCCTTAGTTTGAGGAGTTGCCTTAGTTTGAGGGGTGGCCTTAGTTTGAGGAGTTGCCTTAGTTTGAGAGTCTGCTTAGTTTGAGGGGTTGCCTTAGTTTGAGGGGTGGCCTTAGTTTGAGAGTCTGCTTAGTTTGAGAGTCGGCCTTAGTTTCAGGGGTTGCCTTCGTTTGAGAATCTGCCTTAGTCTGAGGGGTAGCCTTAGTTTGAGGGGTTGCCTTCGTTTGAGAATTGGCCTTAATTTGAGGGGTTGCCTTAGTTTGAGAGTCTGCCTTAGTTTGAGGGGTTGCCTTAGTTTGAGCGGTTGCCTTAGTTTGAGTATCTGCATTAGCTTGAGGGGTAGCCTTAGTTTGAGGGGTTGCCTTACTTTGAGCGATTGCCTTAGTTTGAATATCTGCCTTAGTTTGATGGGTTGCCTTAGTTTGAGGGGTTGCCTTCGTTTGAGAATCTGCCTTAGTTTGAGGGGTTGCCTTAGTTTGAGAGTCTGCCTTAGTTTGAGGAGTTGCCTTAGTTTGAGGGGTTGCCTTAGTTTGAGGGGTTGCCTTAGTTGGAGAGTCTGCCTCAGTTTGAGAGACAGCCTCAGTTTGAGGGGTTGCCTTCGTTTGAGAATCTGCCTTAGTTTGAGAATCTGCCTTAGTTTGAGGGGTTGCCTAAGTTTGAGGGGTTGCCTTAGTTTGTCGGGTTCCCTTACTTTTAGAGTCTGACTTAGTTTGAGGGGTTGCCTTAGTTTGAGGGGTGGCCTTACTTTGAGGGGTTGCCTTAGTTTGAGGAGTTGCCTTAGCTTGAGGGGATGCCTTAGTTTGAGGGGTTGTCTTAGTTTGAGGGGTGGCCTTAGTTTGAGGAGTTGCCTTAGTTTGAGAGTCTGCCTTATTTTGAGGGGTTGCCTTAGTTTGAGGGGTGGCCTTAGTTTGAGAGTCTGCCTAGTTTGAGAGTCGGCCTTAGATTCAGGGGTTGCCTTCGTTTGAGAATCTGCCTTAGTTTGAGGGGTTGCCTTAGTTTGAGAGTCTGCCTTAGTCTGAGGGGTTGCCTTAGTTTGAGGGTTTGCCTTCGTTTGAGAATCTGCCTTAATTTGAGGGGTTGCCGTAGTTTGAGAGTCTGCCTTAGTTTGAGGGGTTCCCTTAGTTTGAGGTGTTGCCTTTGTTTGAGAGTCTGCCTTAGTCTGAGGGGTTGCCTTAGTTTGAGGGTTTGCCTTCGTTTGAGAATCTGCCTTAATTTGAGGGGTTGCCGTAGTTTGAGAGTCTGCCTTAGTTTGAGGGGTTGCCTTAGTTTGACCGGTTGCCTTAGTTTGAGTATCTGCATTAGTTTGAGGGGTAGCCTTAGTTTGAGGGGTTGCCTTACTTTGAGCGGTTGCCTTAGTTTGAGTATCTGCCTTAGTTTGATGGGTTGCCCTAATCTGAGGGGTTGCCTTCGTTTGAGAATCTGCCTTAGTTTGAGGGGTTGCCTTAGTTTGAGAGTCTGCCTTAGTTTGAGGAGTTGCCTTAGTTTGAGGGGTTGCCTTAGTTTGAGGGGTTGCCTTACTTTGAGCGGTTGCCTTAGTTTGAGTATCTGCCTTAGTTTGATGGGTTGCCCTAATCTGAGGGGTTGCCTTCGTTTGAGAATCTGCCTTAGTTTGAGGGGTTGCCTTAGTTTGAGAGTCTGCCTTAGTTTGAGGAGTTGCCTTAGTTTGAGGGGTTGCCTTAGTTTGAGGGGTTGCCTTAGTTGGAGAGTCTGCCTCAGTTTGAGAGACGGCCTTAGTTTGAGGGGTTGCCTTCGTATGAGAATCTGCCTTAGTTTGAGAATCTGCCTTAGTTTGAGGGGTTGCCTTAGTTTGAGGGGTTGCCTTAGTTTGAGGGGATGCCTTCGTATGAGAATCTGCCTTATTTTGAGGGGTTGCCTTAGTTTGAGAGTCTGCCTTAGTTTCAGGAGTTGCCTTAGTTTGAGGGGTTGCCTTAGTTGGAGAGTCTGCCTTAGTTTGAGAGACGGCCTTAGTTTGAGGGGTTGCCTTCGTTTGAGAATCTGCCTTAGTTTGAGAATCTGCCTTAGTTTGAGGGGTTTCCTTAGTTTGAGAGTCTGCCATAGTTTGAGGGGTTGCCTTAGTTTGAGGTGTTGCCTTACTTTGAGGGGTTGCCTTATTTTGAGAGTCTGCCTTAGTTTGAGGGTTTGCCTTAGTTTGAAATTCTGCCTTAGTTTGAGGGGATGCCTTAGTTTGAGGTGTTGCCTTAGTTTGAGGGGTTGCCTTAGTTTGAAAGTCTGCCTTTGTTTGAGGGTTTGCCTCAGTTTGAGGGGTTGCCTCAGTTTGATAATCTGCCTTAGTTTGAGGGGTTGCCTAAGTTTGAGGGGTTGTCTTAGTTTGTCGGGTTGCCTTAGTTTGAGAGTCTGCATTAGTTTGAGCCGTTGCCTTAGTTTGAGGGGTTGCCTTAGTTTGAGGGGTTGCCTTAGTTTGAAAATGTGCCTTAGTTTGAGGAGTTGCCTTAGTTTGAGGAGTTGCCTCAGTTTGAGAGACTTCCTTAGTTTGAGGTTTTGCCTTAGTTTGAGTGGTTGCCTTAGTTTGAGGGGTTGCCTTAGTTTGAGAATCTGCCTTAGTTTGAGGAGTTGCCTTATTTTTAAGGGTTGCCTTAGTTTGAGGAGTTGCCTTAGTTTGAGAGTCTGCCTTAGTTTGAGGGTTTGCCTTAGTTTGAAAATGTGCCTTAGTTTGAGGAGTTGCCTTAGTTTGAGGAGTTGCCTCAGTTTGAGAGTCTTCCTTAGTTTGAGGTTTTGCCTTAGTTTGAGTGGTTGCCTTAGTTTGAGGGGTTGCCTTAGTTTGAGAATCTGCCTTAGTTTGAGGAGTTGCCTTATTTTTAAGGGTTGCCTTAGTTTGAGGAGTTGCCTTAGTTTGAGAGTCTGCCTTAGTTTGAGGGGTTGCCTTAGTTTGAGGGGTTGTCTTAGTTTGACAATCTGCCTAAGTTTGAGGGGTTGCCTTCGCATTAGAATCTGCCTTTGTTTGAGAGTCTGCCTCAGCTTGAGAGTCTGAGTTGGTTTGAGAGTCTGCCTTAGTTTGAGGGGTTCCCTTCATCTGAGAATCTGCCTTAGTTTGAGAGTCTGACCTTAGTTTGAGAGTCTGCCTTAGTTTGAGAGTCTGCCTTAGTTTGAGAGGTTGCCTTCTTTTGAGATTCTGCCTTCGTTTGAGGAGTTGCCATAGTTTGAGAGTCTGCCTCAGTTTGAGAGTCTGCCTTAGTTTGAGGGGTTGCCTTAGTTTGAGAGTCTGCCTTACTTTGAGAGGCTGCCATAGTTTGAGGAGTTGACTTACTTTGAGGGGTTGCCTTACTTTGAGGAGTTGCATTCGTTTGAGGGTTGCGTCAATTTGAGGGGTTGCCTTAGTATGAGGGGTTGCCTTAGTTTGAGAGTCTGCCTTAGTTTGAGAGATTGCCTTAGTTTGAGGGGTTGCATGAGTTTGAGGGATTGCCTTTGTTTGAGAGTCTGCCTTAGTTTGAGGGGTTGCCTCAGGATGGGTTGCCTTAGTTTGAGGGGTTGCCATAGTTTGAGGGGTTGCCTGAGTTTGAGTGGTTGCCTGAGTTTGAGGGGTTGCCTTATTTTGAGAGGCTGCCTTAGTTTGAGGGGTTGTCTTAGTTTGAGAGTCTGCCTTAGTTTGAGGTGTTGCCTTAGTTCGAGGCGTTGACATAGTTTGAGGGGTTGCCTGAGTTTGAGGTGTTCCCTTAGTTTGAGGGGTTGCCTTAGTTTGAGAGTCTGCCTTAGTTTGAGGGGTTGCCTGAGTTTGAGGGGTTGCCTTACTTTGAGAGGCTGCCTGAGTTTGAGCGGGTGCCTTAGTTTGAGGTGTTGCCTTAGTTTGAGGGGTTGCCTTAATTTGAGGGGTTGCCTTAGTTTGAGACTCTGATTTAGTTTGAGGGGTTGCCTCAGTTTGAGAGTCCGCCTTAGTTTGAGAGTCCGCCTTAGTTTGAGGGGTTGCCTTAGTTTGAGGGGTTGCCTTTGTTTGAGGGTTTGCCGTAGTTTGAGGGGTTGCCTTGGTTTGAGTGTCTGCCTTAGTTTGAGAGTCTGCCTTAGTTTGAGGGGTTGCCTTAGTTTGAGGGGTTGCCTTAATTTGAGAGTCCGCCTGAGTTTGGGGGGTTGCCTTCGTTTGAGGTGTTGCCTTAGTTTGAGGGGTTGCATTAGTTTGAAGGGTTGCCTTAGTTTGAGAGTCCGCCTGAGTTTGAGGGGTTGCCTCAGTTTGAGGGGTTGCCTTAGTTTGAGATTCTGCCTTAGTTTGAGAGTCAGCCAAAGTTTGAGGGGTTACCTTAGTTTGAGGTGTTGCCTTAGTTTGAGGGGTTGCATTAATTTGAGGGGTTGCCTCAGTTTGAGAGTCCGCCTGAGTTTGACGGTTTGCCTTCGTTTGAGATTCCGCATTAGTTTGAGAGTCCGCCTTAGTTTGAGGGGTTGCCTTAGTTTGACAGTCTGCCTTAGTTTGACGGGTTGCCTTCGTTTGAGAGTCCGCATTAGTTTGAGGGTCCACCTTAGTTTGAGGGGTTGCCTTAGTTTGAGGTGTTGCCTTAGTTTGAGGGGTTGCCTTAATTTGAGGGGTTGCCTTAGTTTGAGAGTCCGCCTTAGTTTGAGAGTCCGCCTTAGTTTGAGGATCTGCCTTAGTTTCAGGGGTTGCCTTAGTTTCAGCGGCTGCGTTAGTTTGAGGGGCTGCCTTAGTTTGAGGGGTTGCCTTAGTTTGAGGTGTTGCCTTAGTTTGAGGGGTTGCCTTAGTTTGAGAGTCTGCCTTAGTTTGAGAGACCGCCTTAGTCTGAGGGGTTCCCTTAGTTTGAGAGTCCGCCTTAGTTTGAGAGTCCGCCTCAGTTTGAGAGTCCGCCTTAGTTTGAGGGGTTGCCTTAGTTTGACGTGTTGCCTTAGTTTGAGAGTCCGCCTTAGTTTGAGGGGTTGCCATAGGTCGAGGATCTGTCTTAGTTTGAGGGGCTACCTTTGTTTCAGGGCTGCCTTTGTTTCAGGTGCTTCCTTAGTTTGAGGGGCTGCGTTAGTTTGAGGGGCTGCCTTAGTTTGAGAGTCTGCCTGAGTATGACTGGTTGCCTCAGTTTGAGGGGTTGCCTTAGTTTGAGGGGCTTCCTTAATTTAATGTGTTGCCTTAGTTTGAGGGGCTGCCTTAGTTTGAGGGGTTGCCTTAGTTTGAGGGGTTGCCTTAGTTTGAGAGTCTGCCTGAGTTGGAGAGACCGCCTTAGTCTGAGGGGTTCCCTTAGTTTGAGAGTCCGCCTTAGTTTGAGAGTCCGCCTCAGTTTGAGAGTCCGCCTTAGTTTGAGGGGTTGCCTTAGTTTGAGGTGTTGCCTTAGTTTGAGAGTCCGCCTTAGTTTGAGGGGTTGCCATAGGTCGAGGATCTGTCTTAGTTTGAGGGGCTACCTTTGTTTCAGGGCTGCCTTTGTTTCAGGGGCTTCCTTAGTTTGAGGGGCTGCGTTAGTTTGAGGGGCTGCCTTAGTTTGAGAGTCTGCCTGAGTATGAGTGGTTGCCTTAGTTTGAGGGGATGCCTTAGTTTGAAGGGCTGCCATTGATTGAGGGGCTGACTTAGTTTGAGGTTTTGCCTCAGTTTGAGAGTCAGCCTGACTTTGAGGGGTTGCCTTATTTTGAGGGGTTTCCTGAGTGTGAAGGGTTCCCTCAGTTCGAGGGGTTGCCTTAGTTTGAGAGTCTGCCTTCGTTTGAGGGGTTGCCTTAGTTTGAGGGGTTGCCTGAGTTTGAGGGATTGCCTTTGTTTGAGAGTCTGCCTTCGTTTGAGGGGTTGCCTGTGTTTGAGGGGTTGCCTTAGTATGAGGGGTTGCCTGAGTTTGAGGGATTGCCTTTGTTTGAGAGTCTGCCTTCGTTTGAGGGGTTGCCTTATTTTGAGAGGCTGCCTTAGTTTGAGGGGTTGCCTTAGTTTGAGGGTCTGCCTTAATTTGAGGTGTTGCCTAAGTTTGAGGCGTTGACATAGTTTGAGGGGTTGCCTGAGTTTGAGGTTTTGCCTGAGCTTGAGGGGTTGCCTTATTTTGAGAGGCTGCCTTAGTTTGAGGGGTTGCCTTAGTTTGAGAGGCTGCCTGAGTTTGAGTGTCTGCCTTAATTTGAGAGTCTGCCTTAGTTTGAGGGGATTCTTTAGTTTGAGCATCTGCCTTAGTTTGAGGTGTTGCCTCAGTTTGAGGGGTTGCCTTAATTTGAGGGGTTGCCTTAGTTTGAGAGTCTGCCTGAGTTTGAGGGATTGCCTCAGTTTGAGAGTCCGCCTTAGTTTGAGAGTCCGCCTTAGTTTGAGGGGTTCCCTTAGTTAGAGGGGCTGCCTTAATTTGATGTGTTGCCTTAGTTTGAGGGGATGCCTTAGTTTGAGGGTCTGCCATAGATTGAGGGGCTGACTTAGTTTGAGGGTTTGCCTCAGTTTGAGAGTCAGCCTGACTTTGAGGGGTTGCCTTATTTTGAGGGGTTGCCTTAGTGTGAGTGGTTGCCTTAGTTCGAGGGGTTGCCTTAGTTTGAGAGTCTGCCTTCGTTTGAGGGGTTGCCTTAGTTTGAGGGGTTGCATGAGTTTGAGGGATTGCCTTTGTTTGAGAGTCTGCCTTAGTTTGAGGGGTTGCCTCAGTATGAGGGGTTGCCTTAGTTTGAGGGGTTGCCATAGTTTGAGGGGTTGCCTGAGTTTGAGTGGTTGCCTGAGTTTGAGGGGTTGCCTTATTTTGAGAGGCTGCCTTAGTTTGAGGGGTTGCCTTAGTTTGAGAGTCTGCCTTAGTTTGAGGGGTTGCCTGAGTTTGAGTGGTTGCCTGAGTTTGAGGGGTTGCCTTATTTTGAGAGGCTGCCTTAGTTTGAGGAGTTGCCTTAGTTTGAGGGGTTGCCTTAGTTTGAGGGGTTGCCTTTGTTTGAGAGTCTGCCTTAGTTTGAGGGGTTGCCTTAGTTTGAGGGGTTGCCTTAATTTGAGAGTCCGTTTGAGTTTGGGGGGTTGCCTTCGTTTGAGGTGTTGCCTTAGTTTGAGGTGTTGCCTTAGTTTGAGGGGTTGCATTAATTTGAAGGGTTGCCTTAGTTTGAGAGTCCGCCTGAGTTTGAGGGGTTGCCTCAGTTTGAGGGGTTGCCTTAGTTTGAGATTCTGCCTTAGTTTGAGAGTCAGCCAAAGTTTGAGGGGTTACCTTAGTTTGAGGTGTTGCCTTAGTTTGAGGGGTTGCATTAATTTGAGGGGTTGCCTCAGTTTGAGAGTCCGCCGTAGTTTGACGGTTTTCCTTCGTTTGAGAGTCCGCATTAATTTGAGAGTCCGCCTTAGCTTGAGGGGTTGCCTTAGTTTGAGAGTCCGCATTAGTTTGAGGGTCCACCTTAGTTTGAGGGTCCACCTTAGTTTGAGGTGTTGCCTTAGTTTGAGGGGTTGCCTTAATTTGAGGGGTTGCCTTAGTTTGAGAGTCTGCCTGAGTTTGAGGGGTTGCCTTAGTTTGAGAGTCCGCCTTAGTTTGAGAGTCCGCCTTAGTTTGAGGATCTGCCTTAGTTTCAGGGGCTTCCTTAGTTTCAGCGGCTGCGTTAGTTTGAGGGGCTGCCTTAGTTTGAGGGGTTGCCTTAGTTTGAGGTGTTGCCTTAGTTTGAGGGGTTGCCTTAGTTTGAGAGTCTGCCTGAGTTTGAGAGTCCGCCTTAGTCTGAGGGGTTCCCTTAGTTTGAGAGTCCGCCTTAGTTTGAGAGTCCGCCTCAATTTGAGAGTCCGCCTTAGTTTGAGGGGTTTCCTTAGTTTGAGGTGTTGCCTTAGTTTGAGAGTCCGCCTTAGTTTGAGGGGTTGCCATAGGTCTTGGATCTGTCTTAGTTTGAGGGGCTACCTTTGTTTCAGGGCTGCCTTTGTTTCAGGGGCTTCCTTAGTTTGAGGGGCTGCGTTAGTTTGAGGGGCTGCGTTAGTTTGAGGGGCTGCCTTAGTTTGAGGGGCTGCCTTAGTTTGACGCTCTGCCTTAGTTTGAGGGGTTGCCTTTGTTTGAGATACTGCCTTAGTTTGAGAGTCTGCCTTTGTTTGAGGGGTTGCCTTAATTTGAGAGTTTGCCTTGGTTTGAGGGGTTCCCTTAGTTTGAGAGTCTGCCTTGGTTTGAGGGGTTCCCTTAGTTTGACTCCGCCTTAGTTTGAGGGGTTGACTTTGTTTGAGGGGTTGCCTTAGTTTGAGGGGTTGCCATAGTTTGAGTGTCTGCCTTAGTTTGAGATTCCGCCTTAGTTTGAGGGGTTGCCTTCGTTTGAGAGTCCGCCTTTGTTTGAGGGGTTGCCTTATTTTGAGAGGCTGCCTTAGTTTGAGGGGTTGCCTTAATTTGAGAGTCCGTTTGAGTTTGGGGGGTTGCCTTCGTTTGAGGTGTTGCCTTAGTTTGAGGGGTTGCATTAATTTGAAGGGTTGCCTTAGTTTGAGAGTCCGCCTGAGTTTGAGGGGTTGCCTCAGTTTGAGGGGTTGCCTTAGTTTGAGATTCTGCCTTAGTTTGAGAGTCAGCCAAAGTTTGAGGGGTTACCTTAGTTTGAGGTGTTGCCTTAGTTTGAGGGGTTGCATTAATTTGAGGGGTTGCCTCAGTTTGAGAGTCCGCCGTAGTTTGACAGTTTTCCTTCGTTTGAGAGTCCGCATTAATTTGAGAGTCCGCCTTAGCTTGAGGGGTTGCCTTAGTTTGAGAGTCCGCATTAGTTTGAGGGTCCACCTTAGTTTGAGGGTCCACCTTAGTTTGAGGTGTTGCCTTAGTTTGAGGGGTTGCCTTAATTTGAGGGGTTGCCTTAGTTTGAGAGTCTGCCTGAGTTTGAGGGGTTGCCTTAGTTTGAGAGTCCGCCTTAGTTTGAGAGTCCGCCTTAGTTTGAGGATCTGCCTTAGTTTCAGGGGCTTCCTTAGTTTCAGCGGCTGCGTTAGTTTGAGGGGCTGCCTTAGTTTGAGGGGTTGCCTTAGTTTGAGGGGTTGCCTAAGTTTGAGGCGTTGACATAGTTTGAGGGGTTGCCTGAGCTTGAGGGGTTGCCTTATTTTGAGAGGCTGCCTTAGATTGAAGGTTTGCCTTAGTTTGAGTGGCTGCCTGAGTTTGAGGGGTTGCCTTGGTTTGAGAGCCTGCCTTAGTTTGAGGAGTTGCCTTAGTTTGAGTGTCTGCCTTAATTTGAGAGTTTGCCTTAGTTTGAGCTGTTGCCTTAGTTTGAGGGGTTGCCTTAATTTGAGGGGTTGCCTTAGTTTGAGAGTCTGCCTGAGTTTGAGGGGTTGCCTCAGTTTGAGAGTCCGCCTTAGTTTGAGAGTCCGCCTTAGTTTGAGGGGTTGCCTTAGTTTGAGGGGTTGCCATTGTTTGAGGGTTTGCATTAGTTTGAGGGGTTGACTTAGTTTGAGTGTCTGCCTTCGTTTGAGAGTCTGCCTTAGTTTGAGGGTTTGCCTTAGTTTGAGGGGTTGCCTTAATTTGAGGGATTGCCTTCGTCTGAGAGTCTGCCTTAGTTTGAGGGTTTGCCTGAGTTTGAGAGGTTGCCTCAGTTTGAGAGACCGCCTTAGTTTGATACTGCGCCTTAGTTTGACGGGTTGCCTTCGATTGAGAGTCCGCATTAGTTTAGGAGTCCGCCTTAGTTTGAGGGGTTGCCTCAGCTTGAGAGTCCGACTTAGTTTGAAGGGTTGCCTTCGTTTGAGAGTCCGCATTAGTTTGAGAATCCGCCTGAGTTTGACGGGTTGCCTTCTTTTGAGAGTCCGCATTAGTTTGAGAGTCTGCCTTTGTTTGAGGTGTTGCCTAGTTTGAGGGGTTGCCTTAATTTGAGGGGTTGCCTTAGTTTGAGAGTCTGCCTGAGTTTGAGGGGTTGCCTTAGTTTGAGGTGTTGCCTTAGTTTGAGGGGTTGCCTTAATTTGAGGGGTTGCCTTAGTTTGAGAGTCTGCCTGCGTTTGAGGGGTTGCCTCAGTTTGAGAGTCCGCATCATAGTGAGAGTCCGCCTTAGTTTGAGAGTCCGCCTTAGTTTCAGAGTCCGCCTTGGTTTGACGGGTTGCCTTAGTTTGAGAGTCCGCCCTAGTTTGAGGGGTTGACTTCGTTTGAGAGTCCGCCTTAGTTTGAGAGTCTGCCAAAGTTTGAGGGGTTGCCTTAGTTTGAGGTGTTGCCTTAGTTTGAGAGTCTGCCTGAGTATGAGGGGTTGCCTCAGTTTGAGGGGTTGCCTTAGTTTAAGGGGCTGCCTTAATTTGATGTGTTGCCTTTGTTTGAGAGTTCGCCTTACTTTGAGAGTCTGCCAAGGTTTGAGGGGTTGCCTTAGTATGAGTTGTTGCCTCAGTTTGAGAGTCTGCCTGAGTTTGAGGTGTTGCTTCAGTTTGAGGGGTTGCCTTAGTTTGAGGGGCTGCCTTAATTTGATGTGTTGCCTTAGTTTGAGGGGATGCCTTAGTTTGAGGGGCTGCCATTGATTGAGGGGCTGATTAGTTTGAGGGTTTGCCTCAGTTTGAGATTCACCCTGACTTTGAGGGGTTGCCTTATTTTGAGGGGTTGCCTTATTGTGAATGGTTGCCTTAGTTCGAGGGGTTGCCTTAGTTTGAGAGTCTGCCTTCGTTTGAGGGGTTGCCTTAGTTTGAGGGGTTGCCTGAGTTTGAGGGATTGCCTTTGTTTGAGAGTCTGCCTTAGTTTGAGGGGTTGCCTCAGTATGAGGGGTTGCCTTAGTTTGAGGGGTTGCCATAGTTTGAGGTGTTGCCTGAGTTTGAGTGGTTGCCTGAGTTTGAGGGGTTGCCTTATTTTGAGAGGCTGCCTTAGTTTGAGGGGTTGCCTCAGTTTGAGAGTCTGCCTTAGTTTGAGGGGTTGCCTTAGTTTGAGGCGTTGACATAGTTTGAGGGGTTGCCTGAGTTTGAGGTGTTCCCTTAGTTTGAGGGGTTGCCTTAGTTTGAGAGTCTGCCTTAGTTTGAGGTGTTGCCTTAGTTTGAGGGGTTGCCTTAATTTGAGGGGTTGCCTTAGTTTGAGAGTCTGCCTGAGTTTGAGGGGTTGCCTCAGTTTGAGAGTCCGCCTTAGTTTGAGAGTCCGCCTTAGTTTGAGGGGTTGCCTCAGTTTGAGAGTCTGCCTTAGTTTGAGAGTCCGCCTTAGTTTGAGGGGTTGCCTTAGTCTGAGAGTCCGCCTTAGTTTGAGAGTCCTGCTTAGTTTGACGGGATGCCTTCGTTTGAGAGTCCGCATTAGTTTGAGAGTCCGCCTTAGTTTGAGGGGTTGCCTTAGTTTGAGCGTCCGCCTTAGTTTGAGGTGTTGCCTTAGTTTGAGGGATGCCTTAATTTGAGGGGTTGCCTTAGTTTGAGAGTCTGCCTCAGTTTGAGGGGTTGCCTCAGTTTGAGAGTCCGCCTTAGTTTGAGAGTCCGCCTTAGTTTGAGGGGTTGCCTTAGTTTGAAGGGTTGCCTTTGTTTGAGGGTTTGCCTTAGTTTGAGGGGTTGCCTTAGTTTGAGTGTCTGCCTTAGTTTGAGAGTCTGCCTTAGTTTGAGGGGTTACCTTAGTTTGAGGGGTTGCCTTAATTTGAGAGTCCGCCTGAGTTTGATGGGTTGCCTCAGTTTGAGGGGTTGCCTTAGTTTGAGATTCTGCCTTAGTTTGAGAGTCTGCCAAAGTTTGAGGGGTTGCCTTAGTTTGAGGTGTTGCCTTAGTTTGAGGGGTTGCATTAATTTGAGGGGTTGCCTGAGTTTGAGGTGTTCCCTGAGTTTGAGGGGTTGGCTTATTTTGAGTGGCTGCCTTAGTTTGAGAGGTTGCCTTAGTTTGAGAGTCTGCCTTCGTTTGAGGGGTTGCCTCAGTTTGAGGCTTTGACATAGTTTGAGGGGTTGCCTGAGTTTGAGGGGTTGCCTTAATTTGAGGGGCTGCCTTAGTTTGAGCGGGTGCCTTAGTTTGAGGTGTTGCCTTAGTTTGAGGGGTTGCCTTAATTTGAGGGGTTGCCTTAGTTTGAGAGTCTGCCTGAGTGTGAGGGGTTGCCTCAGTTTGAGAGTCCGCCTTAGTTTGAGAGTCCGCCTTAGATTGTGGGGTTGCCTTAGTTTGAGGGGTTGCCTTTGTTTGAGGGTTTGCCTTAGTTTGAGAGTCCGCCTTAGTTTGACAGGTTGCCTTCGTTTGGAAGTCCGCATTAGTTTGAGGGTCCGCCTTAGTTTGAGGGGTTGCCTTCGTTTGAGGTGTTGCCTTAGTTTGAGGGGTTGCCTTAATTTGAGGTGTTGCCTTAGTTTGAGGGGTTGCCTTAGTTTGAGAGTCTGCCTGAGTTGGAGAGACCGCCTTAGTCTGAGGGGTTCCCTTAGTTTGAGAGTCCGCCTTAGTTTGAGAGTCCGCCTCAGTTTGAGAGTCCGCCTTAGTTTGAGGGGTTGCCTTAGTTTGAGGTGTTGCCTTAGTTTGAGAGTCCGCCTTAGTTTGAGGGGTTGCCATAGGTCGAGTATCTGTCTTAGTTTGAGGGGCTATCTTTGTTTCAGGGCTGCCTTTGTTTCAGGGGCTTCCTTAGTTTGAGGGGCTGCGTTAGTTTGAGGGGCTGCCTTAGTTTGAGAGTCTGCCTGAGTATGAGTGGTTGCCTCAGTTTGAGGGGATGCCTTAGTTTGAAGGGCAGCCATTGATTGAGGGGCTGACTTAGTTTGAGGTTTTGCCTCAGTTTGAGAGTCAGCCTGACTTTGAGGGGTTGCCTTATTTTGAGGGGTTTCCTAAGTGTGAAGGGTTCCCTCAGTTCGAGGGGTTGCCTTAGTTTGAGAGTCTGCCTTCGTTTGAGGGGTTGTCTGAGTTTGAGGGGTTGCCTGAGTTTGAGGGATTGCCTTTGTTTGAGAGTCTGCCTTCGTTTGAGGGGTTGCCTGAGTTTGAGGGGTTGCCTTAGTATGAGGGGTTGCCTGAGTTTGAGGGATTGCCTTTGTTTGAGAGTCTGCCTTCGTTTGAGGGGTTGCCTTATTTTGAGAGGCTGCCTTAGTTTGAGGGGTTGCCTTAGTTTGAGGGTCTGCCTTAATTTGAGGTGTTGCCTAAGTTTGAGGCGTTGACATAGTTTGAGGGGTTGCCTGAGTTTGAGGTTTTGCCTGAGCTTGAAGGGTTGCCTTATTTTGAGAGGCTGCCTTAGTTTGAGGGGTTGCCTTAGTTTGAGAGGCTGCCTGAGTTTGAGTGTCTGCCTTAATTTGAGAGTCTGCCTTAGTTTGAGGGGATTCCTTAGTTTGAGCGGCTGCCTTAGTTTGAGGTGTTGCCTCAGTTTGAGGGGTTGCCTTAATTTGAGGGGTTGCCTTAGTTTGAGAGTCTGCCTGAGTTTGAGGGATTGCCTCAGTTTGAGAGTCCGCCTTAGTTTGAGAGTCCGCCTTAGTTTGAGGGGTTCCCTTAGTTAGAGGGGCTGCCTTAATTTGATGTGTTGCCTTAGTTTGAGGGGATGCCTTAGTTTGAGGGTCTGCCATAGATTGAGGGGCTGACGTAGTTTGAGGGTTTGCCTCAGTTTGAGAGTCAGCCTGACTTTGAGGGGTTGCCTTATTTTGAGGGGTTGCCTTAGTGTGAGTGGTTGCCTTAGTTCGAGGGGTTGCCTTAGTTTGAGAGTCTGCCTTCGTTTGAGGGGTTGCCTTAGTTTGAGGGGTTGCATGAGTTTGAGGGATTGCCTTTGTTTGAGAGTCTGCCTTAGTTTGAGGGGTTGCCTCAGTATGAGGGGTTGCCTTAGTTTGCGGGGTTGCCATAGTTTGAGGGGTTGCCTGAGTTTGAGTGGTTGCCTGAGTTTGAGGGGTTGCCTTATTTTGAGAGGGTGCCTTAGTTTGAGGTGTTGCCTTTGTTTGAGGGGTTGCCTTAATTTGACGGGTTGCCTTAGTTTGAGAGTCTGACTGAGTTTGAGGGGTTGCCTCAGTTTGAGAGTCCGCCTCAGTTTGAGAGTCCGCCTTAGTTTGAGGGGTTGCCTTAGTTTGAGGGGTTGCCTTTGTTTGAGAGTCTGCCTTAGTTTGAGGGGTTGCCTTAGTTTGAGGGGTTGCCTTAATTTGAGAGTCCGTTTGAGTTTGGGGGGTTGCCTTCGTTTGAGGTGTTGCCTTAGTTTGAGGTGTTGCCTTAGTTTGAGGGGTTGCATTAATTTGAAGGGTTGCCTTAGTTTGAGAGTCCGCCTGAGTTTGAGGGGTTGCCTCAGTTTGAGGGGTTGCCTCAGTTTGAGATTCTGCCTTAGTTTGAGAGTCAGCCAAAGTTTGAGGGGTTACCTTAGTTTGAGGTGTTGCCTTAGTTTGAGGGGTTGCATTAATTTGAGGGGTTGCCTCAGTTTGAGAGTCCGCCGTAGTTTGACGGTTTTCCTTCGTTTGAGAGTCCGCCTTAATTTGAGAGTCCGCCTTAGCTTGAGGGGTTGCCTTAGTTTGAGAGTCCGCATTAGTTTGAGGGTCCACCTTAGTTTGAGGGTCCACCTTAGTTTGAGGTGTTGCCTTAGTTTGAGGGGTTGCCTTAATTTGAGGGGTTGCCTTAGTTTGAGAGTCTGCCTGAGTTTGAGGGGTTGCCTTAGTTTGAGAGTCCGCCTTAGTTTGAGAGTCCGCCTTAGTTTGAGGATCTGCCTTAGTTTCAGGGGCTTCCTTAGTTTCAGCGGCTGCGTTAGTTTGAGGGGCTGCCTTAGTTTGAGGGGTTGCCTTAGTTTGAGGTGTTGCCTTAGTTTGAGGGGTTGCCTTAGTTTGAGAGTCTGCCTGAGTTTGAGAGTCCGCCTTAGTCTGAGGGGTTCCCTTAGTTTGAGAGTCCGCCTTAGTTTGAGAGTCCGCCTCAGTTTGAGAGTCCGCCTTAGTTTGAGGGGTTTCCTTAGTTTGAGGTGTTGCCTTAGTTTGAGAGTCCGCCTTAGTTTGAGGGGTTGCCATAGGTCTTGGATCTGTCTTAGTTTGAGGGGCTACCTTTGTTTCAGGGCTGCCTTTGTTTCAGGGGCTTCCTTAGTTTGAGGGGCTGCGTTAGTTTGAGGGGCTGCGTTAGTTTGAGGGGCTGCCTTAGTTTGAGGGGCTGCCTTAGTTTGACGCTCTGCCTTAGTTTGAGGGGTTGCCTTTGTTTGAGATACTGCCTTAGTTTGAGAGTCTGCCTTTGTTTGAGGGGTTGCCTTAATTTGAGAGTTTGCCTTGGTTTGAGGGGTTCCCTTAGTTTGAGAGTCTGCCTTGGTTTGAGGGGTTCCCTTAGTTTGACTCCGCCTTAGTTTGAGGGGTTGACTTTGTTTGAGGGGTTGCCTTAGTTTGAGGGGTTGCCATAGTTTGAGTGTCTGCCTTAGTTTGAGATTCCGCCTTAGTTTGAGGGGTTGCCTTCGTTTGAGAGTCCGCCTTTGTTTGAGGGGTTGCCTTATTTTGAGAGGCTGCCTTAGTTTGAGGGGTTGCCTTAGTTTGAGGGTCTGCCTTAGTTTGAGGGGTTGCCTAAGTTTGAGGCGTTGACATAGTTTGAGGGGTTGCCTGAGCTTGAGGGGTTGCCTTATTTTGAGAGGCTGCCTTAGATTGAAGGTTTGCCTTAGTTTGAGTGGCTGCCTGAGTTTGAGGGGTTGCCTTGGTTTGAGAGCCTGCCTTAGTTTGAGGGGTTGCCTTAGTTTGAGTGTCTGCCTTAATTTGAGAGTTTGCCTTAGTTTGAGCTGTTGCCTTAGTTTGAGGGGTTGCCTTAATTTGAGGGGTTGCCTTAGTTTGAGAGTCTGCCTGAGTTTGAGGGGTTGCCTCAGTTTGAGAGTCCGCCTTAGTTTGAGAGTCCGCCTTAGTTTGAGGGGTTGCCTTAGTTTGAGGGGTTGCCATTGTTTGAGGGTTTGCATTAGTTTGAGGGGTTGACTTAGTTTGAGTGTCTGCCTTCGTTTGAGAGTCTGCCTTAGTTTGAGGGTTTGCCTTAGTTTGAGGGGTTGCCTTAATTTGAGGGATTGCCTTCGTCTGAGAGTCTGCCTTAGTTTGAGGGTTTGCCTGAGTTTGAGAGGTTGCCTCAGTTTGAGAGACCGCCTTAGTTTGATACTGCGCCTTAGTTTGACGGGTTGCCTTCGTTTGAGAGTCCGCATTAGTTTAGGAGTCCGCCTTAGTTTGAGGGGTTGCCTCAGCTTGAGAGTCCGACTTAGTTTGAAGGGTTGCCTTCGTTTGAGAGTCCGCATTAGTTTGAGAATCCGCCTTACTTTGACGGGTTGCCTTCGTTTGAGAGTCCGCATTAGTTTGAGAGTCTGCCTTTGTTTGAGGTGTTGCCTAGTTTGAGGGGTTGCCTTAATTTGAGGGGTTGCCTTAGTTTGAGAGTCTGCCTGAGTTTGAGGGGTTGCCTTAGTTTGAGGTGTTGCCTTAGTTTGAGGGGTTGCCTTAATTTGAGGGGTTGCCTTAGTTTGAGAGTCTGCCTGCGTTTGAGGGGTTGCCTCAGTTTGAGAGTCCGCATCATTGTGAGAGTCCGCCTTAGTTTAAGAGTCCGCCTTAGTTTCAGAGTCCGCCTTGGTTTGACGGGTTGCCTTAGTTTGAGAGTCCGCCCTAGTTTGAGGGGTTGACTTCGTTTGAGAGTCCGCCTTAGTTTGAGAGTCTGCCAAAGTTTGAGGGGTTGCCTTAGTTTGAGGTGTTGCCTTAGTTTGAGAGTCTGCCTGAGTATGAGGGGTTGCCTCAGTTTGAGGGGTTGCCTTAGTTTAAGGGGCTGCCTTAATTTGATGTGTTGCCTTTGTTTGAGAGTTCGCCTTACTTTGAGAGTCTGCCAAGGTTTGAGGGGTTGCCTTAGTTTGAGGGGCTGCCTTAATTTGATGTGTTGCCTTAGTTTGAGGGGATGCCTTAGTTTGAGGGGCTGCCATTGATTGAGGGGCTGATTAGTTTGAGGGTTTGCCTCAGTTTGAGATTCACCCTGACTTTGAGGGGTTGCCTTATTTTGAGGGGTTGCCTTATTGTGAATGGTTGCCTTTGTTCGAGGGGTTGCCTTAGTTTGAGAGTCTGCCTTCGTTTGAGGGGTTGCCTTAGTTTGAGGGGTTGCCTGAGTTTGAGGGATTGCCTTTGTTTGAGAGTCTGCCTTAGTTTGAGGGGTTGCCTCAGTATGAGGGGTTGCCTTAGTTTGAGGGGTTGCCATAGTTTGAGGGGTTGCCTGAGTTTGAGTGGTTGCCTGAGTTTGAGGGGTTGCCTTATTTTGAGAGGCTGCCTTAGTTTGAGGGGTTGCCTCAGTTTGAGAGTCTGCCTTAGTTTGAGGGGTTGCCTTAGTTTGAGGCGTTGACATAGTTTGAGGGGTTGCCTGAGTTTGAGGTGTTCCCTTAGTTTGAGGGGTTGCCTTAGTTTGAGAGTCTGCCTTAGTTTGAGGTGTTGCCTTAGTTTGAGGGGTTGCCTTAATTTGAGGGGTTGCCTTAGTTTGAGAGTCTGCCTGAGTTTGAGGGGTTGCCTCAGTT